>NC_137127.1:27723260-28221998 GCF_949319135.1 Squalius cephalus
TTCTTTTTTTCTGTTAGACTGACATTTCCCAGGTTGTCAGATTGTGTATGAAATACACCCTACACATAAACAATCACTTACTTTAAATTTAAACTTAAATTTAAACTGCCTACTTCTCAACTAGCTCTTGTCAAATTGTTAGGAAAGAAATTTTATGATTAACACATCACATAAACTGTTATTGAGTGTTGTTGATACACAATAGGAAACTTGTGTCCTTGGAACACAATCTGACAGCAGTTAACCTAAACAAATCAATAAGACCGCAAAGGTCATAATTATTTCGGGTTTACGTTGGTTCACAGTCGGCGATCATGTCGGGTTTACGTTGGCTCACGGTCGGCGATCATTCTAATGCCACCATCTTCCCGATGTCTTGCCGATTAGCTACCGATCTCCATAAGACATCTCACCGAGGCACTTTATGTCGGGCAGGCACACGCGCCCCGATGTCGGCAAGAGCTAATTTGTTGTCTGGGATATCTATTGTACATATACATATACATATACATATACAATATCTATTGTATTGTTAACCTTCTCTTTTCCAATGAAGCTTTTAATTCCTGTCATCATAGCCCTTAAAACAAGCACAAAAGAAAGATTCCCCCGACAGGTGCTGCCTCTATTTGAGGAACGTTTTGCGTCAAAATAATATTTTTTTCACCGCACTCACCACGTGAATAGACATGCACAAAAGTTAGGAAACGTCAAAGCTTCATACCGTTTAGTACAGCCCTGTTTGTAAATAAGTTCAATAATCAATACAAAATCTAAAAATAAATGGATCTACAATGATAGGTAATAATAAACAGGACACAAAATTTTTATTCAAATGAATGTGAAAAAGTATACAAACAGGCTAAGAAAAAACATGAACATTAGCTAAACAAGAAAACGAACTGCTTTAGAACGATTAGTTTCAGTGAACAAAAAATATTAACAAACAAAATCAGGTTAACTGCCCATTTGAATGGCGCAAACACCCCGCATCATTGACGCTTACGCACATTCCACACAGGTAAACACCGCCTTTCGTGTGCAGTACACTTTGTGACATTTGGCATGTCTCCTTGGTTTTATTTTGTTTGCAGTTCCTCCAGTTGTATGGCTTTTGATTCCATGTGGTCGGAGTGAAGTTCGCTCGCCAGTCGTGTGATGAAGTCTCTCCGCGAAACTTGCAATGTAGCGGACTTATGATATTTATAATGCGTGCGGTCAAAATGACCGTTATGGTCATTCTAGGTAGAAATAGTCAGAACTGTTGTGTGTTTTGTGATTTTAATAAAATAACAGTGTCAGAATAAAATATGCACATATTTAGGAAAAGTCAGAGTCCTACAGCCACATTTATTTTATTTTAACAAAGTTATTACACTGTAAAATTTAAAAACGGTCAAAATGACCGTCTTGGGAGTTCTAGTGTTAAATAAATCTGTCATGATAGCAACAGTTACTCACAAAAACTTCGTCTTTAGTGATTTTGCCTTCAAAATAAATGCAGCAATGTTTTATTTTGAGAACAAATTGAGAGCTTTTAACCCCCTGGGGTCGGCTATCGCACTGGCTCGCTTTTTTTCTTATCAGTGCAAAACAGACTTTGATCTTACATATAAGTGTTATACATCATTCAATCCTGTTAAATGTCTATTTTTTTTGTGTATACTCACAATAAAAACAAAGTGTTGTGCTTTTTGCCAAATAAAGAAAAATAAACATGATGCGAGTTCTGCCTTCTCTCTGTCAGTGAAGTCAATTCTGAAACGCGTCCGAAAATGAACTATAACTCAGCGAATCCTCACCCTAGTGAAAAAAAAGTATGCTAAGTATACTTGCAGCCAGACTAATTGTCAGTATACTTCAAGTGTGTTAATGATTAGTTAACTTGAAGTGTGCTATTTTGGATAAAAAAATTTTTGTACTAAGTGTATTTTTGTTATAATTAAATTATACTAAAGTATAACTTTAAGTGTATTTAGTGTACTTTTTGATGCTAAATTGAGACAATTTCAAGTATACTTAGTACACTTTAAGTACATGCGTATTTATTACACTGTAAAATTTAAAAACGGTCAAAATGACCGTCTTGGGAGTTCTAGTGTTAAATAAATCTGTCATGATAGCAACAGTTACTCACAAAAACTTCGTCTTTAGTGATTTTGCCTTCAAAATAAATGCAGCAATGTTTTATTTTGAGAACAAATTGAGAGCTTTTAACCCCCTGGGGTCGGCTATCGCACTGGCTCGCTTTTTTTCTTATCAGTGCAAAACAGACTTTGATCTTACATATAAGTGTTATACATCATTCAATCCTGTTAAATGTCTATTTTTTTTTGTGTATACTCACAATAAAAACAAAGTGTTGTGCTTTTTGCCAAATAAAGAAAAATAAACATGATGCGAGTTCTGCCTTCTCTCTGTCAGTGAAGTCCATTCTGAAACGCGTCCGAAAATGAACTATAACTCAGCGAATCCTCACCCTAGTAAAAAAAAAGTATGCTAAGTATACTTGCAGCCAGACTAATTGTCAGTATACTTCAAGTGTGTTAATGATTAGTTAACTTGAAGTGTGCTATTTTGGATAATTTTTTTTTTGTACTAAGTGTATTTTAGTTATAATTAAATTATACTAAAGTATAACTTTAAGTGTATTTAGTGTACTTTTTGATGCTAAATTGAGACAATTTCAAGTATACTTAGTACACTTTAAGTACATGCGTATTTTCATGCTTGATTATATTAAAGCATACTTTTTTGTATTACAAGTACATTACAAATTAATTAAGAGTGTCTTCCAAACAAACAAGAAATATACCATAAATATATTATTTTTGAGTAAAAATATACTTTCTTCCCCAAAGCTGAATGCACTTGTCAGGGTCATTACAATAAATAACATGTAACTTCAATACCACACAGATACACATAATGAACTCAAACAGTGTTTATTAAATCCTCACAAAGTTTTAGCATTGAAAAACAGAACAAAATGCACCATGTAATACTTGGTTTATTTACCGTGAGACACAAAAGGCGTTTTCTCCTATAGACCCATAATACACTAAAACACAACATAAATTCACAAAATACGTCAATTTTATTAGCTTGATGTAATCCAAATCTTTAGAATCCATACGTTGTTTGCAAGAAACAGATCCAAATTCAGCCCTTTATCCAGTGATCTTCATCTCCACTTCTCAGCATAGACCATAAACGTCAATCCCGCACTCGTGGTGAATTCAAATTCAAAAATTGCGCCCGAACATGCGTTACGACATGTTTTACGTCAGTGATATCAAACGCTCATTGGCTCTCGCATGCTTCGTCACAGATTGCGACATGCCGTGTTTAAGATGGTGTACTAGATTTGAAATGGAGAAGCGCGCGCGCCTTCACAGAGCGAACAACGAACCGAAACCGGATTAACATTTTCATGGATTAAATTCTGCTCTGTAACGTTACCTCATACAAAACTATTATATACTGCCAGAGAGGACTGCGGCACATCGTCATGTGAACGGCTTTTGGTACCGGTTTTGGCATTTTCTCAATAAATAAATGATTGTGATTGTACGTGTCTGTCTATTTTTTACAGTCTATGATTAATACCTAACAATGAGACCAGGCTGGATGGCCGCTCGCACTTCCGACGGAGTTGTGTGTGGCCTTTCAACGCATTTATCAAATGTTTTATTACTTTCTGAAAGTAGCAATTAAGTGAATTGCAAGCATGAAGAAATACACTTAAAAAATTCCATAATTTAACAAAGTATACTACAACTTCAGGTTATTTAACACTAGAACGGCCATGGCGTGACTTTTGACCGTTTTGAATTTTATATCTGCAATAACTTTGTTGAAAAAATAAATACAATCCTGCTGGTACCTGACTTTTCCTAAAAGTGTCTGTATTTTCATTTAAAATGTTTTTCATATAAATTACACATAAGGCAAAAAAACAAATGAACATATTTACCTATTTCGGCCATAGACGGTCATATTGACCGCACGGAATTTCGCGGTATTATTATAGGCTATACCAATATACACAACAATAAAATGTGGTTAAAAATACACTAAACATATTCAACAACAAATCATTTAAATGTAATGATATTCAGAACAGAACAAGAATGAAAAAATAACTATAAACAAGCCAAAATGAAATGCGTTATAAGCGAAAGTGAAAGTAAGCGGCGTTAGGCTCACGTAACTTTCTAATTAGAATCAAAATGTTTCAACATTTGCGATGTATTTGGATGGTAAACTATTTCTTTATTATAGGCTTTGTACTTCACTCACGTTCCAATATCGACGGAAAAAATCATCCTCTTCACATGCGCAAAATGGTACGAATTGTAGGCTAGCCTACTAGGCTACAAACAGAGCAGTGGAATTTTTATATGTTAGGTTGACTATTTTATTATTATATTTTATTGTGGCTATAATGGACAGGCTGCAATGTCAAGATTGCAATACTGGAATATGGTTGGTGTGTGTGTGTGTGTGTGTGTGTGTGTGTGTGTGTGTGTGTGTGTGTGTGTGTGTGTGTGTGTGTGTCGGCGGGCGCGACGCGATCGAACTGTGTAAACAAATATGGGCTACTCCGTCATTTTGTTCAGGACATCTACGGATATTATTTATTTATAAATGTATAATTAAACTTGTTTAAATGTACAGTTTGGTGTTGTTTTGTTTTTTAAAGACATATTAATAAAATAAATGCATTAATCTCTCAATTGGGTATTTATCATTAAAGATATAGAGTTTGGAATATAGCGGTCAAAATGACCGCTTGCGGCAGTTCTAGTAGTTATGGAATTCTGGCACTTCTAGTGTTAATAATGTAGGCTACTTTGAAAGTATACTTTCAATGCATTGTTACAATGATCATTTTCAGCACATAGTTAAAAAATATTCATAAAATATATTTAAGAAAAGTGCAAATAAATATACTTATAAAAAATAAACAGAACTTTCACTTCACGTATATTTTTGTAAAATATATTTTTTAGACAATTATTTTAAAGTGTGTTAAAAATTGTATTGTGAAAATAGTCAAAAGTATGCTGCTAATATACTTTTTGTATATTTAAAAATAGTACATTTTTTATTAGTATATTTGCAATGTACTATTAAAACAGGGAATATATTACAAATACAATAAAGTATACTTTTTTTTCACTAGGGCAGTCAAACAGGCATACAGACACACAGGCATGGAGCTTGAATTCTCTTCTTTTAAATGAAGTATTTTATATAAAAAACAAATATTCTCAGTTTATGTAATCTGTATGAAAAGAGAGAGATGTCAGTCGTTCTCATTACAGCCCAGATGAAAAGGAAATATATTTAAGTTGTGCTTATTTTGATATATTTAATGTATTTTAAGTGTACTGTATTATGTATTAAATGTGTTATTTTGAAACAACTTCAAATATACTTAGTATACTTTTATATGTATTTAAGTTCAATTTTAAGGTAATAGTAATATAATAATTTAAGTAATTTAATAGCACTTCTTTAAATTGTATTTTTAATACACTTTAAATGTTTTAGAACTACACAGCTGAAGTATATTTTTAGCTTCACATTAATGTGTTCCCAGTATATTTTAAATATAATATCAGCTTATTAATAATGTATTAGTAGAACACTATATATACAGTGAAAAATTATCATTCCGTAAAACACACAGTAAAAAATATTTGTATAAAACACACACACACACACACACACTTTGAAAGCTAGTAAACTTTAATGTACATCAGTACAGCAGCATATGTAAACTGTTAAAAAAAACAAAAACAAACAAACCCATTAACAAAATACAGTGATCTGCAGAGGTATTATAAACAACAACAAAAAAACTAACTTAAGTCAATAAACCTACCTACAGTCAATAAAGTGCCATCATTAATAGCTGCAAACAGTTACAGTACTGTTACAACTCAAACCATCTTCATCCTTCAAGTGAATTGGAGTGATTGGTCTTTGAGTTTGCCTCATTGTTGCATTTCCTTCGAATCAGTGCTCGCACCTCAGACGTGTTGGAAATTGTTTGATCACAGTGTCTGTGAAAGGGGAAAAAGATGAGTTTATTTTTATATTAAAGCAAAATTAACCTCTGTTAAAAAAGTAACTGTTCCCTTTCAAAAGGGAACTTGCACTGCTTCGATGATGCTATTGGGGAATTAATTTTAGCATTAATGTTTTAGTCAGCCCCCTTTGACTTTGAGAGCAAAAAAAAAAGTGATGTACAGAAGTAGTTCTTACCCTATACCATGTGTCAAAATTTGATTGATGGCTTCCGGTTGTCATTGCCCTTCCGGTTGACCTTCCGGCCTGTATTGTTATGGATTGACCTATTGACCCTCCCTATCCGTCGATCATGTGGTTTTGACAGTTAGTTTTGACCTATTGACCCTGCCTATCCGTCGATCATGTGGTTTTGACAGTTAGTTTTGACCTATTGCCCCTTCCTATCCGTCGATCATGAGTTTTTGACAGGTTGGCTTTCCGGTCTCTATCCGGCCTGTATTGTTATGGATTGACCTATTGTCCTTGCTAGTCTTTGATCATGTGGTTCTGACAGAAAGTTTTCCCCTATTTGAACCTTTTTATCCCTAGATCATGTGTTTTTGAAGAGGATGTTAAAATAATTTATGGATTTGACAGAAAGTTTGAAGGCGCTGTTATATATATAGGATATGTGTGTCAGCATTTCCTCCGCATTCCAGGGTCCATTGTGGGCCTAGTGGAAAGTGAGAAGAGTGCGTGTGTTTGTGTGTGCGTCCTCTGACATGATCCCCTCCACATTCCTGAGGTAACAGTGAAAGTGAGGAAAAAGAGAGTTACCCTAATCATGTTTTATATTTCACACAAATAATATACAATAATATCTTACTAAAAATCTACTGAAACCATTTAATTCAGTTTTAGATAAACAAAAGAATAAAAAATCATATTACATAAACATTCCGTTCTTTAGGCCTATAAGTGTATAAAATAAAATAGTTATCTTGCTAATTTAACTAAAGTTGAAAACCATTCAGTTCTTTTTAAAAGTATATAATGAAATGCTTATAAAATAAATATCTTATTGATCCAATCAGTGGCGGACTGGCACCAAAAAGAGGCCCTGGCAATTTTAGCAGAGAGGCCACATTTGTCTTCTCAAGTCATCTGCAACCAACAAAGAAACATAACATTACACAAACAACACACTCCAACAGAACATAATATAATAGCTTAACCAAGACATGAAAAATAAATGTTTTACCTTCATGTGGTTACAGTAGCAGGTTGCGCAATAATTTGCTTTTCTCTGCCACTCTGTCAATCACATCATCTGTATCCAGTCTCATGAGGATCTCCTTCTCTGTTGCCATCAACATGAAGGCTTCCAAATTTTCCTCTCGCATTCTGCTCCTTAGACGACTCTTGATGAACTTCAGTGTCGAGAAGCTTCTTTCACATGCCACTTGTGTGCAGGACAGGGTCAACAAAAATTTGTAGGCCAACTGTATTTTGTGGTATGCATGTGAAAAAAACTTCAGCTGCTGGAGGAGGAAGTAGCAACACACAGCACAGTTCCTGCAGGCTGTGCATCTTTTGCTAACTAGATCAATTTCCTCCATGTCCTCCTGATTGTCTTCTTCCTCAGAGGTAAGAGACTGTGACTCTCTGGTTGTGTACTCACTGAGAGGGGACTTTTTAATAGTGTTCCAGTGGAGGGCCAGACTGCACAACTCAGACTGTAAATGTTCAACTGTTGCATCTTCATCAAATGGAATGAGGCATTTACTTATGTCCTCAAGTGCATTATGAGGGAGTCCATTTGAATTTATTTCTGGAAAATGAAGCGGATCAAGTAGTGATAAGTCAGCATAAAGTTTCCCGTGCTGCAGGAAGCGGCGGTGCATACATTCAGAGACTGTATCAAGAATGATGTTGTGAACATTGATCCTGTAAGCTGTCAGTGAGTCTTCAGTTGTGTTTTCTTCATCGGTAGACTCTCCTGGCATTGTTTTTCTTTTTTTCATCCGTTTTGATGGCAGTGAAGCCTGCACTTCCATCTCAGAATCCACATTTTGGAATCCACCATTAGCCCATTTCACAAAATTGTCTGCTGCGTCTTTCACTGTGTCAAAGTCTCTGACAAAGTCTTTAAGTTTGTGGTGTGTTTCTGTCACCATGCGATGGGCAGTCAAGAGATCCATGGCATTGGTTTGGAGATACTTTGACAAAGGCGATGTGAGTGTGAAAACACGCAGGAACAACTGTGCAGTGAGAACTGTCTCATATTTGAGGAGTGACTCAATGAAGGCATGTGCTTTTACACTTACAGCTGGCTTAAACTGTGAATTGTCCTGAATTTTGGACAATGTTTCAACTAAGTCCACATACAAAGCATTCTTTGGCTGGGCAAAGGATCCAAAGATCTTCTTTAATGCAGCATCCTTTGAAGACCATCTTGTTTCCCCAATCAGGGAAATTCTTCTGTGTTGGGGGTCCTGACTTACACCTTCCCAAACATTCATTCTCTGATATGAGTCACGAAGAAACACTGCAATCTCATTAATCAACCCAAATAATGATGCTGCTGTTATCACAACCCCTGTGGTTTCAGACATAACCAGGTTTAGAACATGGGCATAACACCATACGTGCATTTGGGTTGGGACTTCTTTTGACAGCCAGGCAGAGAACCCCCTGTATTGCCCCTGCATATTTGCAGCCCCATCCGTTGAGTTTCCAATGCAGTTCTTCACATCAATTTTGCAAGTGGCCAACGTCTCCTTGAGCACTTTAAGAAAATCCTCCCCTGTTGATGACTTGCATTCAACAACTGCAAGGAGCTTCTCCTGAATGCTGCTGTCTGTTACGTAGCGAACTACAACACTGCACTGATCTTTTGAGGTTATATCTTGAGTTGTGTCTATCTGTACAGTGTACATTTCAGCCTGGATTACTTCAGTCGCAATTCTTTCCTTGATGAGTTGCCGGATAGCCTCCACAACTGAACATACAGTAGTTTTGGACATTAATGTCACTAGTGAGCCTCTTCCTTTGCTTGATTGGCTTTTTTGGATGCAGTCTTGAACATGCTGCTGCAAACAGCTGTCATATTTGCTAAGAAGCAGAACAATTTCAAGAAAGTTCCCATGATCCACAGACATGTCTGCTAATGAGTGAGCTGCCTCATTTTTACTTCCACGGTAACTGAGTGCGCGTTTTCCTATCAGTTTTACCACATCAATGACACGCTCTAGGACTTGTCGCCTCTTGCGCACCTGTTCTCGGTGAGCTGACATCATATTTGAATCCAGCAGGTTAGGAATGTCTGCCTTATTTAACCATGAAAGGTAAGCATTCACACATTCTAGATGAATATGTGTGTTTTCATGACTGTTGAGCCTCTGATGTATGTGTCTCCAATCCTTACATCCTTGAATAAAGGCATTTGTGTCTGTCTTTTTAGAAAATGCCATACAAACTGCACAAAATAATGAGGGGTTTTCAGCATCATAACTCACCCATTTTCTTTGGGATCCATCTTTATGGCTGTAGCATTTCTTGACAGATTCCTGTGCATCAGAAGGCTGTTTTGGATGAAACTTGAAAAAAAATTCAAGTGTGGTGAATTTTGGGCGTTCAAAATAATTATATTCATCCTCCTGGATCACCTCTGTCACTGGAGCAGCTGTTGCTCTGCTTGTACTTGCAATAGCAGGTGCAGGTGTAACTGCAGCATCCATTTCTTGGCCTACAGTGTTTGCTGGTGACTGTTCTTCCTCCACTAATTCCTCCTCTTTCTTTTCCTCTTCAGACCGGCTCCCACTCTCGTCTGGCACCATGTCACCTTCACTCATGCTGCTAGCGGCAACAGCTGCAGAGCAGCTAGGAGTCCCACCGGGCTCATTGCTGGGCACAGGCTTTTTAGCAAATAACTCCACAATATTGGCGCTTTTCCCACTTTCAGCCAATAAAGCCTTACGCTTCTTCTCTCTCTTTTTTTCTGCTCCACCCTTTTCTACTCGCCGTTTTCTCATTCCTCGATCCATTTTCTTTCACTCCGTGTTGTTGATATGCTCTCATTACCCATCATTCACTTGTCATTATCTATCATCTCATCAGGTCAATGATCGCGAGAAATTCCACTGACTAAAAACATTCAAAATACCTTATAAATAGAGAGATTACATACATTTAGGCTATTTGTCCTTCACAGGAAAAATATAAATAAAAAGTCATTATTATTATTTAGTTCATAGGGCTATTATTTTTCAGAGATAGGCCGTGGTGTTTGTTTGTTTTCTTTTTTCCTTGTTTTTTTGTGGCCGCCTGCAGCTCCGCTTAATTTATTATTATTTTATTCATATTTACATTTACATTTATATTTATGCATTTGGCAGACGCTTTTTGCTGCCGGTTGCGGGCGGCCAATCCGCCAAAAGGCGGCCGCATCTCCGCTTTATTTATTTATTTAGCCTTTTTATATGGTTGTGATGAGCGCCGAGCGAGCCGCTGGCTGTGCTGCCGGTTGCGGGCGGCCAATCCGCCAAAAGGCGGCCGCATCTCCGCTTTTTTTATTTATTTAGCCTTTTTATATGGTTGTGCGCCACAAGTTGTGATGAGCGGCGAGCGAGCCGCTGGTGGTGCTGCCGCTTGCAGCCATTGCGCCAATAGGCGGCCGCTTCCTCGCTTTATTTAGCCTATTTATTTGTTTGTGATGCGGCCACAACAAGTGATGAGACCAGGCGGCCGCAGTGGCATTTGCCCACATTGCCCAATGGCCAGTCCGTCACTGGATCCAATTGTTTTTGATAAACAAAAGAATAAAAATCGTATTACATAAAACATTCCGTTCTTTATAAGGGTATACATTAAAATGGTTATCTTGCTAATTTAACTAAAGTTGAAAAACATTCTGTTCTTTAAAAGTATATAAAAAAAAAAAAAAAAATCTACTGAAATTTCAGTTTTAGATACAAATAAAATTCATCTAAGTCTGCTGACTGAAGATTTCATGAAGCACCAGACAAATGGTATGTGTGTGTGTGTGTGTGTGGGGGGGTGGGTGTGTGTTTGTGTGTTTGTTTGTTTGTGTTTGTCACAGGATTCCCTCTCCCAGCCTTCGCATTTGAGCTCTGACATTTGAAACGTGGTGTTCAGACACTGTGATTAAACAATGGCATAAAAAAACATTCTATCATTTAAAATAATTATCGTACTAATTAAACTAAAGTTGAAAACATACTGTTCTTTAAAAGTATACATGATATGGTTATAAAATAATATCTTGCTAATTTAACTAAAGTTGAAAAACATTCTATTCTTGAAAGTATATAAATTAATTGCTTATAATATAATATAAAATCACAGAGTGGTTCTCTCTTACAGCACCACCTGACGGTCTCTGACTCCTAGGGTTTATTCAGCGATCAGAATGAGAGATTGTGTTAGTGCTAAATTTATTTCAAAGTTTAAATGATATCTTTATAAAATGTTTTCTTTTATTATTATTTAAAAAAAAAAAATTTTATTAAATTTAATACATTATTAAAAGTCGTAATAATGTTTTTAAATTCAATACATTATTAAAAGTCCTAATAAAAAAGTCTCTCAAACAGAGGCCCCTGTGACACCCCCCTCCTTCTGCTCCTTCGCATTCTAAAGGTAACAATGAAACTGTGAAGTTTATCTCACACTAACTAAAGTTAAAAAACATTCTGTTCTTTATAAGTATATAAATGAAATGGTTATAAAAAATATCTACTGAAACCAATTGTTTTAATAATAAAATCCATCTTACATAAATCATTCTATTCTTTAAAAGTATATCAATTATATAATATAATATAATATCACAGATTGGTTCTCTCTCTCTCTCTCTCTCTCTCTCTCTCTCTCTCTCTCATTTAAAAGCATAACCTTAAAAGTTTAAATTAGATCTTTAAAGTTTGAATACATTTGTATCTTCTATTTATCTTTTAGAAGACTTATGTATGATATAAATGATTTTGCTTAAATTTAACCCATTGTATTATTTTTACTAAACAATGTCTGTTCAAAAACTTTAGATGGTTGAAAAACGTCTCAGGTTACGACTGTAACCTATGTTCCCTGAGAACAGGGAACGAGACACTACGTCAGAATGACGCAATGGGGAACGCCTCAGGCGTGACAGGTGTCTGAAATCAATATCAAATCACGGCAATCACATTGACCGGCGACAGCCCGTGAATCATTAACGTGAATGATTAACATGCGACCTGCAAGTATAAAAGGGCGCCTTGCAAACATGACAAACATCCTATCGTCTGAAGGGACTGTTGCAGGCAGGCCCCGAGGCATGGCAGGAAGACGTAGTGTCTCGTTCCCTGTTCTCAGGGAACATAGGTTACAGTCGTAACCTGAGACGTTCCCTTTCGAAAGGGAACTCTACACTACGTCAGAATGACGCAATGGGGAACGATATACCAACGCCACCATGCTAAGGGGAGTGCATGCCCAATGGCAGTGACAACTGTCAGAACCGGCAATTCAAATGAACGCTAGAACCACTCACCCCCAGGTCACACTGGGCTGTCAGTGACAGCACTCCCTACGGTCATAGCCCAAGCTATATGATACCACAGAAAACCTCCATAAACATAGTTTAGTGAAAGGTCTACCTGGGCCTGCTCAAGGGCCTAGGACCACAACTTCAACTTCTTAGAAGGGGTCCCTTCTAGGGAATGTGGCTAGGGAACCTGAGGGAACCCCAGCCAGTCACTATTCAGGGGGAACGTGCCACCTGAAATGCCACCAGGCAGGCCTGACCTGGTGTCACCATATAAGACACTACAGTCTGGCCACTTCCTGTCTGTCCGAAGACAGAGCCTCTGGACACTTGCCTTTAGGAAGGCATCCAACCCGAGGGACTGCGAAGCAGGCAGTGAACCACTCGGACCGGATCTCAGAGACGGGATATCCTGGAGAGTATGACTCAGCATAGTGCTTTACAACCCTTGCCAGCGAGGGGAGTTTCTCTACTCGATCCACGGACCAACCCAGTGTTTGTGTTTCAAAACACTAAGGAGGCCTGTGAGGGCCTAAGGACTGATCTAACTGGGAGGCCTCATGAGAGGCCTACGACCGACTGATCAGACTCAGGAGACCACATACTCATACTGACCCTCAGTGAGGGGAGCATTAGATCTACCTGGTAGGCAACCAGGCTGTAGCAGGATAAAGAGGTTCCAGGAGGGAACCCGTAGCAGAGAATACAAACTTGAGTCGAGCCAGGGCGCAAGCTCACCTTCGGTAGCTGCCTGATAAGGTCTGCTAAACTGAAAGTAAGCGGCCACTAGCTTACAAAACCCAGCACCACAGTGAAACTACTCAGGGAGACCTGGAGAGGCCTACTACCTGACAACCACAGTATGTGGGAGCTCACCTTCAGAGAGGCCTGGTGAAGCCTACTATCTGATAACCACAAAACGTGGGAGCTCACTTTCAGAGAGGCCTGGAGAGGCCTACTACCTGACAACCACAGTATGTGGGAGCTCACCTTCAGAGAGGCCTGGTGAAGCCTACTATCTGATAACCACAAAACGTGGGAGCTCACTTTCAGAGAGGCCTGGAGAGGCCTACTACCTGAAAAACCATGCTCAGTGGAACACACAGTAAGTGGGAGCTAACCCTTCAAGGAGGCCTGGTGAGGCCTACTACATGACAACCACAGTATGTGGGAGCTCAACTTCAGGGAGGCCTAGCGAGGCCTACCACCTGAAACACCATGCTAAGTGGAAACACACAGTAAGTGGGAGCTAACCTTCCAAGGAGGCCTGGAGAGGCCTACTACATGATAACCACAGTATGTGGGAGCTCAACTTCAGGGAGGCCTAGTGAGGCCTACTACCTGATAACCACAGCGCATGGGAGTTCACTTACAGAGAGGCCTGGAGAGGCCTGCTACATGACAACCACAAAACGTGGGAGCTCAACTTAAGGGAGGCCTAGTGAAGCCTACCACAGTACATGGGAGTTCGCTTACAGAGAGGCCTAGAGAGGCCTACTACCCATTACCAGAAAAACCACATTAAGTGGAAACTCAAAGTATGTTGGAACTCAACTCCAGGGAGGCCTGGTGAGGCCTACTACCAGAGAACCATGACATGAAGGAGCTTACTTTCAGGGAGGCCTGGAGAGGCCTACTACCTGAAAACCACAGCTGACATTGGGCCAGACTGGCAGTCCAGTTGACTGTCTATGGGGCTTTGCCTTCAGGGAGGCCTTATGAGGCCTACTAACTGATAGTTCAACCTCAGGGCCACTTAGTACCACAGTATGAGGGATTTAGCCCTCAGGGAGGCCTAGTAAAGCCTACTACCTGACCCCCACAAAAAATGTGGGAGCCCATCTTCAGGGAGGCCTGAAGAGGCCTACTTCCTGAAACAGTCTAATCAGCTGGATGTGACTGCTGCTGGGGACTCGCCTAACAGGGAGGCCCGGTCGAGCCTACTAGCTGATAGCGAGTCTTTCTGCTACTTTAATGAACACTGCTGGAACCATACTATTAAAAACTTTTCCTATAGTTTTGTCCTAGTGTATGCTCCACAATGTTGTGACCCACCTCCGAGGAGGCCTGTTAAGACCTACTACTCGTTAGTGAGTCTTCTGCCCGAACTACCAGGGCCAACCACCGAAGGTGAGCTGGCCTAGGAGCCCTATCTTAGGGGCTACCCAGTCAAGGAGGCCTGCTGGGGCCTACTACCTAACTGTGCAGCCTTCAAGGCAGAAAAACTGTTACTACAGCGCTTACAGCATCCTGGTACCTAATCACATTGCCAAAGGCAGTGTACTCAGCAAAAAGCAATACCCTCATAGCAGGGGAGTACAACATACGCCACTCTGCCTAGTGGAGGCCCCATTTTAAGGGCCTACCTACTAAATGCATGGGCATCAGCTCATGGTAATGCTCTGGCTTCAAGGGAGCGGAGTTCAAATACCGGAATGAAATGTAGTTAGAACTCCCTGCTCAACCGGAGCCATCATGGTGTGAGGTAGATAATACAGAGCTGAGAATGGATTACTCAAAACTACCCTGCGTTAGCGGGGGAGTAACACCATATGCCCCTGAAATGTTAGACAGGGAGCGGGCCTGCAAGTGGCTCCAAAGGGTGACAGGGATTTGTCCTGTGCCCAGCCTGGGGGAGCGGAGCTTGCTTGCAAGCCAACCAACTTTCACCCATCGTTCGAGCGGTTCAGCTCAACGGGCTGAGTGGAGCCAGCTCTAGAGGCCTAAAAACAAGTAGCTCTGTTCGGCAGGGTCTGGCAAACTATCACATCGCAGAGCGAAAGACAGCCTGACCCGCCTGAAGGATCATACCTCAACTACCACCCTGCATTACTCTATCACCCCTGAATGCAGTGAAAGGGGCGGGCCTTGGCCAACAACTCCCATTTAAGGGAGGAGGCTGAAATCTAGGGGAGGAAGCCTAACACATAATGAATGCGGCAGCTATACTTAGCAGAACGCCTCCAACATCCCAAACATAGCCTAGGCCAGCTACAGAGGCGGCCCGGGTTAGGGCCGACCCATAAGCATAGATCTACCTGAGGGCTCAGAGGAGCCAAAGCCAACTTGATTGAGAGGCTGTGAAACACTCAACCTACTGACACCTTACAGAGCTCAGGGGAGCGAAGTACTCAGGATATCAATGTCACAAACCGATAGGTAAGACATAAGATCTATCTGAAGCGCCAGCGTCAGTCTAAACCTAAAACAAAAAAGCTTTTTTTTTTTTTTTTTTAGGAAGACCAACTACTCTACCCCTGGGTGGCTAATAGCCCTGAGGCTAAACAGAAATGAGCGGCGGCCCACCACGCATAAAAAATGTTATGACCGGAAGGCCATCACACACTCAGCACGGAAGCCAAATCTTCTTTGAGCTTCTCCCTAAATCGTTCCAGCCACCAACTGAGGGGAGGCTTCAGGGCCCTGAAGTCCAAAACTTACTTTACCTTATTCCTCCTTGCCAGTACGACTCCCTAGGTCTATACAGGGAACGAGGTCTGTAGAGAAATAAATGTCAGTGTTATTTGTACACACAGATATTCTTAAAAGACCAATCAGCTCACCTGCGGCATGTGGAGTGAAGACTCCACCAGAGATTCACAAAAACCTGGGGTCCACCACTTTTACATGCCTAAAAGAGGCGCTCACACTAATCAAGCCAAGGCGGGCCAACAGAACATAGTTCTATCATGGGCCCAGCCCCAGGCCTGATGTAGCAAGAACGCCTGGGGAGTCAGGAAGAGAGAGAGGGCTGGTAGAAAAAGGCCCTCCAGGGAGATCAACCCTTACTCACGCTGTGTGCGCTGGATGACCTCCCTTAGATCCCTCTTCTTGCGGGAGGCTCGCCTTCTCTGTGTCCTACTCCTCCATGGAGGGGGCGCACGAGAGGCGACACTGGACCTCTGGTCCTGTCTACGGTCCTCGGACCGAGAGGGACCAGGGCCTCCCGTCTGCCTGGGCTTGGACCCGGATCTCAGCGGTATACATGTTTCAAAAGCAGCTGAGCGTGCCTTCGCCTCTCTAAACTTCCCAACCACCGCATCCACGGAGGTGCCAAAAAGTTTAGAAGGCGAAACTGGTGAATTGAGGAGAAAAGGATTTCTCTTTCTCCCCGATATCAGCCATGTTAAGTCACAGATGCCTCTCCGTGGCCACCATCGCTGCCATCGATCGGCCGATCGCGGCAGCAGGCCTGGAGAGACAAAACTGTGGTTCGACGCAGCTCAGCAACCGCCTCAGGGGACAGCCGCGCCCCCTGGTCGAGATCCCACAGCAGGTCAGCCTGGTAAGCTTGCAGCACCGCCATGGTATGGGGAGCAGCGCCGGCCTGACCTGCTGCCGTGTATGCTCTGCCATTCAAACGAGCTGATACTTTAAGCGGTTTGGATGGCAGGGTTGGAGCTTTAAGTGTCGACACCCGCCCAGACACGAGATATTTTGTGAACGTCTCGTCAATCGGCGGTATCGACACATACCCATGCTTCCCGATCCACTCAACATCAGCGAAATCACCCCGCTGATGTCAGTGAATACGAGCAGAGTATGGGTTCTTCCAAGCCCTCTCGATCTCAGTATGGAGATCAGGAAGGAAAGGAAGGCTCACCTGAGCTGGTGGCATATGTTCAGGGAGAAATCGATCGTCAAGCCTACCGCGAGCGATCTCTCCCTGAGCGCGCCGCCATGGCAACTGAAGTTTGTCGGCAGCGCGCCCCATATCAACCACCAGCTCAGCATACACGGGGCAGGATGGCTGACGAGGCTCTGGATCTAATTCATCCTCATCAGCCATTTCTTGCCCGTCCTGAAGAGCACTCGCTGCAGTACCAGTAGGAGAAACGTCTCCGTCATCCACCTGCAACACGCTCTCGTCAGTCGATGATGCATCTGAGAGGGTTTTTTTATTTTTATTTTATTTGCACAGGACGCTCCCTCGAGAGCGTCCTGTGCGTGCTCTTCACTCAGACAGAAAATGCACATTTCATGTGTGTCACCCGGCAACAAAAACCTTGGGCACGGGTCAACACATATAATGAAATTCTTTACCTTAGGACTTGCCTTAAGTGTGCGCTTCATTTTCTAATTGCCGTTAATGCTTGACATTAAGACCAGACAAAACAGTCCCTGAAGACGAAAAGATGTTTGTCATGTTTGCAAGGCGCCCTTTTATACTTGCAGGTCGCATGTTAATCATTCACGTTAATGATTCACGGGCTGTCGCCGGTCAATGTGATTGCCGTGATTTGATATTGATTTCAGACACCTGTCACGCCTGAGGCGTTCCCCATTGCGTCATTCTGACGTAGTGTAGAGTTCCCTTTCGAAAGGGAACTGTACTTATTCGTCTTAAATCTCATTTAATCTATTTTTTTTTTTTTTCATTTTTGTCCATGCGGGGTTTCAATTTTTATGGTGTGGGCTTTCCATAGCTATAATGAATTTTGTACCGTACACCTAAACACAGAAAACTACATTTGTACATTTTCAAAATGAAATAAATTAATAAATGATTTAATATCATTTTGTGCACACACACACACACGGTTCTAAAAAATGAACTCATCTCTATTTTAAATTAAATTATTATTAATAACATATGCTACTAAAATGTAAACAAAGTTTTAGCTAAATAAATATATAAATAAAAAACTTGCATTTCCAGAGAGGTGGATGAACTGAAGCTTCAGGAAACAGGGTATCAGACCAGATGAGTATCGGGGGCCAATGTCACAGTAAATCTAGTCTGCTAACGCCTTTTCAGAGTACATCCAGTGTTTATACTAAATTCATTTAAAAGCATAACCTTAAAAGTTTAAATCAAATCTTTAAAGTTTTATTAAAATCATATCTTTTATTTATCTTCTAAGAAGACTTATGTATTATTTTTACTAAACAGCGTCTGTCCATACAACATGTTGTCAAAGTTTGTCACAATGTTTTGTTGGTTTTAAGAAATCCGAGGACTCCACATTGCTCTTATTAAGACTAAGTTTGTATCTTTTAGAAAATCACCACACATTTTTCAGAGATGCTGATGGTCCATGACGCGGCATAAGTAAAGTTGGTCTTGTGTGAATATTTAATTTTACTCGTCTTAATTCAAAGTATAAGTATAAGATCGTATAAGATCATTTTTACTTGCATCTCCCGAACTATCCTTAATCAGTGTGGAAACACACAGGGTGAAACCCTTTACTGAGAATATACTATCTACTCAAAATATATGTAGAAGTTTAAATCCGGTGTTTAAAATCTGTCTGGTGGCCGCATGAACAGACTTTGGGCAGAGCTATAGCAGGAAGCATGCCCTTTGACCTCCTCGATTTTTTAGGGTTTTTTTTTTTTTTTGTTGTTTTTTTTGTTAAAGACCCTACAAGTTAGTTCTCCCAAAAGAATTTCTCCCATCTAGTGGTTCTCCCATCTACTCGCTTTTTCAAATGCGTGTTGCAACTGCGGTAGCCGTAATGTGTCAAGAAGCTATGACAACATGGCTTCCAGTAGCGCTTCATTGAGTTTAACGATACATGTTCTACTGTTATGGCAGCTATATAATGATTTACACAACCAAGCAATGAAAAAGCTTGTAATTTAGACCATACCTTTGACTTACCTGTCGAGAAGAATTCAGGCAACTTCCCTTTCAAAGTCTTTCTCCTTCATTAGCTCTTTCCACATGGGGAAAAGCTATCCCGATATTTATTTACATACCGATAAATTAAATTTTAGCTTTTAGGCGATGAGGATTCCTTCTCCCTTGGCTCGGCATAAGTATGATCCTGCATTATAATGTACTGTGCAGTGCAGCCTTTCAAATCTGCCGGGGCAGTATCATTGCCTCCCATATGGTCTAGCGGTTAGGATTCCTGGTTTTCATCCAGGCTGCCCGGGTTCGACTTCCGGTATGGGAAGACAATTTTTTTTTTACATTGTCAACAAAATTCAAGTTATTCAATAATCATTTTTAGTTATCCATAGTCTTTGAGGCCTACACGAACTGCAGAAACAAGCAGAAGATACGTAAAAACTCATAAATGCTGTTTCAGTACTGAATCATTTTCACAAATACAATTATATAGAATTCAGAAAATTTCACTATGGAATATTTACTTTATCTATCATAATTTCAATTTAGTACATCATCATTTAAACTTTTCATCTCATAATTATGACGCATAGTCATAATTGTAATTTCAACTTTTTGTTATAATTATTACTGAATTCAGAATTACAATTTTTATCAATTACGCCTTTTTAATGTAATACTTAATTTGGTTGTTGACTATAGTAGTGTTGATGATGAAACGTGTTGAGTTAGGCTAGCGCTTTTTGTCCCTCTCTGGTATTATAGTGTTTCAAGATGGCGGAACAACACGGAAGCCTCCTTGGACTTACCCGCCCCATGTAAATAAAGATAAGAAATGTTTCGCTTACGAGGATAAGTCAGATCATTGGCAGAGGTCATTTTACACCCATGAGGACATATTTTATGAATACAGACAATGATTTTAGCTAATAAAATACAATTTTTTCAACGAGCGAATCTACACATGAGAGGCCTTCAGAAGTCATAACTTCAGGGGTCAACGGCTTAGGCCCATTGGTTTAGGTATTTGTAAAAATCAAATACTGTATTACACTTTTCAAAGTTAAAATAAAAAGACCTGTTGGGTTCTGACACAAGGCCATTAACTTGTTTTTATAAATGTATTTTGCTTATTTCTACAAATATCAACCTGAAAAATGAAAATCAGAAAAAGAAAAACCCAGTGTTTTAAAATACAACTAAACCATGATAATGTTTAGTTTAGATGTTGATGACTAAGCTTCTGGCATATAGTGCAACCACGCAACAATAAATCTAATATTGGTGTAATCTTTGCTAGGTCTCACTCACGACGCACAACTTTGTAAATAAAATAAAATAAAATATTATGGAAGTCATTGTACTGTAATTTAACCATATTGTATTGATTAATATTATGGCTTCATGTTGATTTAAAGTTTTTAATTGTTATTAACTAATACCTTTATCTTTTAACATCTGGCACAAAATGAAAGAGATGTATTATTTGAAAAAAAAAAAAAAAAGAAAAAAAAAAGGAATGTTCACAATCACTATGTGTCAAAAACAGTATGCGTGTAAATAGTTGTGCAAAGTTCCACACCCTATGGACTAACTTTAAAAAACAAAACAAAAATACACATACATAAATATATATATTTGACAATCAAGATGGCGCCGCGGATGGCTGCCTCGGTGTGGAGCTCTCCAGTTATTGTGTTGTTTTTGTTGGTTTGTTCTGTGTTTAGTCATTCTTTTCCTATCAGTTTCACCAAAGACGAACTACTGGACATTAGGAAACACACACCAGACAACTTTTTTACAGATTTTGATTACTCAGACGTTTTATTGGACATTCTCGTCGGAGGGGCAGCGGTGTTGTTTAAACGCGCGGTCAGACGCAAACGCGGGAAGCGCGCCGGTGCGCTGGTTAAACTCCGCGAGCGTGGCCTCCGCACTGCACTCCCCAGTATTCATCTTGCGAATCTCCGATCTCTTCCTAACAAAATGGACGAACTTATTCTCCTCACCCGCACTAACAAGGATTTTTTAAACTCCGCTGCTCTGTGCTTCACTGAAACCTGGCTGAGTGAAGCCATACCGGACAACGCACTACATCTGCCGGGCTTCCAGCTGTTCCGAGCGGATCGCATCGCGGAACTAACGGGGAAAACGAGAGGTGGTGGATTGTGTTTCTACATTAACGAAAGTTGGTGTTCAGATGTAACAACACTGAAGAAGATGTGCTCTCCTAATTTAGAGGTGCATGTCATAAACTGTAAACCTTTCTACTCGCCGCGGGAGTTTTCCTCATTCATTCTCGCGAATGTTTACATTCCTCCAGACGCGTGTGTGAGCACGGCGCTACAACAGCTGGCTGAACATATAGCTGAAATGGAACAAAGGTACCCAGACTCTCTTTTAATCATTCTTGGGGATTTTAACAAAGCAAATCTCTCCCGTGAACTGCCAAAATACAAACAGCATGTTACATGTCCTACCAGAGACAGTAATATATTGGACCACTGTTACACCACGATAAAGAATGCGTATCACTCCGTCCCACGGGCAGCTTTGGGGCTCTCTGATCACTGTTTGGTTCATCTTATACCGACCTACAGGCAGAAACTGAAATCAGCTAAACCTGTAATAAGGACTGTAAAAAGATGGACCAACGAAGCAGAGCAGGATCTACAGGCCTGCTTCGATTGCACTGATTGGACTGTTTTTGAAGCTGCAGCCACCGATCTGGATGAGCTCACAGATACTGTAACATCATATATCAGTTTCTGTGAGGATACATGCATTCCTACCAGGACATTCTTATCATTCACTAATGATAAACCATGGTTTACTGGGAAACTCAAACAGCTTCGTCATGCCAAAGAAGATGCTTACAGAAGTGGGGATAAAATCTTGTATAACCAGGCCAGAAACAGACTGACAAAGGAGATCAGAGTTGCTAAAAAAAGCTACTCTGAAAAGCTGAAAAACCAGTTTTCAGCCAACGACCCGGCATCAGTCTGGAGAGGCCTGAGGAACATCACCAACTACAAATCACCATCCCCCCCATCTGTGGAGAATCAACAACTGGCTGACACTCTCAATGCATTCTATTGCAGGTTTGAGAAGCCCAGACTCACACCTCACACCCGCTCTGATGTGCACTTCACACATCCACCATCACCTCCTGCAACCCCTCTCCTCCCCCCTTCTGCCATCCAACCTGAGCTTAAGGTCTGCGTGGAGGACGTGAGCCGAGTCTTCAAAAAACAGAAGACTAGGAAAGCTTCAGGCCCAGACGGCATCTCATCTGCTTGTCTAAAAGCTTGCGCTGACCAACTGGCCCCAGTCTTCACACAGATCTTCAACAGATCATTGGAGCAGTGTGAAGTTCCCTGCTGCTTCAAACGCTCCACTATCATTCCGGTTCCCAAAAAAACTAAAATCACTGGACTTAATGACTATAGACCTGTCGCTCTCACATCTGTGGTCATGAAGTCGTTTGAAAGACTGGTGTTGGCCTATCTGAAGGACATCACTGGACCCCTGCTGGATCCCTTTCAGTTTGCTTACAGAGCAAACAGGTCTGTGGATGATGCAGTCAACATGGGACTGCACTATATCCTGCAACATCTTGACAGACCTGGGACTTATGCACGGATCTTATTCGTGGACTTCAGTTCGGCCTTCAATACCATCATCCCTGATCTTCTCACAGCCAAACTGACTCAGCTCTCCATGCCATCCTCAATCTGTCAGTGGATCTCCAGCTTCCTGACGGACCGGCAGCAGCTAGTGAGACTGGGGAAACTCACATCCAGTACCCTCACCATCAGCACTGGCGCCCCCCAAGGGTGCGTTCTCTCCCCACTGCTCTTCTCCCTGTACACTAATGACTGCACTTCTAAAGACCCCTCTGTCAAGCTCCTGAAATTTGCAGACGACACCACTGTCATCGGTCTCATCCAAAATGGTGACGAGTCTGCTTACAGACTGGGGGTTGAACAGTTGGCTGTCTGGTGCAGCTATAACAACCTTGAGCTGAACACGCTCAAAACAGTGGAGATGATCGTGGACTTCAGGAGAAAATCCCCAGCATTTGCCCCTCTCACCATCATGAACAGCACTGTGGAAGCAGTGGAGTCATTCAGGTTCCTGGGCTCTACCATCTCTCAGGACCTGAAGTGGGCAAATCACATTGACTCCATTGTGAAAAAGGCCCAGCAGAGACTGTACTTCCTTCGCCAGCTGAAGAAGTTCAATCTGCCACAGGAGCTGCTGATCCAGTTCTACTCAGCCATCATTGAGTCTGTTTTAAGCACTTCCATCACTGTCTGGTTTGGTTCAGCTTCCAAATCGGACATCAGGAGACTACAACGGACAGTCCGGACTGCAGAGAGGATTATTGGTGCCCCCCTGCCAACCCTCCAGGACCTGTACTCTTCCAGAGTGAGGAAGAGAGCAGGTAAAATCATCACAGACTCCACTCACCCTGGTCACCTCCTGTTTGAACTGTTACCGTCAGGACGGCGACACAGATCACTGGCCACAAGAACATCCAGGCACAGGAACAGTTTCTTTCCACAGGCCATTTCCCTCCTGAACACTTAACATGCCCCCCAAAGCATAAGCACTCCCACTGTCTAGTGCAATAAACTCAGGTGATATTTATATCTATATTATTCATACTACAAAAAATACTGTAAATATGTTCATAATCTGTAACATGCACTAGACTCCCACTGTCTAGTGTAATATTCTCTAATTCAGGTGATATTTATATTTATATTATTCATACTACTCAAATACTGTAAATATGTTCATAATATGTAAATGTTTATTCGGACTAAACCCAACTGTGACCCTACTTTTTACTATTTATACTATTTTTATTTTTATTCTTTTAAATATATTTTATTCTTAGAATTGTATTACTATGTTTCTTGTTGTATTTGTATTTGTATTTGTATATGTGCACTTGAAGCTTCAGTACCAAGAAAAATTCCTTGTGGGTGCAAGCACACTTGGCAATAAAGCTCTTTCTGATTCTGATTCTGATTCTGATATATATATATATATATATATATATATATATATATATATATATATATATATATATAACATACACAAATCATTTCTTAACTAAGCAACTGTTTCTTAAATTATCAGACACTCGCCGCACTGATGTTAACATCACCATATATTGTTTTTTCTACCATGATTGTAGTAACTATTGTCCCACCATTCTTCTGGGCAATTGTTAAGTTAAGCTGATTAGGGTTCTGAATTAATGGCTGTCCCAATGATGTAGAAATATTATGGTGTCGTCGTTGTGGAAGGTTGTTAGGCTGTTGATTTGTCATGTTTCCAGAATGTGTTTGAACGCTCAGCGTTTGAACGTCACCATCTGTTAAAAAATTAGCAATTAAATACACAACCAAAACCATGTAAACATTATAGTAAAGCTTATTGAAGATTGAGAAACATATTGACTACTAACAAAGTAAATTATACAACTTTTCCTACGTTTGATATTCTTTTTTCTGATTTTTTTCACTATGGACTTGATCCTTTTTAATGCTGTTTTCTCTCCATATTTATTCTGTAGTTCCTCTACTGTGTCTTCCAACCTCCCTGTTGTTCCTCTCCAGCTGTGTTAACCAAAGACAAACAGTTAGAAGAATAAAATGTATGTACAATAGCAAAAATAAAGTTGGTCATTAGTTGTTAGGGTTAGATACACCTGTAGACACATTCATACACCCGCTCGCCGGGATTTCATTTAGCATACACCAGAGTTCAAACATTCACTTTTTCAAAGGCCGAATGATTACGCGGTCAAAATTTCTCTTTTTAACATAAGAGTTAAAAAATGTACATGAGTCACGAAGCATTGCATTATGCACCTGACCTGCCGGCTGATGAAGTATTTATTACATCAAGAAAACATGAATACAACACACTGCACTTGGATGAATACATTTATTAGATTTATTTAATAATATTACCAGTTCCATATTATCTTTATTAAAAAATAAGGCAATAAATGATTTAATTTTTTAAAATTTGACTGCATTCTTGTCCATTTCTAAATGTTTACTTTTTGATTTATGAATTATAACAGACTGATGGGAAAAACATTATTTTGCTGTTACTTTATTAAAATTTGTTTTATTATTCAACTATTTCTTTCTTTTTGTTAGTTTTTATTAGTTGTAATTTTATATAAACATTTAACCTTTAAAATAAAGGTTTTACAACAACATCACCATCTTCTGTTATATTTGGGCCTCCATGCTCATCTATTTACAGTATATGATATTGGTGAAGGGGGCCCACATGAATATTTTTAGGGGACCCCCGAATTCTCTAGCTACGGCCCTGTTCACAGGAGCCGCTGAGAGCGAGTTCCAGCTGATAACGGTCATAAAGTGCGAGATAAGGTGCAAGTAGCTAAACTAAACATTTCATATTTGGCAGCTGTTTTGAGAAATACAACGACAAAAATAATCAGTCAAACTAATCAACTTTTTTCTAATTTCACCATTTTGAACTTAAAATAGGCCTATATAATACATGTGATTTAATGTGAGAGGAGAAGAAACGCATAACAGCCATTTTCATCATATTAGGCATAAGATTAATAATGAATGTGTACATATTTTAAATTAATTTGATAAACATATTTACCTAACATCCATAGCCTTCAGTAAATTAAGGCTAGTAAAGTGTGGGCTCAAAAATAAGTGTCATTTGGAACTCTTTTATCAAAAAATATGTTGATCATGATTAAAAACTTCAGTGCCCTTCGAAGGAACCATTTTTAGATAGTTTGGCATGCATGGGATTGTGTGTCCATAGGCTGGTGAGAGAGAAATACATTCTACAATGATATGAAAAATATAAAATATGTCTTCATTAAATGCCTATTTTTTATTCTATTCTTTAATCCACACATAAAATAGTTCACTGCCACACACACACACACACACACACACATCGCATCGTAAGCGCATAATATCACCTGCTCAAGTACTTCTTGATGAGTTTCTTCTGTATTAAACAGCGAATCTTCTCAGTCAGATCGTCGCAAGATCTCAGGAATCCTCTCACACTGCTCGTGTTCACGCGCTCCATCGCTGCACTTTTGTGCGGCTGTGTGTGTGACTCTAACGATTCAAACTTCCCTAAAGCGCACCAAAACAGCAGCGCGGAGATGTGACGCCACGTGTCGAGCGGGCACTCGTAAAAAGCACATCTTTGTTTTTCTTCTGAAACAACCTGTTTTGAAATTGTTTAACAATTTTTAACATCACTAGCGCAACACTTATCGTATTGCCGGGTGTGATTGTAATGTTTTGTATTGAACTCTAGGTCTTCTCTTTGTTCATATACGACAGTATTCGCATGAATTAGCTTGATTTGATAAAATGATGGTTTAAACCATCATCTTCACGTGAGACATTTACATTATATTATTATTATACCGTCCTAGTTTTTAAATAGCGCTAAAATGTATATTTTATATTTTAACCCTTTATGCGGATATAGAATGCCGCACAAGGTTCTCTGACATATCTTATCGTGTAAAACATCTATGTAGATCTATCTATGTTTTTAAAAATGCCTCGAAACAAGGACGCCTCTTTCTATAAGCGACCCTCAAAATCTGTGCATACAACAAAACACATGTATGTGTACGATGATTTATCAGAAAATTACTTTTGTTTGAAGAAAAACTTAAATCAGCAGGTGCTTGATAACTATCGAAGTTATTAAACACCCATGAATTCGGTAATGATCCGTTTAATGCGATATGGATATCACGTTTTAATCTTAACTCAATACATTTGAATGCGCTAAAGGACTATGAACTTTAATATTTGGTAAAATTAACTAAAGCCTGCGCAAAATGTTTGTTGCGAACAATTCACCTATGTTGGGGCGAGAGGCGGACCCCAGTCGTTGTCATGATAAATATTTCAGGACATCGCGTGCTCTAGCTCTACTCTAGCTCTACTAGCCACAGACTGCTGTGCTACTGCGACCATCCACATCGGATTCAAGGAACAGTTGGGACTATTCGGCGTGAATTAAAAGACAAACCATTCATCGCCCCTAATCTAGAAGAAATCAGGGGGAGACTTCTGGCAAACGCTGTACGGAAATCGTCAACGACGTCGTTGATCTCTGGGAAGGTCTTTCAATCGTGAATGGCGAGTGACCAAAACCCCACCAGCATGGCTGCTGCCAGTAGCCGTAAGAGCTTCATGGAATTCATGTTTAACCCTCTGGAGTCTGAGCTGTTTTCTGGGCCCTGGAGGTGTTCTGACATGCTCTGACATTTGTGCTTTTTTCAGTTATTTATAAACATGTTAATGGCAAAGGTGTAAATTCACTCTATATAGCACAAACAGGGCTACCAAAATATCTGATCAACATGCATGTATATGTTTGAATTTTTAAGAGAATAATGTTTATGCGTGGTTATTGGAAAAAATAAAAATGAAAGTTGCAGAAATAAGGCCACAAAACACATACTAAATATGTGGCAATAAGACTTTTGACTAAAGGATATCATCGCCTATAGTTTTTTCTTCAAAATTATGTGAAAATAGTCTTGCTTTATCGTTCACATAAAACCATACATTGATTTAAATTGATGTAAAACAGGTTTTGCTTGGAAAGCCAATATGCGAGGGGGGCGTGAACGAGGAGTGGTTTTCACCTGAATTACCACCCACTCTGCATAATGATGAGCCATTCACTCAGGTGTGACAACTGACTGAGCCACAATGCAAGGACCATTTAAGAGTTTGCTTACATCTATCTTGTAAATATGTTTTGCTATTTTATTAAAAAGGTTACAATTACAACAATAATTACAATTTCAACAATATTTCAAGTGTACTCTTTCTTTGTAAAAAAAAGATTATAGGCCTACATTTTATCTATGTATTCATTACTTTGAATATAGCCAACATTGGAACAGCTAACATCTTAGTTGATGACTTTATTTTTGACAAAAATAGTAGGCTATTTTATATATAGAAATTGCTAAACAAAAGCTTATTTGACGAGGCAGTATATTTTACAGTAAAAACTGTACCCAAATCTACTAAACAAAATGTTGTCTTTCATATTTCACCTGACTGTAATGTTGTTTTCATGAAATACGCTTACACACGCTTAAAATGATGATAATTAAGTGTAAAGATAGGTATTACTGAAAATATTTGGTGTTTGGGGTGAGGATTGGGGTTGATCCATTTATAAAGTAGCTGTTTTTTATTTATTTTTCTGATGTGCACAAATAAGCGACAGGTATCATAAGATTTTCTTCTCCATGTTCCTTTTTTTCTATTCTTTTATTCGTTCATGCATGTAATAATGAATGAATGAATGAATGAATGAATTTATGTATGACTTGTGCAATAAAAAAATAAAAAAATAAAAAAAATACGATAGGCTATTGACTCGCGATCTTCGCAGTAGGCTAGTGAACGCACCGGAGAAACGCACATTTATTAGGCTACATAGTTTTTTTGTTTTGGATGGTTTTGTTTAGAACCAGCTGTAAATGTAAATATATTTCACATTTTTTAGACATGTGAGGCGAGTAGGCTACGGTCTGGTTGATGATCTCCAGTTCAAGCACCTTATGTTGTGATTGCTAGCCTATATTTACTTTAAATCCAGGAAATTTGTTAATGAAAAAAATATTAAAATTAAGATACAATTGATACAAAACGAAATTCGTTTTAAAGAAAGGATTTGTACTTTCTGTTTTGAGGTATCTGTGAATGTTTGAAAGTCAACTGTCACGTAATATTGTTTTTTGCCAGCTGTGGTAAACAGCGCGCATCTATGCCGTTCATTCATTCATAAACAGAAACCTGAGAAGGAAAAACTTACTAGTATTCCTCAGCTCGTATTCCTCATATTCGTCATTATTCCTCACAGCGCTGCGTTGTAAACAAGTAATGTTCTGAATAAACTGGTGTTTTGGTTTTCTTGTGCTGATGATAGGGGCGTTCACAGGATTGCGTGGATTACCTCAGCCATTTGCGTTTGAATAGCGTGCGCTCTCTGTGGGCGGAGTCACATTACATTTGAATTAGCTCTAATGAGGTCGACTGGAATCGCTCTCTTTTAATACAGATTTCACAAGATGAGAATATTTGTTTTTTATATAAATTACTTCATTAAAAAGTAGAGAATTCAAGCTTCATGCCTGTGTGTCTGAATGCCTGTTTGACTGAGTATTCGCTAAGCTACAGTTCATTTTCGGACGCGTTTCAGAATGGACTACACAGACAGAGAGAAGGCAGAACTCGCTTCGTGTTTATTTTTCTTTATTTGGCAAAAAGCACAACACTTTGTTTTTATTGTGAGTATACACAAAAATAATACACATTTAACAGAGTCGATTGATGTATGAAACTTGTTTTGTAAAATCAAAGTCAAAAGAGAATTTCGGGTCTCAATCAACTCATAAGGAAAAAAATCGAGCAGATCACGCCGGCGTGATCTCAGACCCCTGAGGGTTAAAGGACATTACAGAAGACAACTGATATTATTGCTGCGTACAGTCATTAAGTACGTGAGCAAATCGGATGATGAATCTGATGATGATGATGATGGTGATAATGCTATTGGAGCAAAACGTGTAAGAAATCTCAAGAAACAGATGAGTTTGATAAGAGGTTACCCTATTTCATGGGATGAATTACCAACCATTTGTGTCAACGGTATTGAACCACCATGTGTACTTGTAAAAGATGCTCTGGTAATGATGCGTGAATGTAGCAATGAGTTTGCAAACCCCGATGTGCTCTCTATGTGTGCTTATGTAACTGATGTGTGCAAACTAATGATTCCAAAACATAAAGACAATGATGAGGACGACCCAGACAGAATTATCGAAATGTTTGTCGATTACATCTTAGATCGTGACATGATGGCATGCAGAAATTTTCTTTTCTGGCTAGACCATCTGTAAATGTCTTTCACTCAAATTTCTTCGGTACCTCAATTTATGAATGTTGAAATAAAAAATGACAAAACATGTATTTTGTGGTAATGGCTTTTGTGGTAATACCTTCTTTAGGAGGTAAAAAATAAAATAATAATAATAATTATTTAATAAATTAATTTGTGAATTGTTCGCAACAAACATTTTGCGCAGGCTTTAGTTAATTTTACCAAATATTAAAGTTCATAGTCATTTAGCGCATTCAAATGTATTGAGTTAAGATTAAAACGTGATATCCATATCGCATTAAACGGATCATTACCGAATTCATGGGTGTTTAATAACTTCGATAGTTATCAAGCACCTGCTGATTTAAGTTTTTCTTCAAACAAAAGTAATTTTCTGATAAATCATCGTACACATACATGTGTTTTGTTGTATGCACAGATTTTGAGGGTCGCTTATAGAAAGAGGTGTCCTTGTTTCGAGGCATTTTTAAAAACATAGATAGATCTACATAGATGTTTTACACGATAAGATATGTCAGAGAACCTTGTGCGGCATTCTATATCCGCATAAAGGGTTAAAATATAAAATATACATTTTAGCGCTATTTAAAAACTAGGACGGTATAATAATAATATAATGTAAATGTCTCACGTGAAGATGATGGTTTAAACCATCATTTTATCAAATCAAGCTAATTCATGCGAATACTGTCGTATATGAACAAAGAGAAGACCTAGAGTTCACTAACATTAACTAACAGCTAACTGTAGGAAACAGATATCTGGGGGAGAGTGTAAAGAAAACGCCATACAAAACATTACAATCACACCCGGCAATACGATAAGTGTTGCGCTAGTGATGTTAAAAATTGTTAAACAATTTCAAAACAGGTTGTTTCAGAAGAAAAACAAAGATGTGCTTTTTACGAGCGCCCGCTCGACACGTGGCGTCACATCTCCGCGCTGCTGTTTTGGTGCGCTTTAGGGAAGTTTGAATCGTTAGAGTCACACACACAGCCGCACAAAAGTGCAGCGATGGAGCGCGTGAACACGAGCAGTGTGAGAGGATTCCTGAGATCTTGCGACGATCTGACTGAGAAGATTCGCTGTTTAATACAGAAGAAACTCATCAAGAAGTACTTGAGCAGGTGATATTATGTGCTTACGATGCGATGTGTGTGTGTGTGTGTGTGTGTGTGGCAGTGAACTATTTTATGTGTGGATTAAAGAATAGAATAAAAAATAGGCATTTAATGAAGACATATTTTATATTTTTCATATCATTGTAGAATGTATTTCTCTCTCACCAGCCTATGGACACACAATCCCATGCATGCCAAACTATCTAAAAATGGTTCCTTCGAAGGGCACTGAAGTTTTTAATCATGATCAACATATTTTTTGATAAAAGAGTTCCAAATGACACTTATTTTTGAGCCCACACTTTACTAGCCTTAATTTACTGAAGGCTATGGATGTTAGGTAAATATGTTTATCAAATTAATTTAAAATATGTACACATTCATTATTAATCTTATGCCTAATATGATGAAAATGGCTGTTATGCGTTTCTTCTCCTCTCACATTAAATCACATGTATTATATAGGCCTATTTTAAGTTCAAAATGGTGAAATTAGAAAAAAGTTGATTAGTTTGACTGATTATTTTTGTCGTTGTATTTCTCAAAACAGCTGCCAAATATGAAATGTTTAGTTTAGCTACTTGCACCTTATCTCGCACTTTATGACCGTTATCAGCTGGAACTCGCTCTCAGCGGCTCCTGTGAACAGGGCCGTAGCTAGAGAATTCGGGGGTCCCCTAAAAATATTCATGTGGGCCCCCTTCACCAATATCATATACTGTAAATAGATGAGCATGGAGGCCCAAATATAACAGAAGATGGTGATGTTGTTGTAAAACCTTTATTTTAAAGGTTAAATGTTTATATAAAATTACAACTAATAAAAACTAACAAAAAGAAAGAAATAGTTGAATAATAAAACAAATTTTAATAAAGTAACAGCAAAATAATGTTTTTCCCATCAGTCTGTTATAATTCATAAATCAAAAAGTAAACATTTAGAAATGGACAAGAATGCAGTCAAATTTTAAAAAATTAAATCATTTATTGCCTTATTTTTTAATAAAGATAATATGGAACTGGTAATATTATTAAATAAATCTAATAAATGTATTCATCCAAGTGCAGTGTGTTGTATTCATGTTTTCTTGATGTAATAAATACTTCATCAGCCGGCAGGTCAGGTGCATAATGCAATGCTTCGTGACTCATGTACATTTTTTAACTCTTATGTTAAAAAGAGAAATTTTGACCGCGTAATCATTCGGCCTTTGAAAAAGTGAATGTTTGAACTCTGGTGTATGCTAAATGAAATCCCGGCGAGCGGGTGTATGAATGTGTCTACAGGTGTATCTAACCCTAACAACTAATGACCAACTTTATTTTTGCTATTGTACATACATTTTATTCTTCTAACTGTTTGTCTTTGGTTAACACAGCTGGAGAGGAACAACAGGGAGGTTGGAAGACACAGTAGAGGAACTACAGAATAAATATGGAGAGAAAACAGCATTAAAAAGGATCAAGTCCATAGTGAAAAAAATCAGAAAAAAGAATATCAAACGTAGGAAAAGTTGTATAATTTACTTTGTTAGTAGTCAATATGTTTCTCAATCTTCAATAAGCTTTACTATAATGTTTACATGGTTTTGGTTGTGTATTTAATTGCTAATTTTTTAACAGATGGTGACGTTCAAACGCTGAGCGTTCAAACACATTCTGGAAACATGACAAATCAACAGCCTAACAACCTTCCACAACGACGACACCATAATATTTCTACATCATTGGGACAGCCATTAATTCAGAACCCTAATCAGCTTAACTTAACAATTGCCCAGAAGAATGGTGGGACAATAGTTACTACAATCATGGTAGAAAAAACAATATATGGTGATGTTAACATCAGTGCGGCGAGTGTCTGATAATTTAAGAAACAGTTGCTTAGTTAAGAAATGATTTGTGTATGTTATATATATATATATATATATATATATATATATATATATATATATATATATATATATCAGAATCAGAATCAGAATCAGAAAGAGCTTTATTGCCAAGTGTGCTTGCACCCACAAGGAATTTTTCTTGGTACTGAAGCTTCAAGTGCACATATACAAATACAAATACAAATACAACAAGAAACATAGTAATACAATTCTAAGAATAAAATATATTTAAAAGAATAAAAATAAAAATAGTATAAATAGTAAAAAGTAGGGTCACAGTTGGGTTTAGTCCGAATAAACATTTACATATTATGAACATATTTACAGTATTTGAGTAGTATGAATAATATAAATATAAATATCACCTGAATTAGAGAATATTACACTAGACAGTGGGAGTCTAGTGCATGTTACAGATTATGAACATATTTACAGTATTTTTTGTAGTATGAATAATATAGATATAAATATCACCTGAGTTTATTGCACTAGACAGTGGGAGTGCTTATGCTTTGGGGGGCATGTTAAGTGTTCAGGAGGGAAATGGCCTGTGGAAAGAAACTGTTCCTGTGCCTGGATGTTCTTGTGGCCAGTGATCTGTGTCGCCGTCCTGACGGTAACAGTTCAAACAGGAGGTGACCAGGGTGAGTGGAGTCTGTGATGATTTTACCTGCTCTCTTCCTCACTCTGGAAGAGTACAGGTCCTGGAGGGTTGGCAGGGGGGCACCAATAATCCTCTCTGCAGTCCGGACTGTCCGTTGTAGTCTCCTGATGTCCGATTTGGAAGCTGAACCAAACCAGACAGTGATGGAAGTGCTTAAAACAGACTCAATGATGGCTGAGTAGAACTGGATCAGCAGCTCCTGTGGCAGATTGAACTTCTTCAGCTGGCGAAGGAAGTACAGTCTCTGCTGGGCCTTTTTCACAATGGAGTCAATGTGATTTGCCCACTTCAGGTCCTGAGAGATGGTAGAGCCCAGGAACCTGAATGACTCCACTGCTTCCACAGTGCTGTTCATGATGGTGAGAGGGGCAAATGCTGGGGATTTTCTCCTGAAGTCCACGATCATCTCCACTGTTTTGAGCGTGTTCAGCTCAAGGTTGTTATAGCTGCACCAGACAGCCAACTGTTCAACCCCCAGTCTGTAAGCAGACTCGTCACCATTTTGGATGAGACCGATGACAGTGGTGTCGTCTGCAAATTTCAGGAGCTTGACAGAGGGGTCTTTAGAAGTGCAGTCATTAGTGTACAGGGAGAAGAGCAGTGGGGAGAGAACGCACCCTTGGGGGGCGCCAGTGCTGATGGTGAGGGTACTGGATGTGAGTTTCCCCAGTCTCACTAGCTGCTGCCGGTCCGTCAGGAAGCTGGAGATCCACTGACAGATTGAGGATGGCATGGAGAGCTGAGTCAGTTTGGCTGTGAGAAGATCAGGGATGATGGTATTGAAGGCCGAACTGAAGTCCACGAATAAGATCCGTGCATAAGTCCCAGGTCTGTCAAGATGTTGCAGGATATAGTGCAGTCCCATGTTGACTGCATCATCCACAGACCTGTTTGCTCTGTAAGCAAACTGAAAGGGATCCAGCAGGGGTCCAGTGATGTCCTTCAGATAGGCCAACACCAGTCTTTCAAACGACTTCATGACCACAGATGTGAGAGCGACAGGTCTATAGTCATTAAGTCCAGTGATTTTAGTTTTTTTGGGAACCGGAATGATAGTGGAGCGTTTGAAGCAGCAGGGAACTTCACACTGCTCCAATGATCTGTTGAAGATCTGTGTGAAGACTGGGGCCAGTTGGTCAGCGCAAGCTTTTAGACAAGCAGATGAGATGCCGTCTGGGCCTGAAGCTTTCCTAGTCTTCTGTTTTTTGAAGACTCGGCTCACGTCCTCCACGCAGACCTTAAGCTCAGGTTGGATGGCAGAAGGGGGGAGGAGAGGGGTTGCAGGAGGTGATGGTGGATGTGTGAAGTGCACATCAGAGCGGGTGTGAGGTGTGAGTCTGGGCTTCTCAAACCTGCAATAGAATGCATTGAGAGTGTCAGCCAGTTGTTGATTCTCCACAGATGGGGGGGATGGTGATTTGTAGTTGGTGATGTTCCTCAGGCCTCTCCAGACTGATGCCGGGTCGTTGGCTGAAAACTGGTTTTTCAGCTTTTCAGAGTAGCTTTTTTTAGCAACTCTGATCTCCTTTGTCAGTCTGTTTCTGGCCTGGTTATACAAGATTTTATCCCCACTTCTGTAAGCATCTTCTTTGGCATGACGAAGCTGTTTGAGTTTCCCAGTAAACCATGGTTTATCATTAGTGAATGATAAGAATGTCCTGGTAGGAATGCATGTATCCTCACAGAAACTGATATATGATGTTACAGTATCTGTGAGCTCATCCAGATCGGTGGCTGCAGCTTCAAAAACAGTCCAATCAGTGCAATCGAAGCAGGCCTGTAGATCCTGCTCTGCTTCGTTGGTCCATCTTTTTACAGTCCTTATTACAGGTTTAGCTGATTTCAGTTTCTGCCTGTAGGTCGGTATAAGATGAACCAAACAGTGATCAGAGAGCCCCAAAGCTGCCCGTGGGACGGAGTGATACGCATTCTTTATCGTGGTGTAACAGTGGTCCAATATATTACTGTCTCTGGTAGGACATGTAACATGCTGTTTGTATTTTGGCAGTTCACGGGAGAGATTTGCTTTGTTAAAATCCCCAAGAATGATTAAAAGAGAGTCTGGGTACCTTTGTTCCATTTCAGCTATATGTTCAGCCAGCTGTTGTAGCGCCGTGCTCACACACGCGTCTGGAGGAATGTAAACATTCGCGAGAATGAATGAGGAAAACTCCCGCGGCGAGTAGAAAGGTTTACAGTTTATGACATGCACCTCTAAATTAGGAGAGCACATCTTCTTCAGTGTTGTTACATCTGAACACCAACTTTCGTTAATGTAGAAACACAATCCACCACCTCTCGTTTTCCCCGTTAGTTCCGCGATGCGATCCGCTCGGAACAGCTGGAAGCCCGGCAGATGTAGTGCGTTGTCCGGTATGGCTTCACTCAGCCAGGTTTCAGTGAAGCACAGAGCAGCGGAGTTTAAAAAATCCTTGTTAGTGCGGGTGAGGAGAATAAGTTCGTCCATTTTGTTAGGAAGAGATCGGAGATTCGCAAGATGAATACTGGGGAGTGCAGTGCGGAGGCCACGCTCGCGGAGTTTAACCAGCGCACCGGCGCGCTTCCCGCGTTTGCGTCTGACCGCGCGTTTAAACAACACCGCTGCCCCTCCGACGAGAATGTCCAATAAAACGTCTGAGTAATCAAAATCTGTAAAAAAGTTGTCTGGTGTGTGTTTCCTAATGTCCAGTAGTTCGTCTTTGGTGAAACTGATAGGAAAAGAATGACTAAACACAGAACAAACCAACAAAAACAACACAATAACTGGAGAGCTCCACACCGAGGCAGCCATCCGCGGCGCCATCTTGATTGTCAAATATATATATTTATGTATGTGTATTTTTGTTTTGTTTTTTAAAGTTAGTCCATAGGGTGTGGAACTTTGCACAACTATTTACACGCATACTGTTTTTGACACATAGTGATTGTGAACATTCCTTTTTTTTTTCTTTTTTTTTTTTTTTTCAAATAATACATCTCTTTCATTTTGTGCCAGATGTTAAAAGATAAAGGTATTAGTTAATAACAATTAAAAACTTTAAATCAACATGAAGCCATAATATTAATCAATACAATATGGTTAAATTACAGTACAATGACTTCCATAATATTTTATTTTATTTTATTTACAAAGTTGTGCGTCGTGAGTGAGACCTAGCAAAGATTACACCAATATTAGATTTATTGTTGCGTGGTTGCACTATATGCCAGAAGCTTAGTCATCAACATCTAAACTAAACATTATCATGGTTTAGTTGTATTTTAAAACACTGGGTTTTTCTTTTTCTGATTTTCATTTTTCAGGTTGATATTTGTAGAAATAAGCAAAATACATTTATAAAAACAAGTTAATGGCCTTGTGTCAGAACCCAACAGGTCTTTTTATTTTAACTTTGAAAAGTGTAATACAGTATTTGATTTTTACAAATACCTAAACCAATGGGCCTAAGCCGTTGACCCCTGAAGTTATGACTTCTGAAGGCCTCTCATGTGTAGATTCGCTCGTTGAAAAAATTGTATTTTATTAGCTAAAATCATTGTCTGTATTCATAAAATATGTCCTCATGGGTGTAAAATGACCTCTGCCAATGATCTGACTTATCCTCGTAAGCGAAACATTTCTTATCTTTATTTACATGGGGCGGGTAAGTCCAAGGAGGCTTCCGTGTTGTTCCGCCATCTTGAAACACTATAATACCAGAGAGGGACAAAAAGCGCTAGCCTAACTCAACACGTTTCATCATCAACACTACTATAGTCAACAACCAAATTAAGTATTACATTAAAAAGGCGTAATTGATAAAAATTGTAATTCTGAATTCAGTAATAATTATAACAAAAAGTTGAAATTACAATTATGACTATGCGTCATAATTATGAGATGAAAAGTTTAAATGATGATGTACTAAATTGAAATTATGATAGATAAAGTAAATATTCCATAGTGAAATTTTCTGAATTCTATATAATTGTATTTGTGAAAATGATTCAGTACTGAAACAGCATTTATGAGTTTTTACGTATCTTCTGCTTGTTTCTGCAGTTCGTGTAGGCCTCAAAGACTATGGATAACTAAAAATGATTATTGAATAACTTGAATTTTGTTGACAATGTAAAAAAAAAATTGTCTTCCCATACCGGAAGTCGAACCCGGGCAGCCTGGATGAAAACCAGGAATCCTAACCGCTAGACCATATGGGAGGCAATGATACTGCCCCGGCAGATTTGAAAGGCTGCACTGCACAGTACATTATAATGCAGGATCATACTTATGCCGAGCCAAGGGAGAAGGAATCCTCATCGCCTAAAAGCTAAAATTTAATTTATCGGTATGTAAATAAATATCGGGATAGCTTTTCCCCATGTGGAAAGAGCTAATGAAGGAGAAAGACTTTGAAAGGGAAGTTGCCTGAATTCTTCTCGACAGGTAAGTCAAAGGTATGGTCTAAATTACAAGCTTTTTCATTGCTTGGTTGTGTAAATCATTATATAGCTGCCATAACAGTAGAACATGTATCGTTAAACTCAATGAAGCGCTACTGGAAGCCATGTTGTCATAGCTTCTTGACACATTACGGCTACCGCAGTTGCAACACGCATTTGAAAAAGCGAGTAGATGGGAGAACCACTAGATGGGAGAAATTCTTTTGGGAGAACTAACTTGTAGGGTCTTTAACAAAAAAAACAACAAAAAAAAAAAAAAACCCTAAAAAATCGAGGAGGTCAAAGGGCATGCTTCCTGCTATAGCTCTGCCCAAAGTCTGTTCATGCGGCCACCAGACAGATTTTAAACACCGGATTTAAACTTCTACATATATTTTGAGTAGATAGTATATTCTCAGTAAAGGGTTTCACCCTGTGTGTTTCCACACTGATTAAGGATAGTTCGGGAGATGCAAGTAAAAATGATCTTATACGATCTTATACTTATACTTTGAATTAAGACGAGTAAAATTAAATATTCACACAAGACCAACTTTACTTATGCCGCGTCATGGACCATCAGCATCTCTGAAAAATGTGTAGTGATTTTCTAAAAGATACAAACTTAGTCTAAATAAGAGCAATGTGGAGTCCTCGGATTTCTTAAAACCAACAAAACATTGTGACAAACTTTGACAACATGTTGTATGGACAGACGCTGTTTAGTAAAAATAATACATAAGTCTTCTTAGAAGATAAATAAAAGATATGATTTTAATAAAACTTTAAAGATTTGATTGAAACTTTTAAGGTTATGCTTTTAAATGAATTTAGTATAAACACTGGATGTACTCTGAAAAGGCGTTAGCAGACTTGATTTACTGTGACATTGGCCCCCGATACTCATCTGGTCTGATACCCTGTTTCCTGAAGCTTCAGTTCATCCACCTCTCTGGAAATGCAAGTTTTTTATTTATATATTTATTTAGCTAAAACTTTGTTTACATTTTAGTAGCATATGTTATTAATATTAATTTAATTTAAAATAGAGATGAGTTCATTTTTTAGAACCGTGTGTGTGTGTGTGCACAAAATGATATTAAATCATTTATTAATTTATTTCATTTTGAAAATGTACAAATGTAGTTTTCTGTGTTTAGGTGTACGGTACAAAATTCATTATAGCTATGGAAAGCCCACACCATAAAAATTGAAACCCCGCATGGACAAAAATGAAAAAAAAAAAAATAAAATAGATTAAATGAGATTTAAGACGAACAAGTACAGTTTTTCAACCATCTAAAGTTTTTGAACAGACACTGTTTAGTAAAAATAATACAATGGGTTAAATTTAAGCAAAATCATTTATATCATACATAAGTCTTCTAAAAGATAAATAGAAGATACAAATGTATTCAAACTTTAAAGATCTAATTTAAACTTTTAAGGTTATGCTTTTAAATGAGAGAGAGAGAGAGAGAGAGAGAGAGAGAGAGAGAGAGAGAGAGAGAGAGAGAGAGAGAGAGGGAGAACCAATCTGTGATATTATATTATATTATATTTACATTTACATTTACATTTATTCATTTAGCTGACGCTTTTATCCAAAGCGACTTACAATTGCTATATATGTCAGAGGTCACACGCCTCTGGAGCAACTAGGGGTTAAGTGTCTTGCTCAGGGACACATTGGTGTCTCACAGTGGATTCGAACCCGGGTCTCTCACACCAAAGGCATGTGTCTTATCCATTGCGCCACACCACCCCATATATAATTGATATACTTTTAAAGAATAGAATGATTTATGTAAGATGGATTTTATTATTAAAACAATTGGTTTCAGTAGATATTTTTTATAACCATTTCATTTATATACTTATAAAGAACAGAATGTTTTTTTAACTTTAGTTAGTGTGAGATAAACTTCACAGTTTCATTGTTACCTTTGGAATGCGAAGGAGCAGAAGGAGGGGGGTGTCACGGGGGCCTCTGTTTGAGAGACTTTTTTATTAGGACTTTTAATAATGTATTGAATTTAAAAACATTATTACGACTTTTAATAATGTATTAAATTTAATAAAAATTTGTTTTTTTTAAATAATAATAAAAGAAAACATTTTATAAAGATATCATTTAAACTTTGAAATAAATTTAGCACTAACACAATCTCTCATTCTGATCGCTGAATAAACCCTAGGAGTCAGAGACCGTCAGGTGGTGCTGTAAGAGAGAACCACTCTGTGATTTTATATTATATTATAAGCAATTAATTTATATACTTTCAAGAATAGAATGTTTTTCAACTTTAGTTAAATTAGCAAGATATTATTTTATAACCATATCATGTATATTTTTAAAGAACAGTATGTTTTCAACTTTAGTTTAATTAGTACGATAATTATTTTAAATGATAGAATGTTTTTTGTATGCCATTGTTTAAATCACAGTGTCTGAACACCACGTTTCAAATGTCAGAGCTCAAATGCGAAGGCTGGGAGAGGGAATCCTGTGACAAACACAAACAAACAAACACACAAACACACACCCACCCACACACACACACACACACACACATACCATTTGTCTGGTGCTTCATGAAATCTTCAGTCAGCAGACTTAGATGAATTTTATTTGTATCTAAAACTGAAATTTCAGTAGATTTTTTATTTTTTTATTTTTTTTATATACTTTTAAAGAACAGAATGTTTTTCAACTTTAGTTAAATTAGCAAGATAACCATTTTAATGTATACCCTTATAAAGAACGGAATGTTTTATGTAATACGATTTTTATTCTTTTGTTTATCAAAAACAATTGGATCCAGTGACGGACTGGCCATTGGGCAATGTGGGCAAATGCCACTGCGGCAGCCTGGTCTCATCACTTGTTGTGGCCGCATCACAAACAAATAAATAGGCTAAATAAAGCGAGGAAGCGGCCGCCTATTGGCGCAATGGCTGCAAGCGGCAGCACCACCAGCGGCTCGCTCGCCGCTCATCACAACTTGTGGCGCACAACCATATAAAAAGGCTAAATAAATAAAAAAAGCGGAGATGCGGCCGCCTTTTGGCGGATTGGCCGCCCGCAACCGGCAGCACAGCCAGCGGCTCGCTCGGCGCTCATCACAACCATATAAAAAGGCTAAATAAATAAATAAAGCGGAGATGCGGCCGCCTTTTGGCGGATTGGCCGCCCGCAACCGGCAGCACAGCCAGCGGCTCGCTCGGCGCTCATCACAACCATATAAAAAGGCTAAATAAATAAATAAAGCGGAGATGCGGCCGCCTTTTGGCGGATTGGCCGCCCGCAACCGGCAGCACAGCCAGCGGCTCGCTCGGCGCTCATCACAACCATATAAAAAGGCTAAATAAATAAATAAAGCGGAGTGTCTGCAACAATAGGCCGTCGCAAATCAACAGACAGTATAACTGACAAAATGTAAAAATGTGTACCTTGAATGCAATGTAAGTCGCTTTGGATAAAAGCGTCTGCCAAATGCATAAATATAAATGTAAATGTAAATATGAATAAAATAATAATAAATTAAGCGGAGCTGCAGGCGGCCACAAAAAAAACAAGGAAAAAAGAAAACAAACAAACACCACGGCCTATCTCTGAAAAATAATAGCCCTATGAACTAAATAATAATAATGACTTTTTATTTCTATTTTTCCTGTGAAGGACAAATAGCCTAAATGTATGTAATCTCTCTATTTATAAGGTATTTTGAATGTTTTTAGTCAGTGGAATTTCTCGCGATCATTGACCTGATGAGATGATAGATAATGACAAGTGAATGATGGGTAATGAGAGCATATCAACAACACGGAGTGAAAGAAAATGGATCGAGGAATGAGAAAACGGCGAGTAGAAAAGGGTGGAGCAGAAAAAAAGAGAGAGAAGAAGCGTACGGCTTTATTGGCTGAAAGTGGGAAAAGCGCCAATATTGTGGAGTTATTTGCTAAAAAGCCTGTGCCCAGCAATGAGCCCGGTGGGACTCCTAGCTGCTCTGCAGCTGTTGCCGCTAGCAGCATGAGTGAAGGTGACATGGTGCCAGACGAGAGTGGGAGCCGGTCTGAAGAGGAAAAGAAAGAGGAGGAATTAGTGGAGGAAGAACAGTCACCAGCAAACACTGTAGGCCAAGAAATGGATGCTGCAGTTACACCTGCACCTGCTATTGCAAGTACAAGCAGAGCAACAGCTGCTCCAGTGACAGAGGTGATCCAGGAGGATGAATATAATTATTTTGAACGCCCAAAATTCACCACACTTGAATTTTTTTTCAAGTTTCATCCAAAACAGCCTTCTGATGCACAGGAATCTGTCAAGAAATGCTACAGCCATAAAGATGGATCCCAAAGAAAATGGGTGAGTTATGATGCTGAAAACCCCTCATTATTTTGTGCAGTTTGTATGGCATTTTCTAAAAAGACAGACACAAATGCCTTTATTCAAGGATGTAAGGATTGGAGACACATACATCAGAGGCTCAACAGTCATGAAAACACACAGATTCATCTAGAATGTGTGAATGCTTACCTTTCATGGTTAAATAAGGCAGACATTCCTAACCTGCTGGATTCAAATATGATGTCAGCTCACCGAGAACAGGTGCGCAAGAGGCGACAAGTCCTAGAGCGTGTCATTGATGTGGTAAAACTGATAGGAAAACACGCACTCAGTTACCGTGGAAGTAAAAATGAGGCAGCTCACTCATTAGCAGACATGTCTGTGGATCATGGGAACTTTCTTGAAATTGTTCTGCTTCTTAGCAAATATGACAGCTGTTTGCAGCAGCATGTTCAAGACTGCATCCAAAAAAGCCAATCAAGCAAAGGAAGAGGCTCACTAGTGACATTAATGTCCAAAACTACTGTATGTTCAGTTGTGGAGGCTATCCGGCAACTCATCAAGGAAAGAATTGCGACTGAAGTAATCCAGGCTGAAATGTACACTGTACAGATAGACACAACTCAAGATATAACCTCAAAAGATCAGTGCAGTGTTGTAGTTCGCTACGTAACAGACAGCAGCATTCAGGAGAAGCTCCTTGCAGTTGTTGAATGCAAGTCATCAACAGGGGAGGATTTTCTTAAAGTGCTCAAGGAGACGTTGGCCACTTGCAAAATTGATGTGAAGAACTGCATTGGAAACTCAACGGATGGGGCTGCAAATATGCAGGGGCAATACAGGGGGTTCTCTGCCTGGCTGTCAAAAGAAGTCCCAACCCAAATGCACGTATGGTGTTATGCCCATGTTCTAAACCTGGTTATGTCTGAAACCACAGGGGTTGTGATAACAGCAGCATCATTATTTGGGTTGATTAATGAGATTGCAGTGTTTCTTCGTGACTCATATCAGAGAATGAATGTTTGGGAAGGTGTAAGTCAGGACCCCCAACACAGAAGAATTTCCCTGATTGGGGAAACAAGATGGTCTTCAAAGGATGCTGCATTAAAGAAGATCTTTGGATCCTTTGCCCAGCCAAAGAATGCTTTGTATGTGGACTTAGTTGAAACATTGTCCAAAATTCAGGACAATTCAAAGTTTAAGCCAGCTGTACGTGTAAAAGCACATGCCTTCATTGAGTCACTCCTCAAATATGAGACAGTTCTCACTGCACAGTTGTTCCTGCGTGTTTTCACACTCACATCGCCTTTGTCAAAGTATCTCCAAACCAATGCCATGGATCTCTTGACTGCCCATCGCATGGTGACAGAAACACACCACAAACTTAAAGACTTTGTCAGAGACTTTGACACAGTGAAAGACGCAGCAGACAATTTTGTGAAATGGGCTAATGGTGGATTCCAAAATGTGGATTCTGAGATGGAAGTGCAGGCTTCACTGCCATCAAAACGGATGAAAAAAAGAAAAACAATGCCAGGAGAGTCTACCGATGAAGAAAACACAACTGAAGACTCACTGACAGCTTACATGATCAATGTTCACAACATCATTCTTGATACAGTCTCTGAATGTATGCACCGCCGCTTCCTGCAGCACGGGAAACTTTATGCTGACTTATCACTACTTGATCCGCTTCATTTTCCAGAAATAAATTCAAATGGACTCCCTCATAATGCACTTGAGGACATAAGTAAATGCCTCATTCCATTTGATGAAGATGCAACAGTTGAACATTTACAGTCTGAGTTGTGCAGTCTGGCCCTCCACTGGAACACTATTAAAAAGTCCCCTCTCAGTGAGTACACAACCAGAGAGTCACAGTCTCTTACCTCTGAGGAAGAAGACAATCAGGAGGACATGGAGGAAATTGATCTAGTTAGCAAAAGATGCACAGCCTGCAGGAACTGTGCTGTGTGTTGCTACTTCCTCCTCCAGCAGCTGAAGTTTTTTTCACATGCATACCACAAAATACAGTTGGCCTACAAATTTTTGTTGACCCTGTCCTGCACACAAGTGGCATGTGAAAGAAGCTTCTCGACACTGAAGTTCATCAAGAGTCGTCTAAGGAGCAGAATGCGAGAGGAAAATTTGGAAGCCTTCATGTTGATGGCAACAGAGAAGGAGATCCTCATGAGACTGGATACAGATGATGTGATTGACAGAGTGGCAGAGAAAAGCAAATTATTGCGCAACCTGCTACTGTAACCACATGAAGGTAAAACATTTATTTTTCATGTCTTGGTTAAGCTATTATATTATGTTCTGTTGGAGTGTGTTGTTTGTGTAATGTTATGTTTCTTTGTTGGTTGCAGATGACTTGAGAAGACAAATGTGGCCTCTCTGCTAAAATTGCCAGGGCCTCTTTTTGGTGCCAGTCCGCCACTGATTGAATCAATAAGATATTTATTTTATAAGCATTTCATTATATACTTTTAAAAAGAACTGAATGGTTTTCAACTTTAGTTAAATTAGCAAGATAACTATTTTATTTTATACACTTATAGGCCTAAAGAACAAAATGTTTATGTAATATGATTTTTTATTCTTTTGTTTATCTAAAACTGAATTAAATGGTTTCAGTAGATTTTTAGTAAGATATTATTGTATATTATTTGTGTGAAATATAAAACATGATTAGGGTAACTCTCTTTTTCCTCACTTTCACTGTTACCTCAGGAATGTGGAGGGGATCATGTCAGAGGACGCACACACAAACACACACGCACTCTTCTCACTTTCCACTAGGCCCACAATGGACCCTGGAATGCGGAGGAAATGCTGACACACATATCCTATATATATATATAACAGCGCCTTCAAACTTTCTGTCAAATCCATAAATTATTTTAACATCCTCTTCAAAAACACATGATCTAGGGATAAAAAGGTTCAAATAGGGGAAAACTTTCTGTCAGAACCACATGATCAAAGACTAGCAAGGACAATAGGTCAATCCATAACAATATAGGCCGGATAGACACCGGAAAGCCAACCTGTCAAAAACTCATGATCGACGGATAGGAAGGGGCAATAGGTCAAAACTAACTGTCAAAACCACATGATCGACGGATAGGCAGGGTCAATAGGTCAAAACTAACTGTCAAAACCACATGATCGACGGATAGGGAGGGTCAATAGGTCAATCCATAACAATACAGGCCGGAAGGTCAACCGGAAGGGCAATGACAACCGGAAGCCATCAATCAAATTTTGACACATGGTATAGGGTAAGAACTACTTACAGAAACACATACACTTGAAGGGTTACAAATTTAAGAATCTATTTCAGATATGCTTCCTTACATAACATTACGGTGAAGAATACTGATTTTAGCATTTGAGGTTTTAATTTAGATTCCAATATAGACTGAGAAAGTTTAGCAGCCGTTATGGTGATTATATCAAGAGATTCCGGCCAGTCCTGTTTCTCTAAATCAATTCCTGAGACTCTCACCCTCACCCTTTGTCCTTATGCATTTCCTGACCATTAAGCTCAATGTACAGCTGTGCTTTTGTCTCTGTGATCATGTGAAGGTGTGGGTGATACCGTCAGGCTGATTGGATCATTTGAATGATAGTGTTATGCTGATTGGGTCTGTCTCTCTTGAGCAAGCCAGATAACCTGCCAAACTGGTTTTCACTTGATAGAATCAAATCATCCCTATGCTTTGTCTTGATTTGTCTCCACCTCCAAAAGTCCCTCCCCCTTGGAAGGTATATAACTGTAAATGTATAATCTTTGAGTTAGATAATGTTGGATTCCTGCAGCCACGTACAGCGGAGTTCTCAATAAAGAATAACTTTGTTTGAACGTGATCCCAACTGTCTCCTGGTTTTGCGTCGATGAAAGAAAACTTTCCAACACACTCTTCACCTCTGTTAAAAAGATTTAAAGGGACACTTCACCCATTTGCATTAAGCTTTGCATTGTTAGAAACACAGTCATACTATTGAATGGTCGTGCAATACTCTCTCATTTTCCCCTGAGACGGGAGAAATCCGTTATTTACCTCTTACACTTCCTCCTACAATGACGCAAAAATCGTCATTTTGCGTCATTGTAGGAGGAAGTGTAAGAGGGGGGGATTTCTGTTGAGACTACAACACTCGTTCCTCATCTTTCCCAGGGGGCGGGACCCGCTCACGCTACAGACCTATTACAGATCAGTGGGTGGGACTTTACTCTCTGAAACTGAAAGCAATATCCTCCATCTTGTTTGAAGCTAAGCTAACAGGCGCTGTGGAGACAGATGTACAGTTATGACAATAGCGGAGGAGAGTACTCAATATGATATAGAAGAAGAGGATTTCGGAAGTCTGATGCTTGAATCAGGTGTTTGTGGCTACCTTTACAAGCCGCATTATAGCGAAGAGCAGCCGAGGCAGAAGACCTGCCTGCCGCGGACGAGGAGCCCGGACTGGCTCGAGTTAGGGCGGACTGGTGGCGCCGGTGATCTCACTATGCAGCTACGAACCGCTACGAACACAGAGATAGAGTCCGTCTGCGGCAAAGAATTTCAACGATGACAATTTCTCCTGGACGAAATCTCTGAATCAGACGAGGACACGGACGTTTGTGTTGTGAACTATCCTAGTTTCGCACCGCATATGTTCTGACTGAACATCCAGGTACCATGCAATAATTCACCTTTTCGAAAGAAATACAAACGAGGAGTAATGCACTAATGAGTTCACCAACTAACTAGACATTTTGTGTGAACGTGAAATGAATTTCAAGCTCTGGTGGTAGCTAGCCTTGTAGACGGAAGAGTGATTTCTCTTATAGGCAGATATGCGCTTTCTGGATTAGTGGGAGTGGCTTGCGGAGCTGTGCAATGTGGTGCATTGTGGGAGTTGTTGTCTTTCATACAAATGCGTCCTGAAGTTATTTTTTGTCTTTCCTCGGTCACAAAGGCACCAAATTCAAAATTTATTTTACATTTCGACTACATATATGACCCACTTTAAATTAAAAACAATGTTCAAATGGGTGAAATGCCCCTTTAAGGAAATTAGAAGTTGTGCAATATTGTAAGCCAGGACAAGTGACTTGCAGCTTTCCCAAAAATCAATTAAATAAACAGATTTTTACATGAATGAGCACAAATTAGACACCTGAAATGGACATGTTGCTAACATTTTCCTACCAAGACTGACCGAATCGCCTTTCAATAAGCCTGATTCAAAGAGGTGATATGAGATTAAACCATACTTACTACTCTATTCTTTGCTTGTCACTGCACTCAGATTTCAGTTTTTCTTCTATAGCAGCTGGTCTGAAAAACAACAAATATTAATATTTTAAAAAAAGAGAGATTTACATACATATACATATTTATATATCAGTCAGGCATGGCGCATTTACATTTGTTCACATTAAGTAGCCTCTGTATCTGGATAACTGATCGGATTTCTGTTTCCTGCATAAATTTAAATTAGGTCTGTAGCAGGACACCAGATTAAGAGTAAAGATGATACAATGAAATTAAACATCTTTAACTTACTCACTTTACTTTTCTATGCAATCTCCAGTCTTAGATCAAATTAAGTTTTATGAACGAAGGAATACTTCCAGAGTTGATCATACAAAAATAACTGGGTTGATCATGTTAAACAAGTCACATCATCGGTCATCTGGGTTTAAGGTTATAGCATGCAATGACTATATTGACTGAAATGGGAGATTTATAAACATGCTGAAACAAAGAAAACATTCAACATTTAAAACTTCATTAAGATCTCATGACTGACTGTGATTGTACAGGCGATCGCCTCTTTCAGATAATGTTGCACAATTAAAATGAAAAATGACACACGTATCATGTAAGTCTAAATAAATTGTTTTAAAGATTGATGTTTATTGTAAGGTTCAAATAAGTTTTTTTTTTTTTCTAAACTGCGTCTGGCCATTATTTTCTGACAGCACGTGGGGAGACTGGGCGGGGATTTATATGACGTCCACCTGTGAATGCAGACATGATGGCTGGATTGCATTTACATTACACTGAGATCCGATCACAGTGCGTCCTCGACTACCTCCGAACCTGGACACGCTGATCGGATAACATTCCGATCAGAAGCGCGTTTACACTTGCCTTTTCAATGTGTAAGTGGACAACTTCCGGATACAGGTCGCATGTTAATGCCAAGTGTAAACGCAGCCATAGAAAGTTATCAAAAAGGCAATAAGGTTGTCAAGCTTGAACAATTATAAACACCAGTCAATACACGCTTCCATAATTGGCTGGTCAGTCTTTTTTTCAAACTTTTCAAAGATCATTTACAAAATAACAATAAAGCCAAATTTTTCAGGTAATCAGAAATAAATGCACAGCTTCATTTTGCAAATACAAATAAAATTAATGTAATGTTGTACATGTTATAATAACTAATTCTGTTTTTTGCAGATGCATTGGACAATGTTTTATAGTTGTTTTAAGACAGAGACAAATCTCTCCACATAGATTTTAAACACATTTATCAAAGACTTTAGAGTTTGACTATATACCCAGTGCTGAAGTTGCTAGAAATCAGTAGCAGCATCATGTTACAGCGGTTAACGTCAGTATTACACGTACACGTCATATTAGCAAATGCATGAGACCTATCCAACTAGGAAAAAAACTAAACAGTGAGCTATTTATTTATGCAATCAGCAACTAAAATTTACCAGTAACTTCTGATAGCAGTATCTTCATCTCTTCGAGTCTGATTCGACTTCGACTTGAAAAGCTTGGCTGTGATTGGTCAAATTGAATGTAGCTGAACTGAAAAAGACGTGCTGATACACTTTGTGTCAAAAATACGACTGGCAAAGACAAGTAACGTAAATGTAATGCAAATCTTACCTAGAATCACAACATAATGAGGTTCCAAATGTCACACGTCATGCAAACTTGAAGATGGGGAAAAAATAAACAACACTAACAGTTACGTTTTCTATTAACGCTAGATAAAAAAAAAATCTAAATGCTGTCATGATCACTCAACCTTAAAGGAACACTCCATCCATTTGCATTAAGCTTTGCAATGTTAGAAACCCAGTCATACTATTGAATGGTCGTGCAACATTTTCTCATTTTCCCCTGAGACGAGAGAAATCTGTATTTACTTCTTTACACTTCCTCCTACAATGACGCAAAAATCGTCATTTTGCGTCATTGTAGGAGGAAGTGTAAGAGGGGGGGATTTCTGTTAAGACTACAAGCACTAGTTCCCACCCTTTCAAACCCGCCCATAGGGGGTTGGACCTAATGTGCTAACAGACCTATCACAGATCAGTGCCAGTGTGTTTAATTTCACCGGCAGAAAACTGCATGTCCGGCCGTCGAGATCGTCCAAAATGTCCGGGATTCGGCTTTGCTTTCTACGGTCGCCATTCATTGATTACATGCACACCTTTTGTTTCAATCTAACTGAATTCATTCCGATTGGTGAATCTGAATGTAGTGTTTACATGAACGCTAAACAAGTGATCGGTTGATGTGCGTTTTACCATTGCTAAGAAAATACCCGCTCCTCCGTGAGAGATAGCCCACGAGACCGGTGCGTCTCACAGCTCATCAGTAATCACGCCACCGCTTTTGCGTTCTAGAGTCGCCATTCATCATGTTTACTGTGGCGAGCAGGACGAGGGCTAGGGCCGCGGGAGAAAGACGCGAGGCCGGTGGCGTGATCGGTTGATGTGCGTTTTACCATTGCTAAGAAAATGAGAGATACGCTCCTCCGTGAGAGATACGAGACCAGTGCCTCACAGGTGTCGGTCATCAGTAATCACGCCACCAGCCTCGCGTCGTTCTCCCGCGGCCCTAGTCTCGTCCTGCTCGCCACAGTAAACACAATGAATGGCGACTGTAGAACGCAAAAGCCGAATCCCGGACATTTTGTGCGATGCAATCTCAAAAACCCGGGCAGACTCACGGAGACTAGTTAGCTTTATTGTTTACAACTGCTCTGTAACCAGTAGGCGTGGCTTGGGAGTGGCCTCATAGAGCAGCGAAGCAAGTGCATTCTGGGAGTTGTTGTCTTTCATCCACATGAGCCAAAAATACATTTTCTGGCTTTTCTCAGTCTAGAAAGCTCCAAATTCAAAATTAATTTCACATTTCTTCTACATAAATGACCCAATTTAAATACACATTCATCTTTCCAGAGGTGGAGTATCCCTTTAAGTAGTTGCAAAACATTTAAGAATTCCGTTAATCTTTGAAAGAAAAACTGAGATATTGTAGGCTAATGAAACCTGAGAGATTTATATCCCTCTGATGAACGATTCACCAAAACTGTTTGAAAAAGTTAATCGCAAAAAACATCACCTAATCCATATGAATCGCGTGGTTTCCTCCAAGTCCTCTAAAGAAACACGATCGCTCCAGTTTAAATTTAGACTTCTAAATCTAATCACATTCAAGGAACATACGCACAGCAAGCTCTGAGTGAGGTGTGAGCTCATTATTATCACAAGAACCAATCACAGCAGTTCAACGGCTCTGGAACCAATCAGGATTAGTCACGTGTGTTATTCGTATTTTTCAAATTTAAACAAGTACAACATATTTTTAGACAACATTTAAACATCTTTGGAAAATGTACATATGATGCATTTAAAATAATATGATGTTGATATCCTTCTGGGAATTTCAGTAGTAAAAACATATCATGTAATGGACAACAGCCTAGCCCTTTATAAATATAGCTTACTGAGGTGTACTTGAATAACCAGGCAAGGCACGCGTTTTACCGCTTTATAAGTGAGATCTGGGCGTAACACAAAAGGCTCAACATTGAGGGTATTACCGACTCAACTTTGTTATGACATGCGCAGAAGACACACTAGTTAACTACAGCAAGTCTTTAGGGTCAACCTTAATGAACATATTAATAGTATTAAATACACCACATTACCTCCCCTTTAAAATTAGAGGTAATCTCCACATAGTGCATAAACATATAACACCAACTTAAAACTACACTTCTTACACAGAATAGTGATTTCACTCCGGTTAATTAAATGACTGGCATATTAAACAAAGCATGTTAAACCTTACAATAAACTCAACCCTCTTTAATAACTGAACAAGTCCCAGTATCATACTATATTTAATCTCTGTAACGTGACGGCCGCTTAGTCATGTGCTCCGAGTGCCTCAAAGTCACTGTCTCTGGATCAGGCAGCCCAGGCTGGTCCAACGTAAAAGGTGGTGGGGCAGGTGCTGCGGAGACTGGCACAGCAAGGTCACTCTCCTGCTCAGCTGACTGAGTTGCTCCTTGAGGCTCTGGGTCTGAAACGCCCTGAGGGTATCGAGGTCGCAACTGGTCTCCGTGACGCCTGTACACTGGGTCAGTTAACTTTCCCTGCACCCGGTACGACACCGGACCTGTCTGTTGTGTAACCACTCCTGGGATCCATTTGGGTTTATCCCCTGCAGTATTGCGTAGATACACAGGATCATCCACATCAAACTGTCTCTTGGCAGCCCGACTGTCATGTTCCTCCTTCTGCTGATACTGCCTCCTCCTCACCCTCATGGCGATGTTTGGCTTTAGGAAGTCCAACCGCGAACGCACATGTCTCTTCAGGTGCAAATCTGCAGGTGACTCTCCAGTCGCACTATTGGGAGTTGTGCGATATCGCAGAAGGAAATGCGAGACTTTGTCCTCAACACTCAAATCCTCTCCATCCAGCTTCTTCATGCCTGCTTTGAATGTGGCAACATACCTCTCAGCGAGGCCATTGGTAGCTGGATGCCTCGGTGCACCAGTTGTGTGAAGGATACCGTTCCTTTTCATGAACAGCTGAAACTCATCTGACGTGAACGTCGTGGCGTTGTCTGTGACAATTTGCTCTGGTAATCCATATGACGCAAAAAGTCTCCGAAGCCTTGAAATGGTTGCGGAGGACGTTATTTGTGCCATCTTGAAAACCTCCAGCCACTTAGAATATGCGTCTACAACTATCATAAACATGTGACCCATGAACGGACCTGCAAAGTCAATGTGGAGCCTTTTCCAAACCTCTCCCGGAAACTCCCAGGGGTGCAGAGGAACTAGGCGTGGCATACGCTGCTCCAACTGGCACCTGTCACACTGCTTACAGGTCTTTTCAACGTCCATGTCTACATGTGGCCACCAGACATATTGCCTTGTAATGGTCTTCATCTTTACAATGCCAGGGTGTCCGCTGTGGATCTCATTAAGCACTGTTGTTCTCAGCTTTGTAGGCACCACTACTCTTGTCCCCCATAGAACACAAACTTGCTCAACAGATAGTTCCTCTCTTTTTTTGTAGTACACTTTCAGTTCTTCTGATACTTCTTTTGGCCACCCTTCCATGATGTATCTGTGCAACCTAGATAGCTCTGGATCCTTGCGTGTTGCCTTGGAAATCTGTTTTGCACTCAGTGGTGCATCTTCCAGGTGTTCACAAATTAGTGCATGTAGGTATGCTGTCATTGTCTCTGTTCCCGCGTCCGTAGTTTCCGGCAGTGGGACACGAGACAGACCATCTGCGTTGCCGTGTTCTTCTGACTGGCGGTAGATTATGTGATAATCATAGGCAGACAGTATAATAGCCCACCTCTGTATACGCGCTGCTGCCATTGTTGGAAGTCCTTTATGTTCTCCAAACAGCGTGAGCAGAGGTTTATGGTCGGTGATCAAGTTGAACTTCTGCCCCCACAGATATTGGTGGAATTTCTTCACTCCATACACCAGGCTCAACGCCTCCTTTTCAATTTGTGAATAGTTCTTCTCCGCCGGTGAGAGCGTACGAGAAGCAAAGGCTTTTGGATGTTCTTGTCCATCAGGTGTTGTGTGCTGAATAACGGCTCCAATTCCGTATGCTGAAGCGTCACATGCGAGAGAAAGCGGCAGGTTCGGATCATAGTGAACTAACACCTTGTCACTGGCTAACATTTCTTTGTACCTATCAAAAGCGCTCTGTTCCACTTTACTCCACCCCCATTTTGTTTGGTCCTTCAGCAGTCTGTAAAGTGGGGCCAAAACAGTACTTTGCTGCGGCAAAAAACGACCATAATAGCTCACTAACCCCAGGAAAGCTCTGAGCTCTTTGATGTTTGTGGGTGTTGGCGCATCATGCACAGCTCTGACCTCGTCTTTAGAAGGGTAGACTCCTTTTCCATCCAACATGTGACCTAGGTACTCGATTTGTGTTTTCCCAAAGTCACACTTTGCCTTTTTTACTCTCAGGCCATTTTCTTGCAGCCGCTGTAGAACTCTGTCCAGGTTCATCAGATGCTCAGTTTCATCCCTGCCCATCACCAGCAGGTCATCCAAATAGACCACGACGTTGAGGTCCTTCATCACGTTCTCCATGATCCTTTGGAAAATACTGACAGCAGAATTAATGCCAAAGCAAAGCCGATTGTACACAAACAGTCCTTTATGCATGTTTACAGTTGTATACTTTTTTGACTCGTCATCTAGAAGGACTTGTTGGTAAGCGGCTGCCAGGTCAATTTTGGAGAATATCTTCCCCCCACATAATGCTGCCAGAACCTCTTCAATGCGTGGTAGTGGGTATGTTTCAGTGTTTGTAGCCATGTTCACAGTTACCTTATAATCGCCACACAAGCGGAGTCCACCGTCCCGCTTGGTTACAGGGACCACTGGAGCAGCCCACTCGCTGTGCTTCACAGGGCTGATGACACCATCTTTTTCCAGGCGTTCCAGTTCTTTTTCTACCCTTTCTTTCATTGTGAAGGGCAGGACACGGGCTTTGTGGAACCTTGGAACTGCGTCAGGCTTCACAGAAATTGCTGCTTTAATGCCCTTTAATGTCCCCAACTCGTCTTTGAAAACATCAGCATATTTATCCAACACATCTTGGATTGACTTGGGTTTAGTTGTTGGGTGCGTAACGTTTTCTATGACTTTTCCATGATCATTTTCCAGGTCAGTTTGATTTGATCCAGCCATTCACACCCACACAGCGAAGGACCTCCTCCAGCCACTACTATGAGCGGTAGATCAGCAATCTGATTTCCATAAGTCACTTTTGCAATGAACTGTCCTTTCACTGGAATGGTCTCTCCTGAATAGCCCTTCAGTGTGACGCTGCTGCCCTCCAGTGGCACATGTGAGAATGACTGCTCATACACATTTTCTGAGATAATGCTGACTCCTGCTCCTGTGTCAATTTCCATCGCCACTTTTTTTCCATTTACATCAAAAATTGCCCTGTATGGCCGTCGGCCAGCACCACTTGCACTGAACACAGAAAACATCAGAATTTCATCTTCTATTTCGTCAGCTTGTACGTAACCTGTCATTTTTTTCTTCTTTTCGCTCACTATTTCTCTTTTCCTTTTTCTCCTGCCTCTCACATGTCCACCAGTCCTAGAGCCAAGAGCATCTCTTCACTCCACAAGCCAGGACAGTTTTCTTCATTCTTATTCTTCGAGACGAGCGACTCTCCGGTCTTGGTGTGACGGCGATCTCCAGCGAATTCACATTGCCTGCTGATCTGTGCAGTGGTCTGCCAGTGAATGTGTTTCTCCCTGGTCGCTTCAGCATCTGCAGAGTTTTCCTCTCACAAAAGAGCTTTGCACGCGGCACGTCTTTTCAAAGATGCCTCGCTTGTGCACTTCTGGTTGCAGTAGGTCTATCTCTGACTCTGATGGGCACAATCGTTGCTTTGTGTGTTTGGGCATTGAACACGCTAAAGCAGCGCTTGTGGATGAGTCATGTTCTCACTGTGGAAACATGACCATCGCAACATTACGGTCGAGACTCACTGACCTCGCAAGAGGGAGAGTCCCCTCATCCACACCCCGATCTACAGTCTCCACGAGAGGTCGTACTTCGGCTGGTGGCCAGGGTGACCTGAGGGTGACGTGTGGACTAATACGCCGATGATACGTCCTCGGCCCACATCCCCCTCTCAAGTGTTGCAACCCGCGAGCATTCAGACTGAGCATGCTGGTTCCTCTTCGGAGGTCCCATGTGTCTCTTTCGGCGCTCCAGACAATGATGATATGTCCATCGCAGCATCACAAGGTGGCCAGGAGTCCTTGGGAAGTGATGATTCGGCTGTGCTGGCGCCTTCGGGTGTGCCAGCATTGCCCGACTCGGATCCCGAGCTGACGGCCATGCTTTCCCGGGCCGCCGTGAGCATTGGGATAGAGTGGAACCCTCCGCCCTGTCCTCTGCACTCGCGGCTGGATGATTGGTTTTTGAGTGCAGCCGCTGATCCCCGTCAGCGTCCAACCCCAATACCTTTCTTCCCAGACGTGCATGAGGAGGTCTCGAGGTCCTGGAAGGCACCCCTGTCTTCCCGTGATTGCTCGACGGCCATCTCCGTCTTTCCTCCCCTCAGTGGAGCTGCTGCTCACAGGTACACTGGGGTTCCCCCGGTGGAACACTCTGTTGCGATGCAGCTGTGGCCGCAGAGCGCTTCCTCCCGTGGTGACCCAAATAACCCGTCCAAAGCCTGTAGGTTTTCGTCTACTCTGGTGGCGAAGTCCTATAGAGCTGCGGGACAGGCAGCCGCCTCACTGCATGTCATGGCCATTCTGCAGGTCTACCAGGCCCAGATGCTCAAGGACATGCACGAGGGTAGGACTGACCCAGGGCTCTTTGATGAGCTGCGTGCCGCCACTGACCTCGCTCTCCAGGGCGACAAAAGTGACCGCACGCTCCCTGGGTCAAGTGATGGCCATCAGTGTGGTCCAGGAGAGACACCTCTGGCTGAACCTGGCCGATATGCGGGATGCCGAGTGGACCCGTTTCCTCTATGGTCGGTGGCAATGCCCCTATCATGAGAGCGGAGGTTGCTTCCCTACTGGCGAAGGGTGCGATCGAGGCTGTCCCTCCAGCCGAAAATGAAGTCCGAGTTCTACAGCCCCTACTTCATTGTTCCCAAGAAGTCCGGTGGGTTACGGCCAATCCTGGACCTGCACATCTTGAACCGGTCCCTTCACAGGCTGCCGATCAAGATGTTCACAGCCAAACGCATTTTCGAATGTGTGCAGCCACAGGATTGGTTTGGAGCGATCGACCTGAAGGACGCCTATTTCCAAGTCTCCATTCTTCCTCAACACAGACCGTTCCTACGGTTTGCTTTCGAGGGGCGGACATACCAGTACGCGGTTCTCCCATTCGGGCTAGCCCTGTCTCCTCGCGTCTTCACGAAGGTCGTCGAGGCAGCCCTTGTTCCACTATGGGAACAAGGGGTTTGCATCCTGAATTATCTCGACGATTGGCTGATCCTAGCTCAGTCTCGAGGTCAGGTTTGCGGACACAGGGACCTAGTGCTCCCGGCACCTACTCTCTGGGCCTTCGGGTCAACTGGAAAAGAGCAAACCTTGCCCCGTGCAGAGGATCTCTTTTCTCGGTATGGAAATAGACTCGGTCGCCATGTGCGCGCAGCTTACGAGCGAGCGTGCGCAGTCACTGCTGACTTACCTGAGACAATTCGAGGGCAAGAGTGTGGTTCCACTGAAACTATTTCAGAGGCTCCTGGGGCATATGGCATCCACAGCCGCAGCAACGCCGCTCGGATTGCTTCATATGAGACCGCTTCAGCTCTGGCTTCGCGATCGGGTCCCGAGGTGGGCATGGCAACGCGGCACGCTCCGAGTACCAGTGACTCCGGCCTGCCGTCAGACCTTCACCCCGTGGACGGACCTCAGCTTTCTACGGGCCGGAGTGCCCTTAGAATGAGTTTCCAGGCATGTTGTTGTATCGACAGATCGTCCCCTTGGAATTATAAGGTTCTATCTGACATTTTTGTCAAAATTGAGTTATTCACATATTCTTATTCTGTGACAACTTATTTACATTATGTGATGTTTTTTTTTTAAGTTGTGTACATTTTGGGACTTTTTATTGAAAAAACAAAAAGGTTCTATCTACAAAGTCGAACTCTAACTTGGCTCTATAAGGTTCTATCTGCGTGAGCCCATCAGCACTTCGAATGGATAGAAGAGGACCAATCAAAAAATGAGTCATAGAGAGTATAAGTCTGTGTTTTAAAAAATGAGTCACAGAGAGTATTATAGTTCTGTGTTTTAAAAAATGAGTTTTTGAGACCTTGAAAAAATGAAAAAATTAGACCTTTTTTGTGATTATATAGTCAGTGAATCATTTTTCAATGATTATTAAACTTTATGAATTAATTTGCTGATGCATGTCTGTTTTCTTGCAGTTTTTAAAGTCTTAAAATGTCTTAATTTTTACAATATTAAGCCTTAAAGGTGAAATAGTCAACAATTTAATTGATGCTTATTAATTGAAGCTTATAATGTTGCCAATTTCATATGTTTAAAAAAAAAAAAAAAATATATATATATATATATATATATACAGTACCAGTCAAAAGTTTGGAAACACTACTATTTTTAATGCTTTTGAAAGAAGTCTCTTATGCTCATCAAGCCTGCAGTTAAAAACAAAAAAAAACCAAAAAAAAACAGTAATATTATGAAATATTATTACAATTTAAAATAATGGTTCTCTTTTTTAATATACTTTAAAATGTAATTTATTTGTGTGATGCAAAGCTGAATTTTCATCAGCAAGTACTCCAGTCTTTGGTGTCTTATGATCCTTCAGAAATCATTCTAATATGCTGATTTATGATCAATGTTGGAAACAGTTGTGCTGCTTAATATTTTTTTATAACCTGAGATACTTTTTTCAGGATTATTTGATGAATAAAAAGTTAAAAAGAACTGTATTTATTTAGAATAGAAATCTTTTGTAACAATATACACTACCGTTCAAAAGTTTGGGAACAATAACTATTTTTTTTTTAAGAAATTAGTACTTTAATTCAACAAGAATGCGTTAAATTGATAAAAGGTGATGGTAACGATTTATATTGTTAGAAATGTTTTTATTTTGAATAAATGCTGTTTTTATGAATAAATGCTGTTAACGTTTTACTCATCAATGAATCCTGAAAAAAGTATTCCAAAAAAATATATTAAACAGCACAACTGTTTCCATCATTGATAATAACTGAGTATCAAATCATCATATTAGAATGATTTCTGAAGGATCATAAGACACCAAAGACTGGAGTACTTGCTGATGAAAATTCAGCTTTGCATCACAAAAATAAATTACATTTTAAAGTATATTAAAAAAGAGAACCATTATTTTAAATTGTAATAATATTTCATAATATTACTGTTTTTTTTTTTTTTTTTTTTTTTTTTTTTTTTTTTTTTTTTTTTAACTGCAGGCTTGATGAGCATAAGAGACTTCTTGCAAAAGCATTAAAAATAGTAGTGTTTCCAAACTTTTGACTGGTACTGTATACATATATATATATATATATATATATATATTATGTTTTGTCAAAAATAAAGTCATCAACTAAGATGTTATTATAGTGTTTGTTCCAATGTAGGCTATATTCAAACTAATGAATCCTTAACTTTGAAATACGTATGATAAAATGCATACTTTAGTTTTTACAAAGAAAGATTACACTGGAAATATTGTTAATTAGATTGCTCCTGTCTGCCTCGCTGCCTGCTGTGAGTGTGTTTGCTTCGGTGCTGTAAGCTCTGTCTTAGCCTTGTATTTCTTTGTTTTGAACCATCATTTACTACAATTTCTAATTGCTTATACTATTACTAAATACAGCTTACCCAACATCTCAGATTAACCTGACATCGCTAGCTTCCGTTACTACTAGCACAACACGCTAGTAATTCGCTAGCCTGTTAACGCGCCACCCGTGCGCTTAGCTATTTTTTTATTTATTTTTCTCTCGCGTGCCCACGCCTTTGAGTTCATAAAAAGCTCAGGTGAGTAAGAATCAGTCAACAAACATGGTGAGTAATGTCTTGTCTTATATGTGATAAATGCAAGGAGTCAGTTAGGCTGACGGAGAAGATTTCAGAACTAGAGACACGCATCCAAACTTTAATTGAGGATAGTAAGAGTGCTAGAGCTTTAGATACTATTTTGTATGCACCTAGCATAGTGAACTCTTTACATGATTCGGTTCCAGCTGAATTAGTGCCTTCGCAGCCAGGCAAATGGGTGACAGTGAGGGATCGCTCTAGTTGAGGATCAAAAAAACACTTTTCCGTTACGATTACCATAACAAATCGATTTGCCCCACTCAGTGAAACACCCACTGAGAATTCTGTTGATTGTGCCCTAGTAATTGGTGATTCGATCACAAGGAACGTGAAAATAGAGACACCAGCCACCATAGTCACATGTTTGCCGGGAGCCAGAGCACCTGACATCAAAGCAAATTTAAAAGTGCTGGCTAATGCTAATCGTAAATTCTCTAAGATCATTATTCACGTCGGCACTAATGATGTTCGACTCCGCCAGTCGGAGATCACCAAAATTAATATTAAAGAGGTGTGTGAACTCGCAAGTACGATGTCAAGCACTGTAATTTGCTCTGGCCCCCTTCCTGTTCGCAGGAGTGATGAGATAGTTAAGTAGATTGTGTTCACTGAATCGCTGGCTGTCTAAGTGGTGTCCGCTTAATAATATAGAATTCATAGACAATTGGAAAAGTTTTTGGGGCAAACCTGACCTGTTGAAAAGAGATGGTATTCATCCCTCCTGGGATGGTGCTGCTCTTCTCTCTAGTAATATGGCACATAGTCTTAGAGCTCAAACATGACAATCTGGGCCTCAGGTCAGGAAGCAGACAGACTGGCTAAACTGACCGTCTACTAGCGGCCTCGCGTCACCAAGGTCAGATAAATCACATAGAGCCTCTTTCACCTAGCTATCATCATATAGAGACTGTGTCTGTTCCCCGAATTTGGAAATCCAAAAAACGTTTAAACCCATCTAAGGTTAAAAATTTAATTGATGTTCAACAAATAAAAAACAGCTATAATAGAGCAAATGCTGAAGCTTGGGTTGCTGAATATTCGATCGCTTACTTCAAAAGCACTCATTGTTAATGATATGATTACAGACTATAACCTAGATGTGCTGTGTTTGACAGAAACCTGGCTAAAACCAAAGGATTACATTACTTTAAATGAGTCCACCCCGCAAGATTACAGTTATAAACATGAGCCTCGTCTGAAACGCAAAGGGGGAGGTGTTTTCAAAACCACTAAGAAATCAAGTTTTAAATATAATTCTTTTGAAGTGTTAGTGCTTAATGTAAAAATATATAGTATAAATGATAAATCACGTTTGAGATTTGTGCTGGCTACTGTATACAGGCCACCAGGGCACCATAAAGATTTTATCAAAGAATTTTTCGGACTTTCTATCAGAATTAATATTGACTGCAGATAAAGTACTAATTGTTGGTGATTTTAATATACACATCGATAATGAAAAATATGCATTGGGTTTGGCATTTAAAGACATTGTAAACTCAATTGGAGTTAGACAACACGTGTCAGGACCTACTCATCGTCGTAATCATACTCTAGATCTAATATTATCACATGGAATAGATGTTGATGACGTTGAAATTCTGCAGCAGAGCGATGACATCTCAGATCATTATCTAGTCTCGTGTAAATTACATTTAGCCAAGGCTGCAAAGCCGACTCCGTGTTTCAAATATGTTAGACCTATCACTTCTGCCACTAAAGATTGCTTTATTAATAATCTTCCTGATCAGTTTCATCATCTCAGCATCCCGGATAGCTTAGAAGAACTTGATATTGCAACAGAAACTTTTAACTCTCTCTTTTCCAGCACTTTAGACACAGTTGCTCCGTTGCGTTTAAAGAAGATTAAAGAAAATAGTCCAACGCCGTGGTACAATGAGCACACTCGGGCCCTTAAGAGAGCAGCCAGAAAACTGGAACGCAACTGGAAGAAAACAAAACTAGAGGTATTTCGCATTTCATGGAAAGAGAGCTCGGTTGCATACAGAGAGGCTTTAAAAGCTGCTAGATCTGCTTATTTTTCAACCCTATTAGAAGAAAATAAACAAAATCCTAGGTATTTATTTGAAACGGTGGCTAAACTAACGAAAAAGAAAGCTTCAAGCACCGAAGTTTCCAAGCAACACAGCAGTAATGACTTTATGAACTTCTTCACTTACAAGATTGATAATATCAGGGACAAAATTATAACTATGCAACCATCTACTACAGTATCGCATCAGGCAGTGCATTGTAGTCTCCCTGAGGAAAAATTTGATTCATTCGTTGCTATAGGAGAGGAAGAATTTACTAAACTCGTTAAATCGTCTAAATCTACAACATGTATGTTAGACCCTATACCGACTAAGCTACTGAAAGAGATGCTCCCAGAGGTCATAGATCCTCTTCTTAATATCATTAATTCGTCTTTGTCTCTAGGATACGTACCAAACAACTTTAAGCTGGCTATGATTAAACCGCTTGTTAAAAAAACGCAACTTGATCCTACAGAATTAGTCAATTACAGGCCGATCTCGAATCTACCTTTTCTGTCAAAGATATTAGAAAAAGCAGTATCTTCACAACTGTGTTCCTTTCTTGAAAGAAATGATATCTGCGAGGATTTCCAGTCCGGATTTAGACCGTACCATAGTACAGAGACTGCTCTCATTAGAGTCACAAATGATTTGCTCTTATCATCCGATCGTGGTTCAATCTCTCTATTATTGTTACTCGATCTTAGTGCTGCATTTGACACCATTGACCACAACATTCTTTTAAATAGACTAGAAAACTATGTTGGCATTAGTGGAATTGCACTAGCATGGTTTAAATCATACTTATCTGACCGTTATCAGTTTGTAGCAGTAAATAAAGAGATGTCTTATCGATCACAAGTTCAGTATGGCGTACCACAAGGCTCAGTACTAGGACCGTTGCTGTTCACTCTGTACATGCTACCATTAGGAGATATCATTAGGAAACATGGAATTAGCTTTCACTGTTATGCCGATGATACTCAGCTCTATATTTTTTCAAAACCTAACGAAACTTACCAATTCACAAAATTAACGGAATGCATAGCTGATATAAAAAAAATTGGATGACTCGTAATTTCCTACTTCTAAATTCTGAAAAAACAGAGATTCTAATTATTGGACAAAAACGTCCTCACATACTAACCAAGAATACTGTCTAACACTTGATGGCTGCTCTGTTAAGTCTTTGTCGTCGGTTAGGAACCTGGGTGTGTTCTTTGATACTAATCTTTAATTTGAAAGTCACGTGTCTAGTATCTGTAAAACCGCATTTTTCCATCTTAAAAATATATCTAAATTACGCCATATGCTCTCATTGACAAATGCGGAACAATTAGTTCATGCGTTCATGACCTCAAGGCTAGATTATTGTAATGCTCTACTGGGTGGTTGCCCTGCACGCTTAATAAACAACCTACAGCTAGTTCAAAACGCAACAGCTCGAGTTCTTACCAGAACCAGGAAGTATGACCATATTAGCCCAGTTCTGTCAAAACTGCATTGTTTCCCTATTAAACATCGCATCAATTTTAAAATATTGCTGATTACTTACAAAGCACTAAATGGTTTAGCTCCGCAGTGCTTGAGCGAGCTCTTAACGCATTATAGTCCTTCACGTCTATTGCGATCTCAAAATACCTAGAATATCAAAATCGACTGCTGGCGGTAGATCCTTTTCCAATTTAGCGCCAAAGCTTTGGAACAGTCTTCCTACCATTGTCCGGGAAGCAGACACACTCTTTCAGTTCAAAGCTAGATTAAAGACACATCTCTTTGACCTAGCATTCACATGATACATTATAGACTTCTATAATTCAATGTTAGGCTGCATAGATTAGGTCAGCTGGAACCGGGAACACTTCCCATAAATCCTGATGTACTCGTTACATCATGAGAAGAATGGCATCTACGCTAATTTTAGTGTCTTTGTTTATCCCAAGGTTTTCCCGCAGCCTGCCGGATCCAGGCCGTATCCAGATCTGATGAAGGACCTTCGCCTGGGCCCGATGACAACGCAGTGCTGAAGTGCCAACTACAGATAAAGCGTCGTCGGGAAAACTCAGTTCGCGTATCTACCCCGAATTGATAAAATAAAATAAAATTCTGTATCAAAATTATAAGGAAACATCAGTACTTTGTTTAGGCTTGGTTTGTAGGGAATTACAAACCTGCGCACATATATTCAAACGCACATAACTATAGAACCAATTCTTAATGCGCATGTGAACGCCATCAGCGTTTCTCACAGGTTCGCGTTTAAAGTTTGTGTAGAGAGCATGGTGTCGTCTTAGCGGCCCCTAATTTAATAACAAATGATCATTGCGACGGAAGCGAATCAATCAAAACTAACTTTAGCTGGAAAATGGCTTTATTAAAGAACCGCTGTAAAGCCAAAACAATCTTACCTTAAATTATACGTTTATCTCTGTAAAGCTGCTTTGAAACAATCTACATTGTTAAAAGCTCTATATAAATGAAGATGACTTGACTTGACTTGACTTCAAATTTTAATTGTTGTTGTAATTGTATAACCTTTTAAATAAAATAGCAAATATATATATAAATACAAGGATAGATGTAAACAAAATCTTAAAAGGTCAATATAAGCCTTCTCTTTAAATTATTTTTATTGTGTTTTATTAGTGACACATTTGAGAATATATTCCAAAACTTTCTGAAAATACAGTATGAGAATTAACTGCACAATTACTAGAAATGTTTACCTTGGATATTATACAATTTGCAAGCACAATTTATGGGGAAAAAAAACAACAACTGTGTTTCCAACTGTGAACCAATTTTGTATATATATATATATATATATATATATATATATATATATATATATATATATATATATTATTTTTTTTTTTTTTTTTTTTTTTTGTCCTTGCATTCTTTCTTGTGGCTCAGTGACACACCTGAATGAATGGCTCATTATGTATGCGGGCCCCATTGTCTCCTCAGGTGTGAACCACTCTATATTCATGATGGTGTTGGATCGTTTACACCCACTCGCATATTGCCTTTCCAAACAAAAAGTGTCTTACAAAATTTAAATCAATGTATTGCTTTATGTGAATGATTAGGCAGGGTGATTTTCAGATCATTTTGAAGAAAAAACTGTAGGCGACAAAATGCATTATTCAGAAGTCTTGTGGACACATATTTAGTATGTGTTTTGTGACCTTATTTCAGAAACTTCAATTTTTAGTTTTTTCAATAAGCATGCATAAAGATTATTTTCTCAAAAATGATCTGAAAATCACCCTGCCTAATCATTCACATAAAGCAATACATTGATTTAAATTTTGTAAGACACTTTTTGTTTGGAAAGGCAATTACCCTGTAACCCTGCCTGTGAAAACCCAGCTAAAGTCATTTTTTTGTGATTCAATGTTTTCTACATAAAATCATCCTACACAATGTAAAGAACATTCTGTGAAAATATAACCTTGATATTTTTAAAGGTCCCGTTCTGCGTGATCCCATGTTTCAAACTTTAGTTAGTGTGTAATGTTGCTGTTAGAGCATAAATAATATCTGTAAAATTATAAAGCTCAAAGTTCAATGCCAAGCGAGATATTTTATTTAACAGAAGTTGACTACAAAAAACGGCTCGATTGGACTACATCCCTCTACTTCCTTCTTTAATGATGTCACTAGAACCGTTTCTTGACTAACCTCCGCCCACAGGAATGCTCCCTCAACTCTACTGGCTACTTGCGCACTTCTTATAACTTAGGCTACTGTGTTTACTCAGCTCTTACGGTGATTTTCTGAAGTAAAACTGACGCTTCATCTTTTGTGTGATGTACAATAAACTTTATTAAACTCATCAGTACATGTTTGATCATCATTCAGACAGCAGACTTGTAGGCTATTAATAAATAATGGATACATAGCCTACAAGCAGATGACAAATACGTTATAATAACCGTAATTAAACTACTAAACCATACCTGTTTCATCTCTATACAGCACTCTGACTCTGTAGGCATTATTGTCCGACTCGAAATGAACGCCGTTACTGAGAGTTTCTGATATTATCATCATTCCGTGAGATGAATTTTTCCTGACAGACTGAGCGCGAGCTCATAAAGCTCCGCCCCCTGTGTCGTCCAGCAGCAGCTCATTTGCATTTAAAGGGCACACACTGAAACGATCTCGGTTACTTGACTGTAACCTTGTTCCCTGAGAAAGCGGAACGAGATGCTGCGCTGCTCAGCGCATTGGGAACGTCTTTAGTCGTGACCAGCTGTGAATATTGTGTGTAACACGTCGATAGAATTGACCCGGAGGTAATATAGCCTCGGTCGATGACGTCATCGGCGCGCACCCGCAACACGAGGCTATAAATAGATGAGCCACAGGTGCATCGTCAGGATATTTTGTCTGAAGAGCAGTCCTGGGACATCTTCAGCACGGCAAAGTAGCGCAGCATCTCGTTCCGCTTTCTCAGGGAACAAGGTTACAGTCAAGTAACCGAGATCGTTCCCTTTCGAAAGCTACAATCGATGCTGCGCTGCTCAGCGCATTGGGAACGAGAATACCCACGCCGCCGTGCTTGAACATGTCTGGACCCCCACGGTTGTGCAGGTGTGTTTCACAAGAACGCAAGAAGGCCTAGACATTAGCTTGTGATGTCGACTCAAGGACATGAGAGCCCGGAGTGGCATGAACATCCAAACTATAAAATCTTATGAATGTGTGCGGAGAGGACCAACCTGCCGCATCACAAACCTGTTGTAGGGGGGCACCTCTTGCCAAAGCACTAGAAGAGGCGACCCCCCTGGTGGAGTGAGCCCTAAGACCTATAGGCGAAGCTTGACCGCGCGCCTCATAAGCAAGAGCAATAGCATCCCTGACCCAATGAGACATGGTCTGCTTGGTAGCAGCTGCTCCTCTGTTACTACCACCATAACAGACGAAGAGTTGCTCTGACTTACGCCACTGGCTAGTGCGGTGGATGTAAGCCTGAAGAGCACGGACTGGACACAGTCTATGAGATTTCTCCTGCTCCGGCGTTGTGAACGGTGGAGGACAGAAGGCTTCTAGAATGACCGGATGTACAGCCGAAAATGGAACCTTAGGCAGGTAATCAGGATGAGGATGCAAAATCACTTTCACCATTCCTGGGGCAAAGTCTAAGCAGGGTGGAGAGATAGACAGAGCCTGCATATCCCCAATTCTCTTCAAGGAAGTTATTGCCATGAGAAAAACCATTTTTAGAGTCAGAAGTTTATCAGACGCTGATTCTATAGGTTCAAAGGGGGTTTCAACCAGACCCTCGAGAACTGTAGCTAAGTCCCATGAAGGGATCTTGGTTTTTACTGGAGGCCTCAATCGCCTGGCCCCACGAAGGAAGCGAGAGAGCAGAGGGTGTCTCCCGAGCGGTGCCCCGTCAACCAAGGCGTGGCAAGCCGAAAGAGCGGCCACATAAACCTTAAGAGTAGCAGGGCATGTGCCCGTTGATAATTTCTCTTGCATGAAGTCCAGAACTGAAGCAACCTGGCAATTGACTGGATCTACATTGTGTACAACACACCATCTTTCAAAAACACCCCATTTATTGGCATAACTTTGTCTAGTGGAGGAAGCCCTAGCACTTAGAATGGTTTCAATAACGGCAGGCGAAAGCCCAGTGTCCCTCAGTTGGTTCCCATCAGGGGCCAAACGTGAAGATTCCACAGGTTTAAGTTTATTTGAATAGGGACAAGTATGTTACATAAACTCATGTTACATACTACAACATTTTAGCCAAAGCTAATTCTCAATGTTCGTCCCTAATGGGCCTTTACATAAAATCAAACAATACATTGGTAAAATAAACATAATAATAATACAGTGTAACACACTAATGCAATGAACGGTCAGTGGTCGCAATTCTGACCACTAATTAAAGAGTCTTTAAGTTTATATTTGAAGAGAACCCAGTTTGACACTCCTTTCAGTTCAGTGGTTAAACAATTCCAGGCTTTAGTGCCTTGTACAGAGAAAGCTGATTGTCCAAATGAAGTTTTACATTTCGGGATCTGACAGTTCCGGTTCTGAGCTCCTCTAGTCCTTGAACCCACAGCGCTAAGAGAAACTATGCATTCACTCAAGACCTGTGGGGCTTGCTGATTTAAACATTTATGCATCAGCTTCAACAGAGAAAATTTTATAAAATTTGCAAAAGATAAAATATTTAAATTCTTCAGACTAACACAATGATGTGCCCTAATGGGTTTCCTATCTAAGACTTTAACCGCTCTGTTATAAATCATTTGAAGTGGCTTAACTGTAGATACAGTAGCTTGTGACCATGAGCAGATGCAGTAACTCATATGCGAAAAGATCATGGCGTGCATGAAAGTGTGAGCAGCATGGAACGGCAGGTAATCCCTGATCAATCTGAATGTATAAAGATTTGCTTTGACTACTCGACAGATTTTTTTTATATGACTGTCAAATTGAAGATGAGAGTCTAGTACAAGGCCCAGGTATTTGACCTCTGATACCTGTTGGATCTTATGCCCCATTATTCGTAAATTTAGTTCTTCTGATATGGACTTGAATCTTGAGGCAAAGCAAACAGACAAAGTCTTTTTAAAATTCAATGTTAGACCTGCATTTTGAAACCACACCGCCACAGTTTGCAGGTGTTTTGCCATTTCATCAGAAACTGCATTCACATTTTTCCCACGCACATAAACCACTGCATCGTCTGCGTACATCTGAAATCCAGCTGTAGGACATGAGTCTGGCAGATCATTAATATACAGTGTAAAGAGCAAGGGCCCAAGAATGGACCCTTGCGGTACTCCTGTATTAATTTTTAAGAATGTAGACATTTCATTATTGACCACCACACACTGATCTCTCTGTTCAAGATATGATTTAAACCACTGTAAAGTTGATGATGTAAAGTTAAAGTTGGACAGTTTATTAATAAGGATGTCGTGATTTAGTGTATCAAACGCCTTTTTGAGATCCAAAAAGACGGCACCAACAATTTCTCCTCTATCTATTGCAAATTTAAGTTGTTCCATAAAAAAGCAGTTTGCGGTTTCGGTGGAGTATTGAGGACGGAAGCCAAATTGTAATGGGTGTAAAATGTTATTTGATTGTATAAACGCCATAAGCTGACCATACACAATTTTTTCTAACACCTTTGAAAATACAGGTAAGATGCTTACAGGCCGATAATTGCATGCCTGGTCAGGTGTTCCTGACTTAAATAATGGCATAACTTTTGCCTGTTTCCAAGGTGTAGGAAATTGTCCGCTCTGTATAGACAAATTGATCAGGTGTGTCAGCGGCTTTACAAAAGTGTTTTTATTTCGTTTCAAAAAGACAGAATTTAAGTGAAAAAGATCCTTACTATAGCTATTGTTAATTAAATGTATTGCTTCAAGCACTTTTGCTTCATTGGTCTGCTGAAGTGAGAATGAAGAATATTGTTTTATTAATTGATGATTAGTGAATTTTAGTTGCTGTTCTACATTAACTTGTTGCACCAGTTCTTCCACTGATGAAACAAAAAACGTATTAAATTCCAGTGCTATTTGTTTACTGTCCCTAATCTGCCTACCTCCAATTCTAAGCTCATGGATGTTCTTTGATTTGCCTGACGGTTTCACAATACCATTTATTTGCTTCCACATTATAAGAGGGCTTCCCTTGGCTTCTGTTATTGTTGTAATGTAATACTCCGCTTTTGCTTTTCTTATATTTTTAGTGACTCGATTTCTAAGACTTTTAAAAATATTTATATCACTACTTAATTTGGTCTTAACAGATTTTTTCAAAGCCAAATCTCTTTCCTTCATTAGTTTTTTCAACTCCTCATTAATCCAAGGTAGTGTTCTCTTTTTCAAATGCTTTTGCTTTTTAAGAAATTTAGAAATGATCCGTTCAACCTTGTTCATCACCTCTTTACAGCAGCTATGCACATCATCATTGTCTAAAGTTGAGCTCCAGTCAAGAGCATCTAACTCACTATCGATAGCAGGAAAATCACGCTTTAAAATGGTCAGTATATTTGATTGTGTTTTATTTATATTTAACAGACGTTTTTTTGATAATTTTCGGGCAACGAGAATCATGTTATGGTCTGACAAACCAGTTAGAAAATTATATGATTTCAAAATCCGATCCTCCTTATTCGAAAAAATTAGGTCTATTTGTGTCCTAGAAGATTTTGAGATCCTTGTGGCACCCTTGGTTATTTGGGTGAAATCAAATTTAGTCATTAAGGTTTTGAGTTTTTTCCTTTTACCAGCATTAGACCAGTCTATATTAAAATCACCTAGTACAATTACTTCGGACTTATGGGCCACCAATTTCATCAATTTACTCAACTCATCATAAAATACATCTTTAAAAGAGGGAGGATTATATAAAACCACAATTTTAAAATGCATACTTAATGATAATGTGATTTCAACACAGATGTATTCAATATTTAATTCATGATCAAAAGTGACTTCTGTGCCTGTCATGTAATCTCTTAAATAAAGTGCCACTCCTCCTCCTCTTCCAGTTTTCCTGTCATTTCTATAACATTTATAACCTGGAATATCAATTAAACCAGTTTGAATCCCACTATGAAGCCATGTTTCACTCAGACCTAAAAAGTGTAAATTCGAGTCCATTAACAGTGATTTAACCTCATCATGCTTTGGCAACAGGCTCCTAATGTTCAAATGCGCTCCAAAAATGCCCTTTGGTTTACTTTTGCTGTCCCATAAAATTTTCGAATGGTTCACAGTGGAAAAAAACTGGTACGATTCATGTTTACTCACTACTTTTAAAAATGTTTCGGGCCTCTGTCCTTCATTCCGATATGGATAACTATGATTTCCCAAGTCCTTCTGCGCTTGTATCTCCATGGTGTTGGACAATGTTCCACTGTCGAGGCTGAACAACCTCCCCACTGGATCAGGGCACACGCGCAGTAGTAAGTTCTCCTGTGATGAAATTCTCCTCACCTCTTGCGCTGGAAAGCGCACCGCCGGTTCAGCCCCGCTCACCGGCGCCAGTCCCCCTGCACGCTGCTCTCTGGGCCCCGGGGCACAACCTCCCTCTGGCAACAACGCACCCATCCCGGAAAGGAGAACATCCGAAGCGGTGTTTGAGATGCAAAAAGATGGCCTACCCAACCAGGCGGTGTCCCTCACCTGCGTCATCTCCACCTCCATTGTGGACCGAACTGCAATGGTGGCCAATGGACTTGGCGTCCGCGAGATCTCTCCATGCGCCACAGGACCTGGATTGAGGTGAATATCACCGGCTAACAGAATTAGCATACATAGCACTTTAATAGTTTTTGTCCAATCGGCTAACATCTTTTTCTTCCGAGTATATGATATGTCTGGATTAGTGATGCGAACGGTTCTTGCAACCCCATTGTCTAAGATTGCAGAGAAGATGATAAATTGACCGTGTCCATATCCAAACATATTTGTGTTTTGGAGGTACTGGGATCCTTCAACCGACTCTTCTGCTAAAATGTTCGCTTTGATGTACAATTGCATCGTCGAAAGCAACAGCACTCCGCTGCAAAGTCCAAGCAAAATAAAAACGTTTACCAACTTTGAAAGATGCAGAGAGGAGTGACGTTTTCCTTTGCTTAGAGTAGCTTTCTTGCGTTTTACACTCCATTGTGCTTTAGGTAGGCATGGCTGGCTTTTCTTCAAAATGTTTAGGAGAGTAGGTACCACCAATACTTTATAAAACAATACGAGCAGCACGGAGCCCAACAAACCGTAGTGCCAAGCATTTTTTTGAAATGTACCAACACCTTCAGACTGCCAAACCACATCATGTGCTATAACGCAGGCGGCCATCTTGTCACTTCAGGTCGGGCCTGGGATGGAATATCGTGCCCTCCGCCTGAGACAGAAGGTCCCTCCTCTCCGGAATCGCCCACGGCGAGCCGTCGAGGAGAGATATTATCTCCGAGAACCACACTCTGTTCGGCCAATGTGGCGCTATCAGTAAGAGGCAAGACCCTTGTTGGCGAACCCTGGCTAGAACTCCCGGGAGCAGAGAGACTGGAGGAAACGCATACAGGCGCAATTTGGGCCATGTGTGCGCCATCGCATCCAGACCCAATGGAGCTGGGTGACTCAGAGAGAAGTAAAGGGGACATTGCGCTGTCTGTTGTGAGGCGAAGAGGTCCACCTCCGCTTTGTAAAATTTGGTCCAAATCTGTTTCACTACTTCCGGGTGGAGTTTCCATTCCCCCGTCGGTAGTGTCTGTCTGGACAATAGATCTGCTCCCACATTCAAATGCCCTGGAATGTATACTGCCCTGAGTGACAGGAACTTGTCCTGGGCCCAGAGAAAAATCTGCCTCGCTATTCTGTTCAGATTGCGTGAGCGCAGACCTCCCTGGTGATTTATATAAGAAACTGCCACTGTGTTGTCCACCCGCACTAGGACATGACAGCCCCTCAATTGATGGAGAAAATATTTCAGAGCCAGAAATACGGCCATCAGCTCGAGGCAATTGATGTGCCAATCGAGCTGATGGCCCTCCCATTCCCCTTGAGCTGGACGGCCATCTAAGACCGCTCCCCAGCCCATCAGGGAGGCATCCGTCGTTAGCAGTCTGCGACGACACGGCGCCCCTAGAGTGGGACCCAAGGTGAGGAACCGGGGTCTGAGCCACGGAGATAGTGTACGAAGCCCGCGGCGCGTCACTTTTATTAGCCTTTGAGGATTGGCTCTTGGATGAAATCCTCTGGCTTTTAGCCACAACTGAAACGGTCTCATGTGCAACAGCCCCAGAGGAATCACCGTGGATGCTGACGCCATGAAACCTAAAATTTTTTGGTACTGACGAACAGTGCGTTCTTGGCCTAACCTGACTTTGCTCATGGTCTGCCGAATGGTCTCGATTCGAGCGGGAGACAGTTGTGCCCGCATCGTGATCGAATCCCAGACGATCCCGAGATAAGTCGTTCTCTGGGCAGGAGAAAGAACACTTTTCTTGGTGTTGAGTCTCAACCCTAGAGAAACTAGATGAGCTAACACGATGTCTCTGTGTTGAAGCGCCATCTCTCGCGATTGTGCTAGTATTAACCAATCGTCGATGTAATTCAAAATGCGAATGCCCTGGAGTCGTAATGGAGCCAGTGCTGCATCCATGCATTTTGTGTATGTGCGGGGTGACAAGGCTAGGCCGAATGGAAGAACCCGAAATTGGTACGCTTCGCCCCCGAAAGCGAACCTCAGGAATTTCCTGTGTTGTGACAATATTTCTATGTGAAAATATGCGTCCTTCAGATCGATCGTGACGAACCAATCGTGATGTTGAATTTGCGTCACGACCGTCTTGACGGTTAACATCTTGAACTTGAGCGCTTTGACTGAACGGTTTAAGCCTCGAAGATCTAAGATTGGACGCACCCCCCCATCCTTTTTGGGAACCAGGAAGTATCTGCTGTAATAGCCCGACTCTCTCTCTGGAAGAGGAACATGTTATATGGCCTCTTTGCTCAAAAGAGTTTGCAGCTCTTGTGACAGTACGTGCATCAGCTCCGGTTTCACGGAAGTGAAAACCACGCCGTTGAAACGCGGAGGACGACGAATAAATTGGATTCTGTATCCTATCTGTACTGTGCTTAATACCCACGCAGAAATGCCTGGCAGAAGTTTCCACGCTGCCAGACTTTCTGAGAGTGGTATCAATTTTAATACTTCCTTTTGAGGGGATGTTAGATGTTCCGCGTCCTGAATGACGGCAGGAAACAACGGAACATCTAACATTTTGCTGGAAACCGCTGCCCCCCGAAGCACGAGAGGTGGCGGGGATGGAGTGGTTTTGTGAGGGTAGCGGGAAGGGACGAATAGTTCTTGAACGCGCCCCATCCCGCGGGGGACTACCCCCACTAGATTGGGCGCCAGACCATCAGGACTTTCTCTTTCTATTGATAATAGTCCTGAGGTCTGGCTTGGGAGGTTGCTGAGTCTGGCGAGTCTGCCTCCAGTCTCTCTGAGGGGGAGCGCGACTCGCCACGCTCTGCTTTTTCACCTCCCTGGCTTTTGAAGGACCGGGGCGGGGCTGGGTGGCCGACGGCCCCTCCCCTTGAGTGCGGCGAGGAAGGAACTGAACGTACGCCTCTTCGTGTTTTTTTACGTCCTTAAACCTATTAACGACTGTATTAACGGCATCGCCGAACAAGCCTGATGGTGACACAGGTGAGTCTAATAAAAAAACACGATCCTTATCTCTGATGCCAGTGAGATTGAGCCACAGGTGCCTCTCCGTGCTGACCAAAGCGGACATAGAACGGCCGATGGCGCGAGCCGTTTGCTTGGTCGCGCGAAGAGACAGGTCTGTGGCTCGGCGCAGTTCAGAAAACGCTTCCTCATCGATAGTAGTGCCTGCACTCAAATCCTTCAACAGGTCAGCCTGGTACGCCTGTAACACTGCCATAGTGTGCAGCGCAGCACCAGCCTGACCTGCAGCTTGATAAGCTTTCCCTACGAGCGCTGATGTTGTTCTACATGGCTTCGAAGGGAGGGTAGGTCTCTTTAACGAAGATGCCGCGCCAGGCGAGAGATAGCCCGCGAGCGTCTCTTCAACCTGTGGCATCTCCGTATACCCCCGCGACTTCGCACCCACGATAGTCGAAAAAGTCGGCGTCGAGGGTACAAAGACACGGGAAGTATATGGTTTACTCCATGACTTAGATAGTTCGTCATGGAGGTCCTCGAAAAAGGGGAGAGACTGATGTTGCGTTCTCTCCCCCCTGCCACCGGACAGAAACCTATCCCCTAGCTTAGACTGTTTGGGGGTCTCTTGTTCGCGTGGCCAGTCAAGCTGTAACCTGGCCACCGCGCGAGTAACCACCTCGAGTAATTCCTAGACAGATCTTTTATCGCGAGAGGAATGCTCAGAGGCGGGCTGCTCGTGGTCCGAAGACCCAAGAGATATATCATCCCCCTCGTGAACCGAAGAAGCGCTGGAGCGCGCTTCGAGATCACCAGGAAGGATGTGTGGATCTGGTGATGCAGCAAGCGAAAGGGACGGACCCGTCTCTTGCTCATCATGCAGATCCATACGAGAGCCCCACGATGGTAATGCGGGTGCGGTCTGGAAATAGTTCAGACGAGAACGAAGCATTTTGACTGTAAGCTGGTCGCAATGCTCGCACCCGCCTTTCTCTATCGCCAGAACCGCGTGCTCTTCCCCCAAACAAACAAAACAGTAATCGTGTGTATCCAGCTCAGACATGGGACGGGAGCATGGAGGAACACAACGCTTACTGCTTTGTTGACTCATTTCTCTTTCTTTTTTTACTTTTTAAACTCTTTATGTAGCGTGAGAGAAAAAGATTTGAGAATGAGAAATTTCTGCACACTGCCTGACAAAACTAACTCCTAACACAGATCTGTAGTCAGATAAGAGGTAGAGAGAGAGTGTTTGCGTACACACATGCACAGAATGGTCTGAAGACAAAAGACCTGACGATGCACCTGTGGCTCATCTATTTATAGCCTCGTGTTGCGGGTGCGTGCCGATGACGTCATCGACCGAGGCTATATTACCTCCGGGTCAATTCTATCGACGTGTTACACACAATATTCACAGCTGGTCACGACTAAAGACGTTCCCAATGCGCTGAGCAGCGCAGCATCGATTGTAGCTTTCGAAAGGGAACAGCTAGTTTTTCTGAGCCCCAAAAAATGTCAATTTAAACATGCTGTAAAAAATGATATGTTGGGTATTTTGAGCTCAAACTTCACATACACACTCTGGGGACATCAGAGACTTATTTTACATCTTGTGAAAAGGGGCATATAACGGGACCTTTAATATTGACTGAGTAAGGCCATGTCAAAGATTTGCTAAAATTCGGGCTCAGAAAATCATATTTTTGAGAAATTCCAATTTAAAAAGAGGTTATTTGTTAAACCTGCAACACATTTGATCCATAGTTATCCTGCATATGTGCCATATAACACATTAAAGCTGAGATTCTCCCCTTTTTAGTGATATATGAGACATTGGTGGAAAAATTCTTAAAGTTTTGTAAAACAGATCTATTTATTATGATGTGCATGTCCAAAAAGCTAAAAGCATAAAAACATTGAAACGAATGGGGGTACCACAAGAGCTTGATCGTAGCAACAATTACCATGTCAATTCAGTGGAATGATTTAATGTATAACTTTATTAGTAAAATGTAATATCAGTGAAAAAAATTTCAATAATATATCAATTAAATAACATAAACATTTATCATTCTCTTACTGGCCCACGGTGTAACATTGAGTAAATCTGGAGTAAAAAATAAATAAATAAATACAATTTCAAGGGATAGTTTACCCAAAAACTACAATTCTGTCATAATTTACTCACACACAAAACCGGTTAAATCATAATTTGGGGCAATTCCACCGAGATTAATATCAAGCAAGCTGTTTAGGCCTATAGCAAGCAGCTATTTTCCGTTCCTGCTCATGCTTCGGTGTCGCCATATCAGATGTCAAAACAACGCATTACCATCCAGCAAATAACACGTAGCAGGCCAAAATCGTCCTTAAAATAAGTTTAATATTACTGGCAGAATACTGAGCTACAAAACAAATAAGCAGTTCTTAAAATATTGGCTATGACAAGAAAAAATCACCTCAGACATCTAAATGCGGCTGACGCGGCTAAACGCGGCTTACATCTCCTTTTATTTCATTGTGACCTGATTACCGCTCGCGGATTGATATTAAAGTCCGTTTTTACTCTTTCTAATAGAAAAAACATAGAAAAGAAGTTCCTGAACCGAATGATATAAGAATCAGCAGTGTTGTTGCGCGAAATAAACCCAGAGACGATTGAAATCAATGTTTAGGAAGCCCACGTCCGTTTTTTTTTTTTTTTGCGCAAAAGTATAACGTAGTGTCAATAAAATCATTAATTTCAATATTTATCATGTTATAAATGAAAATGTAAGTATTGCATCTAAAAAACATTGGTATAATCTATCATTTACAGCAATAAACACACATGGCCTATTTTTGTCATTTTTATGGCTATGACTACTTTGACGCTCATTAACTCATAATTCGATTCTGCGACTTTAGTTTGGTTTCACAGGCGGGGTCACATATTATGGTAGACCTGTTTGTGCTAAATAGAGTGTAATTACACCTTTTCCATTAATATGTTTATAAGCAACTGAAAAAAGCACAAATGTCAGGGCATGTCAGAACATCTCAAGGACCCCAAAAACACCTTAGACCCCAGTGGGTTAAGACAGCGCTCCTGGTTGCATTGGCCTCCATTAAGAGGGTAGGGGACCTGCAGGCATTTTCCGTTGACGAAGCGTGCCTGGAATTCGGGCCAGCTAACTCTCATGTGATCCTGAGACCCCGGCCTGGATATGTGCCCAAGTTTCCCACCACCCCCTTTCGAGACCAGGTGGTGAACCTGCAAGCGCTGCCCTTGGAGCAGGCAGACCCAGCCTTGGCACTGCTCTGTCCAGTACGCACCCTCCGTGCTTACATAGACAGAACACAGTGTTTCAGGACCTCAGACCAGCTCTTTGTCTGTTATGGTGGGAAGCTGAAGGGAAAGGCTCTCTCCAAGCAAAGGTTGTCTCACTGGATAGTGGACGCCATTGCTTTGGCAAACCAGCAGCAAGGTTGACCGTGCCCCCTTTGTGTGATGGCCCACTCCACCCGGAGTGTGGCCTCCTCTTGGGCTCTAGCGCATGGCGCCTCGCTAACAGACATCTGCAGAGCTGCAGGATGGGCGACACCCAACACATTCGCGAGATTCTACAATCTCCGAGTTGAGCCAGTTTCTACTCATGTACTCGCTTCAACCAGCCGGTAATAGATTCTGATCAGGTGTCTTCGCTTGCTCGCCATTCCTCTCCACAGACAGGATACGTGCGATATTCTTCTCAGGTGAGCCTAATAAGCCCTGAGTTAGTCCAGCACTGCTGACTTCAGTGCCAGAGTTATGCCACCGGCAGCTTTCGCGCTTGGCTAGGTACCTCCGTGTGCATGGTTCCCTGGTATGGACAAAGTGTTTCTCTATATGATCTGCTTGTTTTAAACTTTATAAAATTGGGGGAGGGGAACATTTTAATTGGAAATTGAATGGAAAACTTTGGTCATGATCTGAAAAACTGAAAAGAGCATCATAACAGTAGCCGCGTTTCCATTACAGATTTGCGCAAATGTTTTGCGCTATTATCTAAATATCGATAAAAAACTATTGCGAAATGACGGCGTTTCCATTAACCGATGTTATGCGACTAAAACGTCCTTTTTTCTCTCGCGATAAGTCATTCCAAAAATCACGGCAACTGACGTTGGTTTATAACATATCACAGCCAACGCATTAGACATTATTATTATTAATGGAAGGAGTACGTGGCGTGTTATCCAAGCATCAGGGAAAGACCCTTATAATGCGAACGACACATGGAGTTTCTGGGTGTTTCGCCCTCATTTCTGCTCCGAGGTATTGATTGTGGCATTTCTTTGAGATTTAGAATCCAGTATTCCTATAGTCTAATTATTATTTTTTTTTTAATGAATTTAATAAAGAACTCTGTCTCGTATTCTGTCCAAACGATCCATGTAGGCTATTTTGTGTCCATTCGTTTTTCCTTTTTTAACCCGTAGTTGAAAAACGAAAAATGAACGGTTGTTGTCTTTTTAAAACGCAAAGTTGAACACCAAAATTTTAATTTGAACTGGCTACACCAACTGCTGCGCAAAAAAAAGTAAATATCGAAGAATTTTCAGATTTTTGTTTAGGACTTTTTGCCCCTTTATTAAACATTTAAAATAGTCACAAATTAATATGGAAAACATCTCGATTTTACTGGTTTTCTAAGGCCAAATTAGAACCTGGAATTGATGTTTTCCCGCAGTGCTGAATGAGAAGAGCCATTAATATTATTAATAAACTATTGTTTTGGCTAAAATCACATCTCCATCTCCGCTGTTAAGCAGATGCGCTTTTAGAGAGAAATGCACCTTTCATACGAATTACAAAATCAGAAGGTATTAGCTTTCGATTCGAATTTGTTCGTTTTAAAGTGGACATTTCAAGCTTTAGCCTATATTTTGTTTCAGTTCTCGCGCTCCAGTTTACGGAGATCATGAAAGTGCGTCTGATTGTTTTCTTTTACTTTACAAAAGCACAACGTTTTATTTTGTTATTGTGAGTTTACACAAATAAAAGTAGTTGAGAATAATGTATTATTATTTTCTGTATGGCCAGAAATGATAGAGTATTTTTAAGTTGTTTCCACTGTTGATAGGAAAATGCAAGTGTTCACGCCCGCGCCTCTGTGCCATGCAGTGCGCGCTCCTCACGCTTTGTTCTTTTTTTGCATAAAAGCGTCTTCTAAATATAGCCTATTAAATGTTAAAATAAAATAATATAAAATAATTATTAGGCCTATTTGCGTAGCTATACATGGACCTCAAACACACCGCGTCTTCTAAGTCAGGTGACTGTAAATGCGCAAAAACTGTTTCCATTGCAGTTTTGCGAAATATTCCTTTTTCGAATTGCCTGAAAAACCACCTCATGAGAGCGTAAAAACTTTTTTGCGATAAACGGGAGTTTTTGCGAAATTGACGTGTTTCCATTGAGCGTATTTTTAATTCGCAATTTCAATTTGCGCAATTTGAAGGGTAATGGAAACGCGGCTAGTGATTGGGAGAGTCGCATCCACACATCCCTCTGGATTTCCATGTGGCAGGCTGTGGTGCTTGAATGATTTCAAGCACATCATCAAAGAGATATTACAGGTAGTCATCTCTTGGAGGCCAGAAGAACCTGTTGGCACCAACACGGTGCATACATTTTACAAGGGCATGTGTTTCATCTGTATCCATGATGATCCCAGGATATAGGTCATTATCGTAGTTAAGCACACAGCACTTTCCAATGAGATCTCTACTTTCCCAAGCAATTGCTTCTGTTGGTACCTTTTGGGCTGTTTTGTTACAATTTTTCTCAATTGCTAAAACACTAAAACCCATTGGCTGAACAAAGTTCTCAGTTGCCTGAACTCATTTAGCTAATTGTGCAGTCTGTTGTCAATACCTTAAACCATTTCACATGGTAAAACACAATTTGCAGATCTCACTTAGACTTTTCAGCAAAACTCTAAACACATTCTCATTCTCAAAATACATTCTGCACTCTAATGCACATGTCATCCATACTGGTAAACACAAGTGGCAACAATCAAATACAAATAGAGAAAACACGTCATTGATTGAACACAACCACTCAAAACTGATTTAACCTGTTTCAAATGATGTGACACAACCAATATAAGCCAGTTCAAAGAGCAAACAGGTTGTTGAAGGTGGGAAGGAGAAAGTCTGAGAATGGATAGAAGAAACAATGTGAGAGGACAAGGACGAGTGCATATGCGAGGTGGGCGACGAGGAGGAGGAAGAGGAGGAGGAGGGCAAGAAAGGAGGAGGGACACTATTGCTTGTGATGTCGACGAAGTGCTCTGGCCTGGCCTGACCCAGCCCAAAGACAAGAAGAAGCACACTGATCACATCTTTACTCCTTTGATTTTTGTCCCTTTTAGTATTGTATACTGTAGTATAGTGCATTGTAGGCTGTATACTGTACAATGAACAAATTGTATGGCCTGAAAATTGTGCTTTCCATTTGTTAACAGCACTGACTGCTCAATAGATTTTGACTTGTTGCAGGTTCATATCAACAAAGAACAAGAATTACAGTATCACAGAGACAAAGGACAAGTTTGTGAGATGCAGGGTACAGTACTGTAAACATAGGGGTACAAGGAGGAGGAAGAACAAAAAATAAAATTGCAAAGAGCAAAGCAGAGTAGTAATGTCTGATCATTTTTGAGCTACTATGATAGAACATGTTTTTGTTCATCAAAAGACAATGACAGAAAAATATGAAATTTGTTTTGAGATAAAAAAAAATGCACTTGTCCCTGAGAACTATATGTTTTTTTTTTGTTTTTTTTTTTTTTTTTTTTACTTTTATCAAGTGCAGGTTGATGAGGTTTTATGTTTAATGTTCTCAGAAAATAGAGCAAGGTTTCAGAAATTGCGTTTTAGCAATTGAGAAAAACTGTAAAAGTTAAATGATGTGTGGTGCTGTGCTTTTGCATGGAGCACATGCAACCAATTTCCCGGTATAGGATTTCTCCTGGAGTGAATGTGACCACTTGGTGGGTTTTCATTGTGGATGGCACTGGTGTAATCTGGCCTGGCATCTTTTCCATTGCCTCCATTGCTTCAGATGCTAAAACAATTGAACAGTTGTAGATGTTTCTGTGAGGGCCTTATATAGCTCATGGGTATCGGGTATGTCGCAGCCAAATGTTTTAAAATGTAACCTTCTTTAAACACAGAGAGTAAGTGAGTGAGTGAATGAGTGAAAGAGATAGTGAGTAATTGAAAGAGATAGCGAGTAAGTGAAAGAGACAGTAAGTGAAAGAGATAGCGAGTAATTGAAAGAGATAGAGAGTGAGTGAGTGATATGCTGAGTTGGTGAGTAAGTGAAAGAGATAGTCAGTGAGTGAGTGAAAAAGATAGTGAGTGAGTGAAAGATATAGTGAGTGAGTGAGTGAAAGAGATCCCTTCTGAAAAAGAAGTATACTTCAAGTTCATTTTATGAAGTATACTTAAGTAATGTTCAAGTATATTTTTAAGTATACTTTATGTATATACTAATATCAATGTGTACTTGTAGTAAACTTGTAAGTGTACTATTTCAATACTGCTTGGGACTAAATTGGCCCACTTTTAGTAGATAAAAGCATACGTTTAAGTGTACTAAAAGTACACAACTAGGTTTATCATGTGTAATGCATCTGTACTACAAGTGAACTTATAAGTATACTAGTAATTTACTATTTTTATACTAGTACATTTTTTAGTTTATGAAAGTACACACTGAAGTGTACTCTCAGTAAACTACTAGTTTAGTAGTTTATACTGCAAGTCTACTTGTAAGTTTTCTTTAAGTGACCTTAACATTATACTTATAGTTAACTATTTATATATTATTTTTGCACTTGCAGTATACTACTATGTTCAAATGTAGATATTATTTTTTATACTTGAAAAATACATTTAACTGTACTTTAACTAATGTTAAAAACATTTTATTAGCTTCATGCATCCTTTTTTATCAACACTTGAATGTCGGTAAGTTTCATAAAGAAAGGCAACATTTTAAACAAAAAAGTTGAGAAAATCACATTTTTGTCAAAGACTACGCCTTGATCAGATTCAGAACAGTGATCAAAACACAGATGGAGTAGATCGAGCCCAACACCCCCAAAGCTTCACAGTTGTTTTCTCTTCATGGGTTCGACATTTCATTTGGTAATATTAAGCAGTTTTGATTTACACGCTGTTTAATGTTTGATGATCACATTATTTTACATTTGGATGAGCAATCTTCTATCACTTGTTTCAGCTTCTTCTCCTGTATTTTTTTCCGGAGATTCTGCACTAGAAGATGTGTCATAGCGCCCCCTACTGTATAACAGTGAAAACATGGATAGCTGGAAAATTCAGTCAATGGTGGGGAAAGTAGAATTAGAGTAAATTCCTATACACTACCAGTAGACTAGCCTACACAAAAATTCAGATACGCATAATTAGAAACATATCTGTTTTATATCAATATTCTAATCAATATTTCAAACAATGTAAGTTTCATAAGACTGTATATGGAAAAACTATGTAAAAAAAAGTATATTTATTAGGCTACTCGATCAAAAGAGTTAACACAACTACAAGCAATTATACTTTGAATACTTAATTATATCTCGATCAAAAGATTGAGTACAAGTACAGGCCAAATATACTTGGACTTTTCTCTCAGTATAAGTCAAGTACACTTAAGTGTAATTTTAAGTATATTTCTGAGAAGTACATCAAGTATATTTCTGAGAATTATATAAAATATAGACTGAAAGTATACTTTCTTATTTTTAGTTTAAAAGAAGTATACTAATAGAACACTTGAATAAACTTCTTTTTCGTAAGGGATATAAGTGAGTAAGTGAAAGAGAGTGAATGAGTGAATGAAAGAGATAGTGAGTGAGTGAGTGAGTGAGTGAGTGAGTGAGTGAGTGAGTGAAAAAGATAATGAGTGAGTGAGTAAATGAGATAGTAAGTAAAAGAGATAGTGAGTGATGAGTGACTGAAAGAGATAGTGAGTAATACGTGTTTGAGTGATATAGAGAGTGAGTGAATGAACAAAACAGGGTTAAGTTAACAGTAAAAAAAATAATAATTGATTAGCCTATATTAGAATCCTGGTGGCAACAAGGTTTAAATGATGTCACTTCCACTTTGTGATGTCATTTAAAGCAACAGTACATGATTTATAGATAAAACAAGTTAGTGTGACAGAGTGGTAAGTCAAACTGAGGGACGCACACAAATCATAAAATATTTACAAAAGAAATAAGGTTTATTTTGAATATATATATATATATATATATATATATATATATATATATATATATATTGTAAGAGCCAAATGCTGCTTTGTGTTCAGGTTGTAATTTCTTTTGTCTAACACTGGGTGGCGCATGTCTGTAAATGGGCCTCAGGTATAAAGGTAGCAAATACAATGTTGTTGGCAGGTGTTTGACCTGGAAGGGCAAAGGGTTTTTGACCGTTTGCGTGCGGTGCCTTGTATTGTAACGCTGATGGGAACTGCTGTGGGCAATGTGCTGTATTGGAATAAATGGACCACTTTGGATTTCAACGTCAACATTGTCTACATGCGTTTGTTTAGCACAGGGCAATCAAGTGAGCGTAGCACTCGTAACATCTAGCATGTCAGCCACACCTTCCCCGGGCTCAGGCACCTCAGTAGTTCGGTGTTAGACCGAATTCCTTTAATATTAGTCAAAAACCCTGCATCAGTTCGGACTTTAGTTTACAAACGTCGGAGTCTTCGGCATGCATGCATGGAATTAGGAGCAGCCAAAGAGCCGACGGTTTCCTTGTGGATTATTGTTTGGATATTACGTGGGTCTTCTGGTGACAAGGAGTTGGTTTGATACCGAAATCAGACCACGGAGTACAAGGGACCACCCGATGACTGCACGGCGCCCAACGAAAGAGGTATTTGTAGTGCTACAATCTTTAATGGCCATTTAAATTGTGTGCACACATACCCGGGTATAAAAACAAACACGTGTTAAACGCTGGCAGATTGACTGTGGAGACTTTGCGAACTTTGCGTTAGACCTACTGATTTAACAGCGAATCGTTTGATCGATTGTTTATCATGGAGGAGACTCCCGCGATGGAACAGACTGCAATGCAAGCTGTTAGTAAAAACAGCAGTGTGGTTAACGTTGGTGATCACAAGGATTCTAAACATGCAGAATCGCTTGTTGATAAACTAATTACGTTGCAAGCAGACAGAAAGTTTAAATTGGACAATGCCAGCATAATTATAAAATCGATGCAAGGTTTAAAAAATCACAAACCAGTTACAAAATGCTCTGAAGGAACTGATAGAAACATGTAATGATGCAAAACGTATTCATGAGTCTTTGTTGAGTTTATTGCCTGTTGATGAAAAGGAAAAACATAAAATTTGGTTTAAAGCAAAGATGATAGCTAACGGACTTCCGGCTGACATGTGTGGGGAGTAGCAGCATTTCGCCCGTGCTCCCACAGTTTTCAATTTAAAGTTTATTTTTTTGGCCTATCACCGACTTGATTATCCATTTAATCAGTCAGCTTACTACTTTGAAACTTTCTGGGCGAAAATGGCTTCGAAATCTAGACAAAACACCAAGAAAGACGAAGTTAAGAAAGACGAAACACAGACTAGCGGGAACTTAGCAGATATTGCTACCCTGACGACGCTGTTGGAAGAACACCGGGCGGCATTGTCTTCGGAATTTAAATCAGCATTTTCCACCTTGGAATCCAGACTCGACATTTTACATACAACGGTAAACGACCACGAGCAGAGACTTTGCTCACTTGAAGCAAATGCGGACACGAGCTGCCTGAGCGTCAGAGCCCTAGAGTCGAAGTTTGCGGCTTTAACTGACGAACACGCTAAACTCAAAGCCAAGGTTATGGATCTAGAAGGGAGGAGCCGCAGAAATAACATACGAATCTTTGGCTTACCTGAGACGATTGAGGGCCCTCGTCTTTCTTTTCGGAGATCTTAGTGGAAATTTTTGGTGCAAGCCTATTTACCTCTCCTCCTGATTTGGATCGCGCCCATCGCGCCCTCACAGCGAAGCCAAAGTCGGGGGAGAGACCTAGGTCTGTGATAATTCGTTTCCACAAGTTCCAGACCAAGGATTTGGTGATTCGCGAAGCCCGCAAGCTAAGAGGAAAGCTTCAATATCGCGGCAATCCGGTCTTCATCAATGAGGACTACAGTCCCGAAGTTTTGGAGATGCGTGCTGAATACCGAGCGGTGATGAAGGAGCTATTGGTCTGAGACCTTCTCTTCATTTCCCATCTAAACTTTTCATCACGACGTCGGATGGTAAGAAGAGGCGGTTATCGTCAGTTCATGAGGCTGGTGAGTTTATCAAAACCCACCGGCGCGAGTCGACAGAAGCTACGTGAGCTGTTGACTTTTCTGACTAACGTTACTCGCGCCTACTCACACGATGCTGAGTTTCGGGATTTAATTTTTATTTTTTTCATTTATATTATCATCTAGTATACAATATCTGGACACCGAAGTTCGTAGCTATTTGTTATGATATACAAGATTCGTAGTTTTCGCTCTTTTCGCTCTTCTTGCTCCTGGATGATCATAAGACTGACAAGACCGTAATTTTTGTACATCTGCTTCCCAGGAGAACTTTCATGCTGACTGTTAAGGGTCATATACAATGTTGTTTTGTGTTTACTGGTAGTTTGATTTTGATCAGCTTTTGTTTCTTATTCATGGGCTAAAATACATATTTTTGTGGAGCCGGGGTCCTTTGTGCAATTTGATAGTAAATTTTGTAATTTTGAAAAATTGCATTGAGATGCTGATGTTTAGCAGGTTCTCTGCGTGGTTCTGGGTTGATATGTTAGGAATGGGATTTAGGATTTTGAAATGGGTTTTTGTCTCTTTTTCTTTTTTGAATGTTATGGCTTTCCAAATTGCTTTATTGTGTTTTATTTTATTTTCCTTGAAGTGTTTCTTTTCTCCTTTATTTTTTTGCGTTTGGCTCAGATTTGAAACTGTCATGTGGCTGATTGATAATGGCTAAGACTAAAGAGAGTTCCAGTATTCGTTTCTTATCATGGCATGTTAAAGGGGTGAACAATAATATTAAAATTAGCCGCATTATGTCTCATCTCCAACATCTTAGGGGGGATGTGTTCTTTCTTCAAGAAACCCATCTTAAGACAAGTGATATTCAACGGCTTAAAAGAGCATGGGTGGGCCATTTATATCATTCAAATTTTAGTGCTCGAGCAAGAGGTGCTGCTATTCTTATTCACAGAAGTATCCCTTTCGAGTTGGCTAATGTTATGTCTGATCCTAATGGGCGTTATGTCCTAATTACTGGCAAACTCAGAGATGTGCCTATCGTTATGGCAAGTATTTATGCCCCTAACTGGGATGATGACAAGTTTATATCCAATTTCTTTTCATCCATTCCTGATATTGACAGAATACATATTATAATAGGGGGTGATTTTAACTTTGTTCAAGACACTGTTTTAGATCGATCCTCGAGCAGACCTTGTGTATCAACTAACTCGGCCAAAACTTTGAATACCTTTGCTGGGCGATTGGGCCTGTCCGATCCCTGGAGATTAAAATTTCCCACGAATAGGGCCTATTCATTTTTCTCCTACGTTCATCAGTCATATTCACGAATAGATTTTTTCCTATTAGACAATAGACTACTTTCAAATTTATCGAGCTGTGAATATCACAGCATTGTCATTTCGGATCATGCACCCACCTCTGTTGACGTTAATATTTCTCAGATCACACATTCTCCCAAACAGTGGCGCTTCCCCTCTCTCTTTTTGGCTAATGATGATTTCAAGAAATTTTTGGCTGAGCAAATAGCCCTATTTTTTGAGGTCAACGATATGCCAATTATTAATAGAGGGACTCTCTGGGAAGCATCTAAGGCATATTTGAGAGGTATGATAATTTCTTATTCTTCTGGTAATAACAAGGCTGACAAGCTTAAATTAGATACAATCCTTAAGGACCTACAAAGTTTAGATCATCAGTATGCTGTTGATCCAAATAAAGATCTGTATAAAGAACGCCTTCGTTTGCAAACGGAATTTGATCTTTTGACCACGAATAAGGCTGAAGAGCAGTTGCTTAAATCTAAGCAATGTTTTTTTGAATTAGGTGATAAGGCAGGTAAATTATTAGCTCATCAAGCCAGAGCGTCAGCAGCATCAAGGCTGATTAATGGAATAAGATCGCCACAAGGAGACGTGTTTCATGATCCACATAAAATTAATAACATTTTCCTAGAGTTTTACTCAGGCCTTTATACTTCTGAGCTTTCCTTATGTTCTGATTGTGGGGAATGGCCCTTGGATAAGATCACTTTTCCCAACATTGATAGTAACATGGCTAAGACCCTTGGTGACCCAATATCAGTTTCCGAGGTGGTGGAAGCTATCAAACTTTTACAGAACGGCAAATCACCAGGCCCTGACGGGTTAACTACGGAGTATTATAAAGCATTTTCTACATCCCTAGCACCTACGTTACAGAATATGTTTAACGAGTCTTTTTCTAAAGGCTGCCTGCCTCCCACCCTGTCGTTAGCGTCAATCACTTTAATTGCCAAAAAAGACAAAGACCCTTTACTGTGTAGCAGCTATAGACCCATTTCACTTTTGAATGTGGACTATAAAATTTTAACTAAGATTTTAGCGTTGCGTTTACAACAAGTCTTGCCCCAAATAATTTCGGATGACCAAACAGGTTTTATGATTGGAAGACATTCTTTCTTTAATACAAGGGAACTTTTCAATATCCTCAATATGCCTAGTTCAGATGTGCCAGAAGTGGTTCTGGCACTAGACGCCGAAAAGGCGTTTGATAGAGTCGAGTGGGGATACCTATTTCGTATAATGGAAAGCTTTGGTTTTGATGATCGTTTTATTTCCTGGATCAAACTATTGTATGTCTCCCCACAGGCATCTATTTTAACTAATGGTGTGGTTTCACCACCCTTTTTGCTTCACAGGGGCACTAGGCAGGGCTGCCCTTTGTCGCCTTTGCTTTTTGCCATTGCCATTGAGCCCTTAGCTATCTGGCTTCGTGAGGATGTAAATTTTAAAGGTATAAATCGGCTAGGTAGAGAGTATAAATTATCCCTATATGCAGACGATCTTTTACTCTTTATTTCTGATCCAGAGACTTCTGTCCCCGTTATTCTTAAAGGAGTCATAACCTAGTATTACCTTGGATACCTACTGCTGTATTATAGTCTTTCAGGCCCTTCTAAAAAAGAAAAGTGGAAAAAAAATAAACACAGAGCTCCTTAGACCCTTATTTCTGAAGGCATTATTGTCTCGCGAGATCTGATGCGATATTTTGGCTGTCGTGGACGGTCATTTTAATAATGCAAATGAGGGGCGCGTTGATTGGTTGCAGGAAGGAGGGGGGTTGACACCGCAGGTAACGCTTTAGCATATCATTCCAAAATGACATCATGGCGCAAGTTGTGAATGAACCCGGCCAGTGTATAAGCGTTAGGCAATCAATATACAACAATAGCTGAATTCATGATGATCTCAGTCATTTGTTTTTTGCAAAGTAACGTTAGCAGCCATTCCCCATGTTTACCTCGAAGCTAATACTCCCGCCAGTGTTGTGCCTGAACGCGTTCATTGAACGATAGTTCATGAACTCGTTCATATTTTGGGCGAACGTGAACTGAACGTACCGCATTACTGCCTGATGAACGTTACTGTGAACTCGTTCATTCTGGTGTCTGTGAACGCCACGCTCTCTCAGTTTAACTTCGTTCAGTAGGATGCCAGATTTCTATAAAGCCTTCCAGGCGAAAACCCACCTAAAACACACCGTAAACCGGCCTTAATATGTAGCGGAAAAAACACCCAATCTGGCAACACCAGCCACCAGTGTCTATTGACTCTCTTGTTCGATCTCGTTCATCAAAATGAACAAATCTTCTTTTCGAGTCATTTCGTTCATTTAAGGGGCTTTAAATGTTACTATTAACTGGCAAATTCCCCGAACACATCCACCTACGCAATCTTGATCATATTCTGAATTAAGAAATCATTATAATGCAGTCAAAAATCGTTTACAGGGAACATAAATAATTACTTCACCTCGAGTCTTTCGTTTATTTGTCTAGTGACAGACGCAATAGCATACAATAGCCGCATTAGCAGTTAGCTGCTGTTTGTTACACACAGTAGAGCAATAAAAACGCAGTCTTACCGTTTCAATTGCAGGCAAGTCTCTGATTGTTGGAATGGCGCTTTTCCCGAGCTTCGATGCCAACTTCGCCTGATATTGCCCCAAATTTGTGAAGGATTCCGGCGTACAATGTTTAGCACAGCACAGACACCTAACGATAAGCCAGTGGGAAGGGTTGAAGGAACCGCGTCATTAAAAATGAATTTAATCCACTGGTCCCTGATAGTTTGGTCCGTTCTTGGTAGAGAAAACACATTTACATGTTGATTCTGGCAGTCAACAACAGATCAACTCACGTGTGCACTACGTTTCTGCATCTTTCTCGACTGAACTGAATATGAGGGGGAGAGGGGCAGGGCTTCCTGCTGCGGTGTCCATATATGGTATATCCTGCCCCGTCTTGACGTCAAGACGGGGCAGAAATCAAAATCTCGTTTTTTAGTGCGCGTGCACGTGGGCTATTTTACAAACCCTGAGGTAAACAAACGCTTCACTTTTAAATATCGGCTTCCCGGCCAGTGTATAATCATTATGCAATCATAACATACATTGATTCTCGTGGAAAAGTGAAAATTGCAGGTTATGACTCCATTCTAAACCATATTGGTAAAATTTCAGGGTATAAGATTAATTTTCATAAGAGTGAGTTGTTCCCTGTAAATTCTTTAGCGAATAACCTTGCACATTCACTTCTATCATTTAAATGGGCGGCTGATGAATTTAAGTATCTGGGTATTACTGTGACCAAATCTTTAACTGGAATGTATGTTTCTAATTTTGTCCCCTTACTTAAAAAGGTTGAGTCTGACATGGAACGTTGGGCTAACCTCCCTCTTTCCCTTGCTGGGCGTATAAGCCTAATCAAGATGACTGTTCTTCCCAAGTTTTTGTATTTATTTCAGCATATTCCAATTTTTCTAAAGAAAAAGTTTTTTATGGATTTGGACAAACGAATAATTTCCTTTTTATGGGGAAATGGACCAGCTCGAATTAAGAAATCAGTTTTAGAGCTCCCTAAAAACAAGGGAGGTCTTGCACTCCCAAACTTTTTGCACTATTATTGGGCCTGCAATATCCAGAAAATTGTATACTGGAGGAACAATCTGAATTCTGAACCCCCTTGCTGGGCCTACCTGGAACAGTCCTCAGCGTGCCTCTCTCTGCACTCAGTTATATGCTCTCAACTACCATTGCCTACCAACATTAGTTCAAATTTAGTAGTATCTCACTCAGTTAAGATATGGACTCAATTTAGAAAACAGACTGGGTTGCATAGGTCTTCTACACTCTCTCCGATAATTAGAAACCACAGTTTTGCACCCTCTAATATGGATGAGGCATTTCGAATATGGTTTGATAAAGGCATAAGGACCATTGATGATCTCTATGAGTGTGGAGTTTTCTCGTCCTTTAATAACCTTTCCAAAAGATTTGACTTACCTAATTTCCACTTATTTCGTTTCTTTCAAGTCAGGCATTTTGTGCAAAAACTATTCCCTCACTTTCCGAATCGCCCCCCTGAATCGCCATTGGATGATTTCTTAAAGCTTGAACCACATTCAAAACACTATTTCTGTCATTTATAATTTGATTCACAATAATAATCCAACCACTACAAGTAGGACCAGAGCGGCATGGGAGGGAGACTTGGGATTTGAAATCTCTGATGAACATTGGGAGCGCATTCTTGCTCTCATACACACGTCATCTATAAGTGCAAGACATGGCCTGATACAGTGTAAGATTTTACACAGGGTTTACTATACAAATGCTAAACTTGCTAAAATATACCCCTCTGTCAGCGATGCATGTAATAGGTGCAAGCAATCACCAGCAGATCTCATTCATATGTTGTGGGGTTCATATGAATTCATATGCCCTAAATTATATGATTATTGGACTAAAATATTCAAATCTCTGAGGGAAGCCTTTGCCATAGATCTTGACCTAAATCCTCTTCTGGCCATCTTTGGGATGACCGTTGAAGTTAACCTTTCTGTAACGGTTCAAAAGGCTCTAGCCTTTACCACTTTGCTAGCAAGACGTCTCATACTCCTGAAGTGGAAACATGCCTCACCCCCTTCCTTTGATTCATGGCTGAAAGAAGTGTTCACTTGCATTAAATTGGAAAAGATCAGACTGTCACAGACTGGATCTTTAAGGACCTTTGATAAACTGTGGCGCCCCTTTTTAGACTATTTACTAGCTAATTCTCAAGACACTTAAGCTGAGCATCCCCTGATGATTTATCTATTTTATTTTGAAAATGCTTTAAGATATCAATATTGTATTTTTTTATTATTATTATTATTATTATTATTATATTTTTTTTTTTTTTTTTTTTTTTTTTTTTTTTTTTTTTTTTTTTTTTTATGTAATTTGCTGGGGGTTTTTTTGGAGACTGTAGGTTGTTTACTTGAGGGAGGGTTTTATTGGGGTATTAACAGTGTGGAACGATTATTCTATAACATCATTGTTACTATACATTGACTTGATGTTCCCAGCAGAAAAACCAATAAAGAAATTAAAAAAAAAAAAAAAAAAAAGATGATAGCTAACAATGATGTTATTTCTGAAACAAAGGGCTTTGTTGCAAAGTGTCCTGAAAATGGTAATGTTGCTTTGTCAACTGCGTCACCTGAAAGGTTTGATGCTGGTTTAACCCTCTGGAGTCTGAGCTGTTTTCTGGGCCCTGGAGGTGTTCTGACATGCTCTGACATTTGTGCTTTTTTCAGTTATTTATAAACATGTTAATGGCAAAGGTGTAAATTCACTCTATATAGCACAAACAGGGCTACCAAAATATCTGATCAACATGCATGTATATGTTTGAATTTTTAAGAGAATAATGTTTATGCGTGGTTATTGGAAAAAATAAAAATGAAAGTTGCAGAAATAAGACCACAAAACACATACTAAATATGTGTAAATAAGACTTTTGACTAATGCATTTTGTAGCTTCGAGTTCTGGCTTCAAAATGATGTGAAAATCATCCTGCCTTATCGTTCTCGTAAAACAGTACATTGATTTGAACTTTCTAAAACAGTTTTTTTGTCAGAAGAGGTTTATGCATGGGAGGGGTGGCCCATCAATATTAATGGCCCAATGGCCCATCAATATTAATGAGATTCAGACCAGGGGTGTGACATACACTCTTCCAGTGGCTTATGGGCCATCAAGTGCCTGAACAAAGAAGAGGAGATTCAAAGGTTTTGTTTTTCAATCTGTTTTATTGTAATTCCTCTATGTGGAGGAACAAAATGTTCTAAATTCTCTAAGCAAATCAAATGTGAGCAAAATAAATTAATCAGTCTGCTATAAACAAAGCAATTGTGAGCGATAAACAAAAGTAAAGGCAGGTATCTCACAGTAAATTCCTGTGTTGTGACACAGAGTTGAGACAGCACTTTCTGAAAAAAATTGTTTATATACACTCATGGGCGAATGTGAGTCTACAGGGCTCAGTTGCGGTTCAGTTTCTCGTGCAGGACGGAATCGCACAGTCTGTGGAACCATGTCAACATCAGTCTCTGTTTTCCATGCCAGAGTGGACTGCCTGTTGCTTGCCTGCTGGTTAGCCTTGGCTCTCTTCGGGACAGGTGCTTGGACAAGTTCATTGTCACATCTGTAAAAAACAAAACAAAACACTGTGAGCATACTGATAACACAATCAAAGACACTGTATTAATATAATTATCGATCACTAATGGCCATGGATAAAAAAGACAACAGTTTTTGTAATATCACACAAGAATATGTACTTTTATATTATGATGATGTAAACAATTATATTTCATCTGTAAATATTATGTCTGTGGACTTACTCGGGAAGATTCTCCATCATACGGAGAACTGAACTGCGTGCCCCTTTGTGAGTGTGCTGGAGAAGGAGAGCTAGCTGCAGCCATATTCCTAAAAAACAACAACAAAAAAAAATATTTAGCATACATTATCCAAAGTAAACTGATGGGCAATTAATTGTTATGGACGCACAATCTATGTATATATCTGTTGATGGTCCATAGGACAGAGAAATATCACAGCGTCGCCGCGAGTATCTGTTGATGAGCCATAAAGACCGCACGCATTTAGTGACGCACGCAATGAACGGATCGTTCGCGAACGACACATCACTACATTTCAAACATTTACACCTGTATTCACAAACATCTGTGCATAAGGCAGTATTGAAGCATGATAAGCAGTGTGATAGTTTAACCAAAACCATAAACCATATATATATATATATATATATATATATATAATGTCTAGTATTTAGACAGTAGGCCTAGGCTATCACATATTTTACCGGAGGCTGAAATATATTTAGACTAAATCACATTACACTTAAGCAGATATTCACAAATAAGGTACATAAGACATACGGCAGTATTTTAGCATGATAATCAGTGTTATAAGCTAATCAAAACTGAGTGAAATATATTTAATATACAAATATGTTTAGAGAGTAATAACCTATCACATTGAAAAAGTTTACACTTGAGCACATACACGAATGTTAAGGGATATTGTTATGCAATCTTTCATGTAAGATGCCAAAAGCTAGCCAACACTAAGCAGATATAGTCTGAATTATCAGAAAAATAATTATATAACAGTAAAACTTACTCCGAAATTGTGTCCTCGGCGGGATCAATTCGCTCTTCAAAATGCTGCCGTTTGTCGTCCGAGTCTTCATCTTCCTCTGAGGAAAAGGTGCATTCTTCCTCGCTGTCCAGAATCATCTGAAGGGCGGAGAAGCCGGAGAAGCATGCCATACTCAAAACGCGATGAACTATCAGTAAGTCTGATGAAGAAACTGTGTTTTATGGCATTGATCGGGGGGCGTATGCGATGCATACTAGATCACCTAACTATTTACATGTGAATCGCGCCGGGGGCGGGGCGGCCGCAGCTCATTTAGAGATAATGAAGGGAGAAGGAAAAACGGTACCTCTCCTTGCTTTCAAACGGATTACATGAGTTGAAAACATTTGTTTTTTATATAAATTACTTCATTTAAAAGAAAAGATTTCAAGCTTCATAAAGACATATCTCACGTGTCTGTGTGAGAAGTATTCGCTGAGTTATGATTCATTTTCGGACGCGTTTCAGAATGGACTACACGGACAGAGAGAAGGCAGAACTCGCTTCGTGTTTATTTTTCTTTATTTGGCGAAAAGCACAACACTTTGTTTTTATTGTGAGTATACACAAAAATAATACACATTTAACAGAATCGATTGATGTATGAAACTCCTATGGAAAATCAAAGTCAACAGAGTATTTATGAGTTTCTTTTACACTGATAAAAAAAAAGCGAGCTGGTATCGCCGGCGATACCGCCGACCTCAGGGGGTTAAATACAAATGGTCATGGGATGCCTAAAGCAAATGTGGGTTTTCAAAATGACAGTGTGTCTAATATCAGTAGCAAACGGTCACATAAAAGTGTTAGCAGTGGAAGATCCAGCACTTCCTCAGCTAGGATAAAGGCTGAGGCCGAGAGAGCTGCACTTGTGGCTAGAGCTGCAGCTTTGAAGGAAAGACACACCCTTGAGGAGCAGGAACAGCAACTAAGGAGGAGAAGGGAGCAGCTTGATGTAGATGCAGAGTTGGCTGCATCTGCTGCTAAGTTGTCTGTGCTACAGGCTGCCGCTCAGAAAAGTTGTTCAGTAGCACCCTCAAATGGCATGAATTCCTATGTGGAAAAGGAAAAAAGGAAAATGCAATCAAGAAGCGTCTTAAATCCTACAACAAAGGAATTTCAACCTCGATTATCAAAGCTAACACAACATATGTCCGCTAAAGGACCGTTAACACCTAACAACCCGCTGTCACCAGAGGTGCTCAAAAGGCAAACTGAGCTGTGGTGTAGGGATGCCTCTAAACATCAGTACGATCCACGTGAGCTACAGCAAGGAACATTGGAACCAGCTGAGTATCAGCAGCAGGTGACAACCGTGCAACAACACAAACAGCAAAGGCTTTTCACAGACCAGTCAGAACTCATTCCCCAGATCTACTGGCCATTATGCAAAGACAAAATGACATCACCGCTGCCCTGGTTCGCCAACATCATACATCATCTCTGCCATTAAGAGAGATTCCTGTGTTTGATGGGGACCCTCTCCAGTTCAGACCGTTCACCAGAACCTTTGAACAAGGTGTGGAAAGTAAAGCTGGAAGTGCAGACTGTCTTTATTATCTAGAGCAGTTCACCAGAGGACAGCCACAAGAGTTGATGCGTAGCTGTCAGCATATGGCGCCTGACCATGGCTACAAAGTGGCAAAAGGTCTTCTGCAGGAACACTTTGGCAATCCATATAAGGTCGCCATAGCTTATATGAAAAAGGCATTGGCCTGGCAAGCAGTTAAGGCTGAGGATTTGAAAGCACTGCAAGACTATTCCTTGTTTTTACGTGGCAGCTGCAATGTAATGGGGGAGCTTCATTACGTGCAGGAACTGGACATGCCTGTCAATATGAGGACCATTATCTCCAAGCTGCCATTTAAGATGAGAGAGCAATGGAGAACTACAGCTCATGACATCATGGAAAGGTCTCATGACCGACCCCACATCAATGACTTGGTCCAGTTTATCGAACGCCGTGTCAAAATCCTGTCAGACCCACAGTTTGGCGACATACAGGATTCACATACTGTCTCGGCACCAAGGCCTCTTTCAAGGTTTAATTCACAGCCCAGGAGCCATGTAAGGGGTAACATTGTTGCTGCTGCTGTGACTGAAGAGCTGTCTGAGGACGTAAAGGAGCAACCGTTGGGCACAGAGCACACAGAGGAAGCTAAGTGCCTTTGTTGTGATCGTCGCCACCTTGTGGAGGAGTGCAAGCAGTTTAAAGGCAAAATGCACAAGAAGAAGATCCTCTTCCTGAGGCAAAAGGGAGTTTGTTTTGCATGTCTACGCGTCGGCCACATGAGCAGGGACTGTGAGGGTCGCTTGGCATGTAAAATCTGTGGCCAATCTCACCCTACTGTGTTACACATTAAAAGACAAGTGACTCAGGAACCGTTAACAGCCTCACCTGGACAGCAACAGTCCTCTCCTCAAACATGTGGACATACAGGGGCCGGTAAGGACCAGAGTGTGCTATCCATCCTTCCTGTCAAGGTGAAGTCTGCAAAGGGAAGCCACGTAATTACAACTTATGCTTTTCTAGATCCGGTAAGTTCAGCCACATTCTGCTCTGAACACCTGATGCGGAAGTTGAACATCACAGGCAAAGGAACAAGCTTCCTGTTGCGCACAATGGGGCAAGAAAGGGTTGTTTCAGCATACTCTTTGTCAGGTCTGGAGGTGTCTAATTTGGATAGTAATAACTATTATACCCTCCCCGAGGTATTCACACAGAAAGAAATGCCAGTCACTGTGGATAATATGATAAGGTTGGAGGATCTGGCTAAGTGGCCTCATCTATCAAAGGTGCGTATCCCAAGCGTGAAGGCAGATGTTGACCTGTTAATTGGAACTAACGCACCCAAGGTATTAGAACCCTGGGAGGTCATCAATAGTGGCCAGAATGGCCCGTACGCTATTAGGACAGTGCTGGGATGGGTGGTTAATGGCCCACTGAGTGGAAACAGTGATGCATCATTATCCTCAGCCACAGTGAAACATATCTCTCTGCAAAGGCTTGAAGACATGCTTGTCAGTCAATACAACCATGACTTCAGTGAGAAGGCTGCAGAGGAAAGGGAAATGTGTCGAGACGACATTAGATTTATGGAGATCATGGAGGATTCAGCAGTGCTGCAAGATGGAAGGTACTGTTTAAAGTTACCCTTCAAGAAAAAGGGCGTTTGTGGGATGCGCATGCGCAGCGGATGGTGATGGCTGCTTAATATCGACGCTCTACCTCAGTTGTCTATTTTTCGGATTTATCTATCCCTACTAAGTTTCTGGCCGAATTCTATGTAAATTCTTTGTTTTAATGGCACTCTAGATGGCATCTAAACGAGATTTAATCCACTCCCCGGCGAAGAAAAAATATAAAGACGACGAGCACCTTCACGACGCCATTGCCGAAATTCTTGATAAGCAACTGAGCGCCATAAAGCTAAGCATGTCGACGATTGTTCACAAGGAAATATTGACGATTACAGCACGATTGGACTTGCTGGAAAAGGATGTCAAATCATTCGGCAATAGATGTGACAACATCCAGGCTACGGTGCGGGATGTTAAAAGGGACTCGATTGCTAACAAGTCCTGCCTAGAGGAGCTCCAGGAGAAACCACTTCTTTATGAAGATAAATCCAGACAAAATAACCTAAGGCTGGTGGGCCTGCGGGAAGGAGCTGATGGAGGGAATGCAATTCAGTTCTTGCAGACCCATATTCCCAAGTGGATTCCAGCTCTACAAGGGAAGACGATCGAGATTGAACGGGCGCACCGCCTCTACGCGAATGAGAATCTCTCCAAGAATAGAGCGCGCACTTTGATTTTCAAACTCCTTCGTTACAATGACCGACAGGCGATCCTACAGGGAGCCAGAAGCGCATCACCTCTGAGTTACGAAGGGGGTAATTTACGGTTCTTTCCTGACTTCAGCCAGGGAACATCCAAAAAAAGGAAAGCTATGGCCGAAAGGAGGAAATGCCTCCAACTACTAGGCATCGAGTCATTCCTGCTTTACCCTGCATCGGTCAAAGTGCGTAACGGCCAGGAGCATTTGTTCTTCAAAACCCCCGGAGACCTGGAACGTTTCATCTCGTTTTTGAGTGCCACTACGGAAATGGACACCACCGCGCCTACAGGGATGCCTGATGATTAAATTCGGCCTTCTTTGTTTTGTATTATAGCACTTTTAGTAGGGATATAACTTAGGTTTAATTTTCGCTGCGATGGACACTCAGGTGAGAGATGCTGATGTTTGAGTAACTGTTGCCACTCATAGTCTGAGTGCATGGCCTCGAGTAAATTTATTTTCCAGGCAGATAAGAGAGTGTGTTCTTCCGCCTCTGCAAGCTGCCGATAGTAATTTATTTTGGGGATTTTTTATTGTCTTTAACCATTATAATGTTAGAACTTCCAGGGTTTGCCATTTTTGTTGTAATGTTACTATTTATGTGTTTCATGGGGGTGAAATTCTTATCGATGCGTTCGGTTGCTATGGCTACCTTTGTCTCATGTATAATTATATTGTAACAGAATGAGGGACTTTAATGTGATATCGTGGAATGTCAATGGTCTAAATTCTCCCATAAAAAGATCCAAATGCCTAGATTATCTGCATCGCAAACGAGCTGGCATTGCCCTAATTCAAGAATCCCATCTCAAGGCTTCTGATGTTACCTGCTTTCAGAATAGACATTTTAAAGTGATAGCTTCCTCGTCATATAATAGTGCCTCAAGAGGAGTTATTATTCTTCAGAACAGAAAATTCCCGTTTCTAATAGAGAAAATGGGAGGGGATGAAAACGGTCGGTTTACATATGCGTCAGGTTCATGGAATAATTTAAAAATGGTTCTCTTCTCAGTATATTGCCCTAATAATTATGATGTAGATTTTTTTCCATCTCTTACCAAATTCCTCCTTAATTTTGTTGACTACAACCTGGTCGTAGGAATAGATGCTAATGCAGTTTGTAACCCCTTAATCGATAGATCCCTTGTTTCTGTTCATGGCGATCAGGCTTCGCAGTCGTTAAACGAGCTCATTGCTGATAACGACTTATGCGATATCTGGAGAGTGAAGAATGAGAGCTGTAGAGATTATACTTTTTATTCAGCACGTCACAAATAATTTTCGAGGTTAGATTACATTCTGATTTCTAAATCCCTTACCCAAGGCATAAACCATATTGATATTCTACCCATACTGATTTCAGATCACTCCGCTGTGATTTGTAATCTATCTCCTCCGATAATTCCCCTAAGCTCCAAAATGTGGCGTATGAATACACCTTTTTTGCAAAATGAAGATTTTGTAAAACAGTTACGTTCTAAATTATCTCTGTTTCTCAAAGAAAATTCAAGCTCATCTACTAATCCACAAATCCTATGGGAAACAACCATGTGTTTTTTGAGAGGAAACTGTATTTTTTTTGCCTCCTATGTAAATAAATCCAGAGTAAAACAATTAACCCCTCTGGAGGCTCAGATTAAATGTGTAGAGAAGGATCTTAAAAAAAAAACTTTTACAGTACAGAAAAGCAGAATTCTGGGGAATTTAAAAACTGACTACAAGGCGATTTTATTAAAAAGGGTAGAATTTTTTGATACACTGTACCAAACAAAACTACTATTTTAATGGAGAGCAGCCAGGCAAACTAACGCCTGGTTCACACTGGACGCCGAAGCGACGCGGAACGGAAAATCATGCGCGGTCCGGCGCCTGCCTGTTCACACCAGACGCGTATTCTCCGCGGCGGTCGACAAGCGCTTCTGCAGTTGTTGTTTATTCAGAGCTATTTTTTACATCATGGGTAAGTAAATAACCTCATAAAATGAATACACCATTTTTCTGTAACCAAGAAGTTTGTACACTTCTTTTATTAATCCGTTGTCGAGACACACACGCAGCCAGAGAGAGAATATGGTAGACAGTAGTAGTGTAGATATACCGTTGAAATATACATCCTCTCTTCTAATTTATTAAATCTATTTTGTTGTGTTTTTTCTTTGTTTGTTTTCATCTTTCTAGTCTGTTTAGATACACAAATATGATCGCATTTGTCACTCGTGGTATTTTAATTTTTGAAAATTGCTTATATTTTGACAATTGACCGGATTGTCTCGTGTTTCTTGGTGTGACTTCCTGCCGGAATGGACGCGGATCACTCGCGGCTCGCGCAAAAAATAGACCTGACGACGAAACTGGCGCTTCACGGCGCGGGCCGGCCGCGGCGTGCTGCGGCGTGCCGCGGCGCTCCGCGTCTTGTGTGAACGACACCATAGGTTAACATGGGCGCCGAAAGGAAGCGGCCTCAGTTCCGGGCCGCTTCCGCGTCGCTTCGGCGTCCGGTGTGAACCAGGCCTAATGGTGTTAAGGCTGAAACGCAATGAGGCCTTGGCCTCAATAACTGCCATTAAAGACAATGCAGATGTTCTTCACACAGCTCCGGCTGATGTAAACAGGATATTCAAGGAATTTTATGAGCATCTATACAGATCTGAGGTGGGAGTGAATGAACAACCTGTCATTGATTTTCTGTTAAATTTAGATCTACCTCAATTAAGCGAGCAGCAATGTGCTTTTCTTGATTCTCCAATAGAATTAAAAGAATTGAAGGAGGCTTTAGAGGTTATGATTAAGGGTAAGGCCCCTGGTCTGGATGGTTTACCCCCGGAGCTGTATCTGGCGATATGGGATCTGATTGGACCACTCCTCCTTGACTCCATAAATTTTGCTATTTATACTGGTTGTTTCCATAGAGATCAGAACACCGCTCTTATTTCTCTGCTGCTGAAAAAAGGGAAAGAACCCCTATGCTGCTCTAGCTATAGGCCGATTTCACTAATTGGTACGGATGTCAAGTTATATGCTAAGGTTCTAGCCCATCGTTTGGGAACAGTCGCCAGCTCCCTAATCGCCCACGACCAGACATGATTTCTTAACCCTCTGGGGTCGGCAAACGCACCCGCGCGTTTTGCTGTTTTTTCTTCACATTGTAGCACAATAAAATTAAATTACTCCGTCATTTATGGTCATACAGAAAAAAGAAATATAAAAAAAGAATCTGTGATATTTCTACTTTTGTATGTGTCCACTTACAATCAAATCAAAACATTGTGCTTTTGTCAAATAAAGAAAATAAACAGGGTGTGCTTTCTGCCTCCCCGTCGCGGTGAACTTTTTTTTCTTGAGCACGTCTATAAACTGAAACAAAACTCAGCGAATACTTGTCACACATTTATGAGCCATATACCTTTATAAACATTTAAGTGTGTACTTTTAAATGATCGGATTCAAACTGAAAACAAATATTCTCTGTTTAAGTAATTTGTATAAAACCAACAAGATGTCCAGTATCTCAAAAGCTTGCTCATTATTTTTAATTTGACCACGCCCACGCGCGCAAAAGAGATTCACATGCAAATCTCCACATGGAACGCGAACGCGCTCATTACCTCAAAAACAAAGCACCAAAAAACTTCACAAGTCTCTGCTTTTTGTCGAGTTTGAAAGACACGCCGTGAGCTTACATTGGATTTACCTCAGAAGTAGAAGAACGCGATTTGAAGACAAGAAAGATGTAAGGTAAGAAATTCTTACTTATTAGTTTGTTATTGTTGCATAAATTTCACATTGCAGTTGAACTGTTGCTAGATATATGGTGAATATTATAATATTTAGACCCGTGTTTACTGTTACTGTGTTTGTGGATATCTGCTCAAACGTAGATATGTATATGGTAACCATAATGTTTCATATTTTGGAGCATGCTGTGCGTTTGAATTTTTCATATTTTGGAGCTTGATCGCGTTTGAAAAGCAAAACGCACCAAACGGCTTCATGTTTTTACTATTATCTCATTTCATATCATCATAACGAATGGAAACATTTGAAGTAACATATGATAATCAATATATTTTTCTCTAGCGTAGTTGTTACTGAAATCTTTTGGAAGATTTATAGGCTGCTATAGGTTACTGTTATTATTATTTTATGCAGCACTGCGCATAGCCTATGCCTACAAGGCACAACAAACCTGGTGTTCATTATATTATATATTGTTGGAAACATTTGTGTGTGTGTATGTGTGTTCTGTGAATTTTAAAAAGCAATTTTAACCAGAAAAATCTCAAATGTATTCCCAAAATCGTGCAGGCCTATGTCTTGATATCAGTATGTTCACTTTTTTTTTTTTTTTCAGGGCCCAGATGCCACTGAGTCCTGCTGACTTCAACATTCACATGAGTCTCTGTACATGAACATGGTAAAGTGAAAATCAAACACCTTGGAAATGAAAGGTATGTACAATATTTTTAGGAATGGCACAAAGGTCTCTGTCTTTGGATCATTGTTTTCAATAAGTGCTTTTTTGTCATCTGTTTTGTATCTTTGGATTATGTTGTGTTGTAAATAAATCCAAACAATCAAAAAGCCATTCTTTTTTAAATCTCCTCATTCTTTGTGCAAGGTTGCTCAGAATGATAGGGCTTGATAGCTCCTAATAGGGCCGTTAGGGGATGGTCTTTGTCTTTCTCAGGTGTGAAAAGCTTACATATTAATGATGTGATCACACCTCCCGCATAAAGCTTTCTCGCACAAAACACGTCTTACAATTTTTAAATCAATATATTGTCTTATCTGAATGAGCAGGCAGGGTGATTTTCACATAGTTTTGGAGCAAATATTCTAGGCTACGTGATACAATTTTCAAAAGTCTTGTGAAGAAATAATCAGTATGGGTTTCATGGCCTTATTTCAGTGAGAATTTTTTTTTTGTATTTTCACAAACCACGCATAAATGTCATTATCTCAAAACTACAAACTTTTACATACATGCTGCTGATATATTATTGTAGCAGAGTTTGTGCTGAATACAGTGTAATCAGACTTTAGCCATGAAAATGTAACAAGTAACAGAAATAAGCACAAATGTCAGAGCATGTCAGAACACCTCCAGGGCCAGAAAACCCCTCAGACCCCAGAGGATTAAGGAATGTTTTGCTACGGATAACGTGCGACGCCTTTTTAACATTATCGACTCACCCGACCCGGTTAACGAACAACGTGCTGTCCTCTCGCTAGACGATGAGAAAGCCTTTGACCGGGTCGAGTGGACATATTTATGGTCTGCCTTAACCCATTTTGGATTTGGCCCTCGTTTTAGTCATATGATTCAGACCCTCTGTGTTAACTCTTCTGCACGGGTCTCAACAGGGTTGTGCTGTTCGGATGCAATCCCGTTGAATAGAGGCACTAGACAGGGTTGTCCTTTATCGCCCTTGTTATTTGCAATTTCATTAGAGCCCTTAGCGCAGGCAATTCGGCAGGACCATATTATTTCCCCGATTATTGTTGGCGTCTCCAAGCATTTTATCTCTCTTTTCGCGGATGATATCCTACTCTACATGTCTAATATCTCCTCTTCTCTACCTCAGTGTCTTAAAATATTTGATGACTTTAGCGTCATAAGTGGTTACAAAATTAATTGGGGAAAATCTGAATTAATGCCCTTGTCTGCGTCAACAAATACTGCATTAGTGTCCTCCTCGATCCCAATTAGTAAGACATTTAAATATCTGGGAATTCAGATCTTTCCATCACTGTAGACTATCTCTAAAGAAAATTATAGTTCTTTATTTACTATTATCAGACAAGATTTACAGAGATGGGACGTTATTTTAGCCTCACTGCAAGGCAGAATCTCAATCATTAAAATGAATATCCTCCCTCGACTTTTATTTCTGTTCTCCATGATTCCTTTATCTCCCTGTATAACCTTTTTTAAAGAAATGGATTCCTTGATTACAAAATTAATTTGGAATAAGAAACGACCAAGAATTAAACTCTCAATGTTGCAGAGAAGATCTGACAAAGGAGGCTTGTCACTTCCGAACTTACAATTGTACTTTTGGGCATGTCAACTGCGTTCTCTTAAGATTTGGTAACAGGTTGACTCACACATCGCCTGGCGGGACGTGGAAGCATCAGCTGTGCTTCCGCATCGGCTCCAGGATATTTTATTCACAGGTTTATCAAAGAAAGACCTAAGGTTTGGGAATACAATAGTGTGCAATTCTTTTAAAATCTGGCATGAGGTGTGCAAATTCATGGGAAGTTCATCTAAGTTCACATCTGAAACGCCGATCTGGCATAATCATAATTTGCAATCCGACAACATAACTTTTGTTTTTAAGCCATGGTCGGATCAAGGTGTACATACTCTTGGTGATATATTCAATAATCAGAGCTTAAGGTCCTTTCAAGATCTGAAAGAGTGTTATAATCTTCCTGGACATTCCTATTTTCTGTATTTAAGGTTGAGAAGTGCTATGCGTGCTTATGGAGTACCGTGGCACTGCAACTTGGACCGTCATCCGCTGATGGACTGTGTGAACTTTTCACAGGCACGAGGAGCAGTGTCATTCATTTACAACAGACTGCTCAAGCACGGCTGTGGAAAGCTCCCCATCACCACGATATGGGAAAAGGAATTGGCTCCTTGCAAACTAAATTGGGACTGGATATGGGACACTATTCCAACAATGTCAAAAAATCTTGCCCATCAGTTAATACACGATAAATTGCTTCATAGGGCTTACGCTACTCCAAATATCTTGCACAAAATGAAGCGCTTGCCTACCCCCTTCTGCTCACTCTGTAATTCAAATAATGTGGGTACTTATATGCACATGTTTTATGAATGCCAACATATTGGTAACTTTTGGGATGAGGTATTTCAAGTTGTGACAGAACTATGTGATAAGGTAATCCTTAAGCACCCCAGTCTCTGTATGTTGAATGATGATGCGGATCTTGATCTGACTGTTAGCCAGCGTAGGATTCTTCACACTGCTCTAACTGCAGCCAAAAAGATAATCTTCAATATTTGGCATGAGCCTACAATTCCAGCAGTCAAATTGTGGCTCATAGAAATTAAATACATTGCACTATTAGAACCCTTACAGCGAGAATTAACAAAGCCAAACCAAAAACAATTAAGGCCTGGACTGAATTTGTTACAAAGCTATCTCATATAATAACTCAATAGGCCACCCGTACTGATTGCTTCTGAATGTTATCAAGGAGGAGCAGTGGAAATCCTGGAGCTGTGCTGGTGTTGTTAGTCCACCCCCTAATTTATTCATTTATCTATTATAATTATTATTATTTTTTTTTACTTTTATTTTGTAGCATCTGGGCTATGAATCATTCTTTCATTTATTATGAATTAACAAATTCTGACTCTGTGTTTCTGGACACATTCTTTCATTCCGGACTAGATCTTGATAACATGTGCTTTCTCTCAGGAGAGCTTTTAGACCGGTGAGACATCCAATGTAACTCACAGCTTTGGTGCCGCTAGGTCTGCACTTGACACCTTTAGGGGAGCCTTGAGACACTCCAGGACTTAAAACTAACCTTCCTGCTCCCCCTGTGGCGAGCTTCAAAAGAATTCCAAACCCCCTCTCTCTCAGCCAGAGAGATAACGGTACTTTCAAGTCAAGTCAAGTCAAGTCATCTTCATTTATATAGCGCTTTTAACAATGTAGATTGTTTCAAAGCAGCTTTACAGAGATAAACGTATAATTTAAGTTAACAGAGATTGTTTTGGCTTTATAGCGGTTCTTTAATAAAGTTATTTTCCAGCTAAAGTTAGTTTTGATTGATTCGCTTCCGTCGCAACAATCATTTGTTATTAAATTAGGGGCCGCTAAGACGACACCATTCTCTCTACACAGACTTTAAACGCGAACCTGTGAGAAACGCTGATGACGTTCACATGCGCATTAAGAATTGGTTCTATAGTTATGTGCGTTTGAATATATGTGCGCAGGTTTGGAATTCCCTACAAACCAAGCCTAAACAAAGTACTGGTGTTTCCTTATAATTTTTGATACAGAATTTTATTTTATTTTATCAATTCGGTGTAGATACGCGAATTGAGTTTCCCGACGACGCTTTATCTGTAGAGTGGTAAAGGGATCCTCCATAGGGAGAGACTAGTTGGCACTTCAGCACTGCGTTGTCATCGGGTCCAGGCGAAGGTCCTTTATCAGATCTGGATACGGCCTGGATCCGGCAGGCTGCGGGGAAACCTCGGGATAAACAAAGACACTATAATTAGCGTAGATGCTATTCTTCTTATGATGTAACGAGTACATCAGGATTTATGGGAAGTGTTCCCGGTTACAGCTGACCTAATCTATGCAGCCTAACATTGAATTATAGAAGTCTATAATGTATTATGTGAATGCTAGGTCAAAGAGATGTGTCTTTAATCTTGCTTTGAACTGACAGAGTGTGTCTGCTTCCCGGACAATGTTAGGAAGATTGTTCCAAAGTTTTGGTGCTAAATAGGAAAAGGATCTACCGCCAGCAGTCGATTTTGATATTCTAGGTATTTTGAGATCGCAATAGACGTGAAGGACTATAATGCGTTAAGAGCTCGCTCAAGTACTGCGGAGCTAAACCATTTAGTGCTTTGTAAGTGATCAGCAATATTTTAAAATTGATGTGATGTTTAATAGGGAGCCAGTGCAGTGTTGACAGAACTGGGCTAATATGGTCATACTTCCTGGTTCTGGTAAGAACTCGAGCTGCTGCATTTTGAACTAGCTGTAGTTTGTTTATTAAGCGTGCAGGACAACCACCCAGTAGAGCATTACAATAATCTAGCCTTGAGGTCATGAACGCATGAACTAACTGTTCCGCATTTGTTAATGAGAGCATATGGCGTAATTTAGATATATTTTTAAGATGGAAAAATGCGGTTTTACAGATACTAGACACGTGACTTTAAAATGAAAGATTGGTATCAAAGAGCACACCCAGGTTCCTAACCGATGACGAAGACTTAACAGAGCAGCCATCAAGTGTTAGACAGTATTCTAGGTTATTACGTGAGAATTTTTTGTCCAATAATTAGAATCTCTGTTTTTTCAGAATTTAGAAGTAGGAAATTACGAGTCATCCAATTTTTTTTTTATCAGCTATGCATTCCGTTAATTTTGTGAATTGGTAAGTTTCGTTAGGTTTTGAAGAAATATACAGCTGAGTATCGTCGGCATAACAGTGAAAGCTAATGCCATGCTTCCTAATGATATCTCCTAATGGTAGCATGTACAGAGTGAACAGCAGCGGTCCTAGTACTGAGCCTTGTGGTACGCCATACTGAACTTGTGATTGAGACATCTCTTCATTTACTGCTACAAACTGATAACGGTTAGATAAGTATGATTTAAACCATGCTAATGCAATTACACTAATGCCAACATAATTTTCGAGTCTATGTAAAAGAATGTTGTGGTCGATAGTGTCAAATGCAGCACTAAGATCGAGTAACACTAATAGAGAGATACAACCACGATCGGATGATAAGAGCAAATCATTTGTGACTCTAATGAGGGCAGTCTCGGTACTATGGTACAGTCTAAACCCGGACTAGAAATCCTCGCAGATATCATTTCTTTCAAGAAAGGAACACAGTTGTGAAGACACTGCTTTTTCTAATATCGTTGACAGAAAAGGTAGATTCGAGATCGGCCTGTAATTGACTAATTCTGTAGGATCAAGTTGCGGTTTTTTAACAAGCGGTTTAATCATAGCCAGCTTAAAGGTTTTTGGTACGTATCCTAGAGACAAAGATGAATTAATGATATTAAGAAGAGGATCTATGACCTCTGGAAGTATTTCTTTCAGTAGCTTAGTCGGTATAGGGTCTAACATACATGTTGTAGATTTAGATGATTTAACGAGTTTAGTAAATTCTTCCTCTCCTATAGCAACGAATGAATCAAATTTTTCCTCAGGGAGACTACAATGCACTGCCTGATGCGATACTGTAGTAGACGGTTGCATAGTTATAATTTTCTCCCTGATATTATCAATCTTATAAGTGAATAAGTTCATAAAGTCATTACTGCTGTGTTGCGTGGAAACTTCAGTGCTTGAAGCTTTCTTTTTCGTTAGTTTAGCCACCGTTTCAAATAAATACCTAGGATTATGTTTATTTTCTTCTAATAGGGTTGTAAAATAAGCAGATCTAGCAGCTTTTAAAGCCTCTCTGTAAGCAATCGAGCTCTCTTTCCATGAAATGCGAAATACCTCTAGTTTTGTTTTCTTCCAGTTGCGCTCCATTTTTCTGGCTGCTCTCTTAAGGGCCCGAGTGTGCTCGTTGTACCACGGCGTTGGACTATTTTCTTTAATCTTCTTTAAGCGCAACGGAGCAACTGTGTCTAAAGTGCTGGAAAAGAGAGAGTTAAAAGTTTCTGTTGCAATATCAAGTTCTTCTAAGCTATCTGGGATGCTGAGATGGTGAAACTGATCAGGAAGATTATTGATAAAGCAATCTTTAGTGGCAGAAGTGATAGGTCTAACATATTTGAAACACGGAGTCGGCTTTGGAGCCTTGGCTAAATGTAATTTACACGAGACTAGATAATGATCTGAGATGTCATCGCTCTGCTGCAGAATTTCAACGGCATCAACATCTATTCCATGTGATAATATTAGATCTAGAGTATGATTACGACAGTGAGTAGGTCGTAGGTCCTGACACGTGTACAATGTCTTTAAATGCCAATCCCAATGCATCTTTTTCATTATCGATGTGTATATTAAAATCACCAACAATTAGTACTTTATCTGCAGTCAATATTAATTCTGATAGAAAGTCCGCAAATTTTTTGATAAAGTCTGTATGGTACCCTGGTGGCCTGTATACAGTAGCCAGCACAAATCTCAAACATGATTTATCATTTATACTATATATTTTTACATTAAGTACTAACACTTCAAAATAATTATATTTAAAACTTGATTTCTTAGTGGTTTTGAAAATATTACTATAAATTACAGCAACACCTCCCCCTTTGCGTTTCAGATGAGGCTCATGTTTATAACAGTAATCTTGCGGGGTGGACTCATTTAAAGTAAAGTAATCGTTTGGTTTTAGCCAGGTTTCTGTCAAACACAGCACATCTAGGTTATTATCTGAAATCATATCATTAACAATAAGTGCTTTTGAAGTAAGCGATCGAATATTCAGCAACCCAAGCTTGAGCATTTACTCATCTGCATTATAGCTGTTTTTTATTTGTTGAACATCAATTACATTTTTAACCTTAGATGGGTTTAAACGTTTTTTGGATTTCCAAATTCGGGGAACAGACACAGTCTCTATATGATGATAGCTAGGTGAAAGAGGCTCTATGTGATGGGATTTATCTGACCTTGGTGACGCGAGGCCGCTAGCAGACAGTCGGTTAAGCCAGTTCCTGACCTGAGCCCCAGATTGTCATGTTTTATCTCTAAGACTATGAGCCATATTACTAGAGAGAAGAGCAGCACCATGAATACCATCTCTTTTCAACAGGTCAGGTTTGCCCCAAAAACTTTTCCAATTGTCTATAAATTCTATATTATTTTGCGGACACCAATTAGACAGCCAACCGTTAAGAGAACACAATCTACTAACTATCTCATCACTCCTGCGAACAGGAAGGGGGCCAGAGCAAATTACAGTGCTTGACATCGTACTTGTGAGTTTACACACCTCTTTAATATTAATTTTGGTGATCTCCGACTGGCGGAGTCGAACATCATTTGTGCCGACGTGAATAATAATCTTAGAGAATTTACGATTAGCATTAGCCAGCACTTTTAAATTTGCTTTGATGTCAGGCGCTCTGACTCCTGGCAAACATGTGACTATGGTGGCTGGTGTCTCTATTTTCACGTTCCGTGTAATCGAATCGCCAATAATTAGGGCACAATCAACAGAAATCTCAGTGGGTGTTTCACTGAGCGGGGCAAATCGATTTGTTATGGTAATCGGAACGGAAGAGTGGTTTTTTGATCCGCGACTAGAGCGATCCCTCACTGTCACCCATTTGCCTTGCTGCGCAGGCACTAATTCAGCTGGAACCGAATCATGTAAAGAGTTCACTATGCTAGGCGCATCCAAAGCATCTAAAGCTCTAGCACTCTTACTATCCTCAATTAAAGTTTGGATGCGTGTCTCTAGTTCTGAAATCTTCTCCGTCAGCCTAACTGTCTCCTTGCATTTATCACATATAAATCCTATATTGCCAACAGAGAAGGCTATGCTAAACATGTGACATGAAGTGCAGGTGACAATAACAGGACAAGACATTACTCACCGTGTTTGTTGAGTGATTCTTACTCACCTGGGCTTTTTATGAACTCAAAGGCGCGGGCGTGCGAGAGAAAAATAAATAAATAAAAAGTAGCTGAGCGCACGGGTAGCACGTTAACAGGCTAGCGAATTACTAGCGTGTTGTGCTAGTAGTAATGGAAGCTAGCGATGTCAGGTTAATCTGAGATGTTGGGTAAGAGATGTTGGGTAAGCTGTATTTAGTAGTAGTATAAACAACTAGAAATTGTAGTAAATGATGGAAATAATGACAAGGAAATACGAGGCTAAGACGGAGCTTACAGCACCGAAGCAAACACACTCACAGCAGACAGCGAGGCAGACAGGAGCAATCGATCAGCGATCATCTTTCTACGTGACATTCCAAATGCACCACACACACACACACACACACATACACGAACTTTGGACATTAAACTTATGTCATATGTATATCATATACTCCTGTGTGTTTCCCAGTTTATATTCGCTTTGTTTAAGATCTTCTAGGTGAAGGAGTGAACTAATAAGTACTCATATTTATGCATAATAATGTAACTTTGTATTCCCACGGGTTTTTCTTGCTGTTCTTGGTATCCATTTAACCGTCTCAGTTTGACTGAACCAACCATACATAGGAGATTACAGTAAAATGTATTATTCTGTGTGTTCCATCTTTCTGGGTAGAAATGACGAATTCTAGACACCGTCATAAACTATGCAGATGCACCTTCCCGACAGGACAAAGAAAACTTCAGATTCTCGGACGGTCATTGGTTGTTCGCGCGAACAGAGGCGTGTACCCATCCTATCCATAAGAGACTGACACAGAAAGTTTCCCCAGAGCACTTCATCTGTGAGAGTTGTCCCACGACTCCTTAGGGAGTTTTTCTCCGTTTTTCTTTTCTTTTCTTTTCTTTAAATCTCTGTCTTTATTTTCGTCTTCGGACTTTTCCTACGTTCAGTGAAGTGAACAGCCGGCAACTTTAACTTTGAGTAGACTTAAACTTCCCGCGAACTCCGTTTACTCCGGAAGCCCGAGAAGGACGCCTATGCTCCAAAGGACACATACACGCGCCTTCTTGCCTCAGCAACACAACAGACTATATGCAAGTATAAGCTTAATCGAGCTTTTAATGCATTTAAGGTTGTCTGCCCCTGCTTAAGGTGATTTGATTGCTTGGTGTCTCTCATGAGTTAACTGTGAAAATTGTCATCCTGACATTTTGCTTTCACTTTCTCTCGCTCATCCGCTCTCCCTCTCTCTCCCTCTCTCTCATTTTGTTCGTTGTCTTGTATTGTTTTTACTGTTTGTATTGTTATACGCATATTTACTCTGTGTGAATCGTAGTTATGTATTTCTTAGTTTTGCATGTATTAAAATCCGTTATATCCTTGATTGCCTCAGTCTAAATGCTCATATTACAAAGTCAATGAGAAGTACGATTCAGCTACAAAGCTTTTATTATTTACTACGTTGAGTAGTTTAATTTTATAAACACAGGAAAATTAATGTTCACGGCCAGAAAATTAATCTTTCTTGGAGTTTGTAAGAAGGATAAGTTTTCTTGAGAGTTGATAAAGAAGTCGTACGGTCGGTTTGCTGGACGAACAGATTGTTCAATAACTAAATTAATTCCATTAAAAGTTATCTCATATAATCGATCTGTAATAAGACTATTGATATATTAATGACGAACCATAACTCATTGTGGTGATCATTCATATATACAATCAATCTATTTTCAGCTTCGATAATTTAATGTAACTGTAATATGCGATATATATTAATCATATTCCTGATTAATTATTAAAATTCCCTTCATATATTATATGAGCTAATGCGGTTACAATTTATTTATTTATTTATTTATTTATTTATTTTTACAAGCAAACCCTGGTCTTGCACATAGTTATTTGTGGTCGCACATGTGGACCATGTTCAACCTTGGAAAAAATAAATAAATAAACAATCATAAAAAAAAAGAACTGTCCAATAACTTGGCTGTGGTGAAGCAAAGGATGCAGGGCTTAAGAAGAAGGTTCTTGAGTAATAACAGCTTGCACCAGGAGTACGCACAGTATGTGAATGGCCTTATCCTTAACACCTATGCAGAGCCTGTGCCCCAGCAGAAGCTTCAAGGTGAGCCTGGCAGAGTGTGGTACATCCCCCACCATGCGGTCCACCATCCAAGGAAAAGAACCCTTCGAGTTGTGTTTGATTGTGGAGCCACTTTTCAAGGAGCATCCTTGAATAAGGAGCTGCTTCAGGGCCCTAACCTCACCAGCTCGCTGCTTGGGGTCCTGTTTCGGTTCAGAGAGGAGCCTGTAGCATTCATGGGTGATATACAAGCCATGTTTCACCAGGTAAAAGTTGCAGAAGAAGACCAGGACTTCCTCCGTTTTCTCTGGTGGCCAAACGGAGACGTCACTAAGGACCTGGTGGAGCACAGGATGACCGTTCACTTGTTTGGTGCTGTGTCCTCTCCGAGCTGTGCAAGCTATGCGCTGAGAAAAAGCGCTGATGATCATCTGTTTGAGTTTGCTGCCAATGTATATCAAGCTGTCAAGAAAAACTTTTATGTGGATGACTCTTTGAAGAGCTCAGCCACCGAAGGGGATGCTATCCAGATGATCCAAGACTTAACTGCACTGTGCCAGAAGGGAGGTTTTGTCTTGGAGAAGTGGATTAGCAACAGCCGTGCCGTCTTGCAGGCCATCGCAACAGAGCGAAGGGCTAAGGATTTAAAGGAATTGGATCTGGATCGGGACAAGCTGCCAGTGGAGAGAGCTCTGGGTCTACTGTGGTCCGTAGAAACCGACTCTTTCAAATTTAAGATCGAAGTGAGGCAACAGGCATTTACTAGACATGGTATGCTGTCAACCATCTGCTCAGTGTACAACCCCCTAGGCTTCCTGGCACCAGTGACACTGATGCAGCAGGAACTATGCAGAAGAGGATGTGCATGGGATGATACCTTGCCATCTGACATCTTAAGCCAGTGGAAAGTATGGTTGGAAGACCTGGACCAGCTCAATGTATTTGAGGTACCAAGATGTGTCAAGCCAGTGAACTTCGGTGAGGTCGCCCAGGCTCAGCTACATCACTTCGCTGACGCCAGTGAAGTTGGATATGGGACTGTCACATACTTGAGGATGTTGAACCAGCAACGTCACACCCGAGTCTCCTTTCTGCTCGGCAAGGCTAGGGTGACGCCACTGAAGGCCATAACTATTCCATGACTGGAGTTGACAGCAGCAGTCCTTGCTGTACGTGCAGACTCAATGCTAAAGGTGGAACTAAATTTCAGGTTGGAAGATTCTGTCTTTTGGACAGACAGTACTTCAGTTATAAAGTACATCAAGAATGAAGATAGAAAGTTTACACATTCGTGGCTAATAGAATTTCAACCATCCGAGAGGCATCAGAACCCTGGCAATGGAGGCATGTCTGCTCCAAGGACAATCCGGCTGATGACGCATCGAGGGGGTTGACGGTTGCAGACTTTCTACAGACCAGTAGGTGGTGGGAAGGTCCTACATTTCTGTGGAAGCAGGAGGAGGACTGGCCTAATAATGCCCTGGATGCTTCATTGAATCCTGATGACCAAGAGGTGAGAAGAGAGGCCACCACAAATGCCATCAATGTGTGTGACTTAGTCAAGCCCACTGACCAGCTCGTCAGTTACCCCTTCACAATCTGGGGCTCAGGTCAGGAAGCAGACAGACTGGCTAAACCGACCGTCTGCTAGCGGCCTCGCGTCACCAAGGTCAGATAAATCCTATCACATAGAGCCTCTTTCACCTAGCTATCATCATATAGAGACTGTGTCTGTTCCCCGAATTTGGAAATCCAAAAAACGTTTAAACCCATCTAAGGTTAAAAATTTAATTGATGTTCAACAAATAAAAAACAGCTATATTACAGATGAGCAAATGCTAAAGCTTGGGTTGCTGAATATTCGATCGCTTACTTCAAAAGCACTCGTTGTTAACGATATGATTTCAGATAATAACCTAGATTTGCTGTGTTTGACAGAAACTTGGCTAAAACCAAACGATTACATTACTTTAAATGAATCAACCCCGCAAGATTACTGTTATAAACATGAGCCTTGTCTGAAACGCAAAGGGGGTGGTGTTGCTGTAATTTATAGTAATAGTTTCAAAACCACTAAGAAATCAAGTTTTAAATATAATTCTTTTGAAGCATTGGTGCTTAATGTAAAAATATATAGTGTAAACGATAAATCACGTTTGAGATTTGTGTTGGCTACTGTATACAGGCCACCAGGGCACCATACTGACTTTATCAAAGAATTTGCGGACTTTCTATCAGAATTAATATTGACTGCAGATAAAGTACTAATTGTTGGTGATTTTAATATACACATCGATAATGAAAAAGATGCATTGGGATTGGCATTTAAAGACATTGTAAATTCAATTGGAGTTAGACAACACGTGTCAGGACCTACTCATCGTCGTAATCATACTCTAGATCTAACATTATCACACGGAATAGATGTTGATGCCGTTGAAATTCTGCAGCAGAGCGATTACATCTCAGATCATTATCTAGTCTCGTGTAAACTTCATTTAGCCAAAGCTGCAAAGCCGACTCCGTGTTACAAATATGTTAGACCTATCACTTCTGCTACTAAAGATTGCTTTATTAATAATCTTCCTAATCAGTTTCATCATCTCAGCATCTCAGATAGCTTAGAAGAACTAGATATTACAACAGAAACGTTTAACTCTCTCTTTTCCAGCACTTTAGACACAGTTGCTCCGTTGCGCTTAAAGAAGATTAAAGAAAATAGTCCAACGCCGTGGTACAATGAGCACACTCGGGCCCTTAAGAGAGCAGCTAGAAAAATGGAGCGCAACTGGAAGAAAACAAAACTAGAGGTATTTCGCATTTCATGGAAGGAGAGCTCTATTGCTTACAGAGAGGCTTTAAAAGCTGCTAGATCTGCTTATTTTTCAACCCTATTAGAAGAAAATAAACATAATCCTAGGTATTTATTTGAAACGGTGGCTAAACTAATGAAAAATAAAGCTTCAAGCCCAGAAGTTTCCAAGCAACACAGCAGTAATGACTTTATGAACTTCTTCACTTATAAGATTGATAATATCAGGGACAAAATTATAACTATGCAACCGTCTACTACAGTATCGCATCAGGCAGTGCATTGCAGTCTCCCTGAGGAAAAATTTGATTCATTCGTTGCTATAGGAGAGGAAGAATTTACTAAACTCATTAAATCATCTAAATCTACAACATGTATGTTAGACCCTATACCGACTAAGCTACTGAAAGAAATACTTCCAGAGGTCATAGATCCTCTTCTTAATATCATTAATTCGTCTTTGTCTCTAGGATACGTACCAAAAAACTTTAAGCTGGCTATGATTAAACCGCTTGTTAAAAAAACGCAACTTGATCCTACAGAATTAGTCAATTACAGGCCAATCTCGAATCTACCTTTTCTGTCAAAGATATTAGAAAAGGCAGTATCCTCACAACTGTGTTCCTTTCTTGAAAGAAATGATATGTGCGAGGATTTCCAGTCAGGATTTAGACCGTACCATAGTACCGAGACAGCTCTCGTTAGAGTCACAAATGATTTGCTCTTATCATCCGATCGTGGTTGTATCTCTCTATTAGTGTTACTCGATCTTAGTGCTGCATTTGACACCATTGACCACAACGTTCTTTTAAATAGATTAGAACATTATGTTGGCATTAGTGGAATTGCACTAGCATGGTTTAAATCATACTTATCTGACCGTTATCAGTTTGTAGCAGTAAATGATGAGATGTCTCATCGATCACAAGTTCAGTATGGCGTACCACAAGGCTCAGTACTAGGACCGTTGCTGTTCACTCTGTACATGCTACCCTTAGGAGATATCATTAGGAAACATGGCATTAGCTTTCACTGTTATGCCGATGATACTCAGCTCTATATTTCTTCAAAACCTAACGAAACTTATCAATTCACAAAATTAACGGAATGCATAGCGGATATAAAAAATTGGATGACTTGTAATTTCCTACTTCTAAATTCTGAAAAAACAGAGTTTCTAATTATTGGACAAAAAACTTCCTCACGTAATAATCTAGAATACTGTCTAACACTCGATGGCTGCTCTGTTAAGTCTTCATCATCGGTTAGGAACCTGGGTGTGCTCTTTGATACCAATCTTTCATTTGAAAGTCACGTGTCTAGTATCTGTAAAACTGCATTTTTCCATCTTAAAAATATATCTAAATTACGCCATATGCTCTCATTGACAAATGCGGAACAATTAGTTCATGCGTTCATGACCTCAAGGCTAGATTATTGTAATGCTCTACTGGGTGGTTGCCCTGCACGCTTAATAAACAAACTACAGCTGGTTCAAAACGCAACAGCTCGAGTTCTTACCAGAACCAGGAAGTATGACCATATTAGCCCGGTTCTGTCAAAACTGCATTGGCTCCCTATTAAACATCGCATCAATTTTAAAATATTGCTGATCACTTACAAAGCACTAAATGGTTTAGCTCCGCAGTACTTGAGCGAGCTCTTAACGCATTATAGTCCGTCACGTCTATTGCGATCTCAAAATTCCGGCCAGTTGATAATACCTAGAATATCAAAATCGACTGCTGGCGGTAGATCCTTTTCCTATTTAGCACCAAAACTCTGGAACAGTCTTCCTACCATTGTCCGGGAAGCAGACACACTCTGTCAGTTCAAAGCCAGATTAAAGACACATCTCTTTGACCTAGCTTTCACATAATACATTATAGACTTCTATAATTTAATGTTAGGCTGCATAGATTAGGTCAGCCGGAACCGGGAACACTTCCCAAAAATCCTGATGTACTCGTTACATCATGAGAAGAATGGCATCTACGCTAATTTTAGTGTCTGTGTTTATCCCGAGGTTTTCCTGCAGCCTGCCGGATCCAGGCCGTATCCAGATCTGACGAAGGACCTTCGCCTGGACCGATGACAACGCAGTGCTGAAGTGCCAACTAGTCTCTCCCTATGGAGGATCCCACTACCACTCTACAGATAAGGCGTTGTCGGGAAAATCCGTTTCGCGTTCCTACCCCAAAGCAACAAAATAAAATAAAATTCTTTATCAAAATTTATAGGGAAAGACAAGTACTTTGTTTAGGCTTGGCTTGTAGGGAATTCCAAACCTGCATATATTCAAACGCACATAACTATAGAACCCATTATAAATGCGCATGTGAACGCCATCAGTGTTTCTCACAGGTTCGCGTTTGAAGTCTGTGTAGAGGGAATGGTGTCGTCTTAGCGGCCCCTAATTTAATAACAAATGATCATTGCGACGGAAGCAAATAAATCAAAACTAACTTTAGATGGAAATAACTTAACTCTGCTGTAAAGCCGAAACAATCTCTGTTACCTTAAATTATACGCTTATCTCTGTAAAGCTGCTTTGAAACAATCTACATTGTTAAAAGCGCTATATAATGAAGATGACTTGACTTGACTTGACTTTTCTGACTGGAGGAAGCTCAAGAGGACAGCCGCTTGGTTTCTCCATTTGAAGGCAGTGTTGTTGGAGAAGGCTCGCTGGAGAAAAGAGCTGAAGGGGCCTTTGGTAATCCAGTCAGAAGAAACCAGTCAATCCAGTTCAAGGCAGACTGATGGGCAAATGTTCATTGTGATGCCTAGGAGTAAAACCCTGACTGTAGATGACCTGTCAGAAGCAGAGGCTGCAGTGATTAACCCTCTGAGGTCTGAGCTGTTTTCTGGGCCCTGGAGGTGTTCTGACATGCTCTGACATTTGTGGTTATTTCTGTTACTTGTGACATTTTCATGGCTAAAGTCTAATTACACTGTATTCAGCACAAACTCTGCTACAATAATATATCAGCAGCATGTATGTAAAAGTTTGTAGTTTTGAGATAATGACATTTATGCGTGGTTTGTGAAAATACAAAAATAAATTCTCACTGAAATAAGGCCATGAAACCCATACTGATTATTTCTTCACAAGACTTTTGAAAATTGTATGACGTAGCCTAGAATATTTGCTCTAAAACTATGTGAGAATCACCCTGACTGCTCATTCAGAGAAGACAATATATTGATTTAAAAATTTTACGACGTGTTTTGTGTGATAAAGCAATATGCGAAGGGGCGGATCATCTCATTAATATGAAAGCTTTCCACACCTGAGAAAGACAAAGACCCTCCCCTAACGGCCCTATTAGGAGCTTATCAGGGCCCATCATTCTGACCACCCTTGCACAAAGAATGAGGAGATTTAAAAAAGAATGGCTTTTAAAATTGTTTGGATTTATTTACAACACAACATAATCCAAAGATACACAACAAAAAAGTACCATGTTCATGTACAGAGACATGTACTGTGAACGTTGAAGTCAGCAGGACTCAGTGACATCTAGGCCCTGAAAAAAAAAAAAAAAAAAAAAAGTGAACATACTGATATCAAGAGAAAGGCCTGCACGATTTTGGGAATACATTTTAGATTTTTCTTGTTAAAATTGCTTTTTAAAATTCACAGAATACACACACACACACTCACACAAATGTTTCCAACAATATATTATATAATGAACACCATTTGTTGTGCCTTGTAGGTATAGGCTATGCGCAGTGCTGCATAAAATAATAACAATATAGCAGCCTATATATATTTTCAAAAAGATTTCAGTAACAACTAAGCTAGAGAAAAATATATTGATTATCATGTTACTTCAAATGTTTCCATCCGTTATGATGATATGAAATGAGATAATAATAAAAACATGCAGCCGTTTGGTGCGTTTTGCTTTCATCCAAAATATGATGTGTACATTCAAACGCGATCGCGCAGGAAAATATGATACATTCAAACGCGATCGCTATCAAAAATATGATACATTCAAACGCGATCGCGCTCAAATATAAAACATTATGGTTACCATATACATATCTACGTTTGAGCAGATATCCACAAACACAGTAACAGTAAACACGGGTCTAAATATTATAATATTCCCCATATATCTAGCAACAGTTCAACTGCAACGTGACATTTATGCAACAATAACAAACTAATATGTAAGAATTTCTTACCTTACACCTTTCTTGTCTTCAAATCGCGTTCTTTTTCTTCTGAGGTAGCCTAAATCCAATGTAAGCTCAGGCACGTCTTTCAAACTCGACGAAAAGTGAAGTGAAGTGTTTTGTTGTTGAGGTAATGAGGGCGATCGCGTTCCATGTGGAGATTTGCATGTGAATATCTTTTGCGCGAGTGGGCGTGGCCAAATTAACTGTAATGAGGAAGCGTTTGAGAAGCTGGACATCTTGTTGGTTTTATACAAATTACTTAAACAGAGAATATTTGTTTTCGTTTTGAATCCGATCATTTAAAAGTACACACTTAAATGTTTATAAAGGTGTATGGCTCATAAATGTGTGACAAGTATTCGCTGAGTTTTGTTTCAGTTTATAGACGTGCTCAAGAAAAAAAAGTTCACCGCGACGGAGAGGCAGAACGCACACCCTGTTTATTTTCTTTATTTTACAAAAGCACAATGTTTTGGTTTGATTGTAAGTGGACACATACAAAAGGAGAAATATCACAGATTCTTTTTTTATATTTCTTTTTTCTGTATGACTATAAATGACTGAGTAATTTAAGTTTATAGTGCTACAATGTGGAGAAAATCCAGCAAAACGCGCCCGCGCGTTTGTCGACCTCAGAGGGTTAAATATTGCCAGCAGAAGCAATTCGAGAAGGAGATTTCTGCATTGTCCTCTAAGAAAGCAGCGGTGAGTCGTCAGAGTCCAATATACAGGCTGGACCCTGTCCTGGTTGATGGACTATTGAGGGTTGGAGGGAGGCTGAGTAGGGGAGCGATGCCTGAGGAAGTCAAACATCCCATTATCCTCTCCAAAGAGCAGCATGTCGCAACGCTCATCCTCAGATATGTTCATCAGAGTCTGGGCCATGCTGGACGTGCTCACACGTTGTCATCAGCAAGGAAGAAATTCTGGATTACCAAGGCGAATGCGGCCGTCCGAAAAATTATTACTGAGCGCAGCTTCTGTAGGCGCTACAATGGACGTCTTCTGGAACAAAAGATGGCTGATCTTCCAGAGATGAGAATTCAGCCAGATCTACCCCCTTTTACCAACACGGGAGTGGACTTTTTTGGTCCCTTGGAAGTGAGGAAAGGAAGAGGAATTTGTAAGCGGTATGGAGCTATACTTACCTGTTTAGCCAGCAGAGCCGTCCATCTTGAAGTTGCAGCGTCTTTGGAAACGGACGCCTGTATCAATGCTCTGCGGCGCTTTATAAGCAGAAGAGGGCAAGTGACTCATCTGGTGTCTGACAACGGTACAAACTTTGTTGGGGCAAACAGAGAACTGAAGGAAGCTCTTGCTGCACTGAATCATCAGCAGATTGATGGAGTCCTCTCACAAGTTGGAATTCGTTGGAGTTTTAACCCACCAGCCGGTTTCCATCATGGCGGTGTGTGGGAGAGGATGATGCGCATCATAAGAAGAGTCCTTAGTTCTGTCCTACGTCAGCAGACGCTAGATGACGATGGTTTGCATACAGTGTTCTGTGAAGCAGAAGCCATCTTGAATGACTGGCCACTTACCAAGCTGTCAGACAATCCAAATGATTTGGAATCACTTACACCTAACCATCTACTTTTGCTTAAATGGAAGCCAGCCCTACCACCTGGATTGTTCAAGCCTCATGACCTCTATGTGAGAAGAAGGTGGAGACAGGTGCAATACCTCTCAGACTTGTTTTGGAAGAGATGGGTGAGGGAGTACCTGCCTCTACTTCAAGAGAGGCAAAAGTGGAACGACAAGAAGAGGAGTTTGAAGGTTGGAGATATTGTGGTCATCATGGACGCTTCGGCTCCTCGTGGTTCTTGGCCACTCGCCAGAGTACTTGAAGTTTTTGCTGATAAGCAGGGCCTAGTACGTTCTGTGAAGTTACAGACAAACTCTAATGTCATTGAAAGACTTGTGACCAAACTTTGTTTAGTGTATGGGGTATAACTGTGAAGGTATCATCTTGATTATCTCATTGTATTTTGCAACATTTTGGTTCCTTTTGTTTCATTTGTTTGAATTGTTGTGTCTGCTGGCCATCAACAGTTAGGGGCCGGTGTGTAAGAGCCAAATGCTGCTTTGTGTTCAGGTTGTAATTTCTTTTGTCTAACACTGGGTGGCGCATGTCTGTAAATGGGCCTCAGGTATAAAGGTAGCAAATACAATGTTGTTGGCAGGTGTTTGACCCGGAAGGGCAAAGGGTTTTTGACCGCTTGCGTGCGGCGCCTTGTATTGTAACACTGATGGGAACTGCTGTGGGCAATGTGCTGTATTGGAATAAATGGACCACTTTGGATTTCAACGTCAACAATGTCTACATGCGTTTGTTTAGCACAGGGCAATCAAGTGACCGTAGCACTCGTAACATCTAGCGTGTCAGCCACGCCTTCCCCGGGCTCAGGCACCTCAGTAGTTCGGTGTTAGACCGAATTAATATATATCTGTTAATATATATATCTATCTTATGTAAAAAGGGACACACATACAATCCTGAAAATAATAAATGTTATACTTTTGGTGATATTTTAGATGCAAATGTCATGTTGGTCAACACAGACATGTGAAATTGGCTATGTACTAATGAAAAATGATAAAAAATAGTATGTTAATCTTTAAGAATAGTGTTTTTTATCATATATCATGTTAACAAGAACACTTGAATGAATAACGTTAAACTTTGGAAACTTTTTAAACTTATGCATCTCATCAAACGTTGTGGACCCAAATGCCACCCATTTCGTAGAAAGACTCTACAGTCTCTGGAGCGATACTCAGCAGTAATGAAAGGGAGAGCGCACACTTTATTACAGTTTATTGGAGTTGTTTTACGTATATAAAGTTTATCAGTTTATTAAGCACCCCCTGAAAAGGCATAAGGTCTGTATATATTTGTTTACTGTTAGTTGTATCAAGTGTTTTTGTGTAATTTGCTGTGTATGTTGATGATAATGAAAGGGGGAGAGAGAGAGTTTATGGATAAGACTTAAATGCGCAGTTCTTGTACTGTTTTATTTAGCTCTTACAGTGATTTTCTGGAGTGAAAAAGGACGCTATATGTTTTGTGTGATGTACAATAAACTCATCAGTAAAGTTTTGGCCATCATTCGGACGGGGTCCGCTACAGCAGGCTTGTACTAATAGTGGATGAAAGCAAGATGACTGCATAAGTTATAAATGTAATTAAACTAAACTATACCTAATCTATCTCCATGCAGCATACAGGTGCTGGTCATATAATTAGAATATCATCAAAAAGTTGATTTATTTCAGTAATTCCATTAAAAAAGTGAAACTTGTATATTATATAGACTCATTACATGCAAAGTGAGATATCTCAAGCCTTTATTTGTTATAATTTTGATGATTATAGCTTACAGCTTGTGAAAACCACAAAATCAAAATCTCAGAAAATTAGAATATTACATGAAATCACACAGTAATTACACAGTAATCCCATGGTCATTGAACCAGGTTTTGGTTATTTTGGCAGTGTGGGCAGGTGCAAATCCTGCTGGAAAATGAAGTCAGCATCTCCATAAAGTTTGTCTGCTGAAGGAAGCATGAAGTGCTCTGGAAATGTCCTGGTAGACGGCTGCGTTGAGTGGACAGCACAGTGGACCAACACCAGCCGATGACATGGCTCCCCAAACCAACACAGACTGTGGAAACTTCACACTGGACTTCAAGCATCTTGGATTGTGTGCCTCTCCATTCTTTCTCCAGACTCTGGGACCTTGGTTTCCAAATGAGATGCAAAATTTGCTCTCATCAGAAAAGAGGACTTTGGTCCACTGTGCTTTATTAAATCCAGAGTCAACGCAGCCGTCTACCAGGACATTTTCAGAGCACTTCATGCTTCCTTCATTTTCCAGCAGGATTTGCACCTGCCCACACTGCCAAAAGAACCAAAACCTGGTTCAATGACCATGGGATTACTGTGTAATTACTGTGTGATTTCATGTAATATTCTAATTTTCTGAGATTTTGATTTTGTGGTTTTCACAAGCTGTAAGCCATAATCATCAAAATTATAACAAATAAAGGCTTGAGATATCTCACTTTGCATGTAATGAGTCTATATAATATACAAGTTTCACTTTTTTAATGGAATTACTGAAATAAATCAACTTTTTGATGATATTCTAATTATATGACCAGCACCTGTATATTCTCTGGCTCTGTAGGCATCATTGTCCGACTCCGGTTCGAACTGAACACTGCTGATAGTTCTACCAGAAAGACTCAGAGAATAGATTTAGTAACAATCATGCATTTATTAGTGACCCAGCAAGCAATATATGCGATAAAGTATTTGGCGTAGGCCCCGTCCGTAACTGGCAATCCGAGAGTACGGATTCAGCATTTCCTGCCTGAAGATGAAGGCTGGGGCGCAGCCGACCCCCCCGTGAGGTATTGGAAGGGACTGTCCTGGTGGTGGTGGGGAGGTTGGAGGGGAAGGGACCATCCTGTGGTGGTAGAGAAGATGGAGGGAAGAAGCCATCTTGTTGGTGGAGGGAAGAAACCATCTTGGTGGTGGTGGGGTGGATGGTGGTGAGTGAAAGCGTTCAGCATCTGCGAACTCAGACAAGTGTAAGTACGGGTCCTTTATACTTCTACTATTAGAACATGATTGGATAGATGAGAAGGTAATAAGTGACGCAACAATTGAGTCTTCCCGGCAGAACTTACGCTAAAGCTTTCATTTTCTGACATTTTCAATGTGTGAGATTGTCCTGATATGTTGCCATACAGCTCTTAAAGCTTAGCAGCAGCTCATTTGCATTTTAAGGGACACACAGCAGAAGTATAGTTAAAGGTATATTTCAAGTATAAAAAAATGTATATTAGGAACATGGTAACTTATGCTTCTGGTTTACTATTTATATATTATTTTTGCACTTTAAGTATGATGTTGTTTATTCAAATAAAACTTACAAGTATACTTGCGGTATAAAACGACTAAACTAGACTAAACAGAGAGTACACTTCAAAGTGTACTTTCATAAAAAAAACACACAAAAAAACTTGTAAACTACTAGTAGCCTATACTTATAAAAGTCATTCTACGAAATGTGTGTCATTTGGGTCCGCAAAGTTTGATGAGATGTATAAGGTACAAATGTCCCAAAATGTGTTTCCAAAGCTTAAAGTTATTAATTCAAGTATTCTTGTTAACCCTCTGAGGTCGGCAATCACGCCGGCGTGATTTGCTCGTTTTTTTTTTATCAGTTCAAACGAGAGTCCAAATACTCTGTTGACTTTGATCTTACAAACCAGTTTCATACATCAATCTCTCCTGTTAAGTGTGTATTATTTTTGTGTATACTCACAATAAAAACAAAGTGTTGTGCTTTTTGCCAAATAAAGAAAAATAAACATGATGCGAGTTCTGCTTTCTCTCTGTCAGTGATGTCAATTCTGAAACGCGTCCAAAAATGAACCATAACTCAGCGAATACTCAGTCAAACAAGCATACAGACACACAGGCATGAAGCTTGAATTCTATTCTTTTAAATGAAGTAATTTTTATAAAAAACAAATATTCTCAGTTTATGTAATCTGTAAGAAAAGAGCGAGATGTCAGTCGTTCTCATCTCATCTAATTATTTTTAATGTGACCCCGCCCACGGAGAGCGCGCGCTATTCAAACGCAAATGACTGAGGTAATCCACGCAAACCTGAACGCCCCCATATCAGCTCGAGAAAACACAAGTTTATTCAGATCAGGGATGGGCAACTTCGGTCCTGGAGGGCCACTGTCCTACAGAGTTTAGCTTCAACCCTAATCAAACACACCTGAACAAGCTAATCAAGGTCCTCAGGATTACTAGAAAATTACAGGCAGGTGATTTTTTCAGGGTTGGAGCTAAACTCTGTAGGACAGTGGCCCTCCAGGACCGAAGTTGTCCATCCCTGATTCAGATCATTACTTGTTTACACCGTCTTGCAGCGCTGTGAGGAATAATAATAATGGAAAATGTACCTCAGAAGTGCGGGTATTTCGAGGAGCAAGGATCCGACTGAGTTGAGGAATACTGTAGTAAGTTTTTTTTCCTTCTCAAGTGAATCGCGTTTCTGTTTGTAAATTAATGAACGGCAGAGATGCGCGCTGTTTAAATTTGAATCGCTTTTCTGACTGTGTGTGAATGAATGATGATGTTTTAGCCAACTGTATTGCTATACTGAGATGAGTTAAAATCGACTGAAATATGTTGAAATAAAATGTAGGCTATTTGTATTGCAAAGTATTAAACTGCAAAGTAACATTTATATGCCCTAATATTTCATAAAAACAACGTTACAGTCAGGCGAAATATTCAATTCAATTCAATTCAATTCAAATTTATTTGTATAGCGCTTTTCACAATACATATTGTTTCAAAGCAGCTTTACAGAAAGTGCATTTCAGAAATGTACATAGAGAAATACAGTTAGTTAATCATGTATTGATTTAGGGCATAAACATCGCCAGCGTCGAGTCGTCTCTTCACAGGCGCCGAGTCGTCTCTGCACGGGTGTTGGAGAATCTGTAGTTTCCATGAGAGGCTGGATACAAACTGGAGCTGACGATCTGTATTTACCTCGGGACTAGCGTCCCGAGATAACAACAGAAAAGCATATGGGAAATAATTAGCGTAGCTGCTGTTCGCAATATTAATGCATTCAATCTGATTCAACTGTAGTATAAAATGTAAGTATTATGTGAATGCCTGGCTGAAGAGATGCGTCTTTAATCTAGTTTTAAACTGGGACAGCGAGTCTGAGCCTCGAACAATATCAGGAAGGCCATTCCACAGTTTAGGAGCTAAATGTGAAAAAGCTCTCCCTCCTTTAGTGGACTTAGATATCCTAGGAATGACCAGAAGCCTTGAATTTAGTGATCTTAAAGAGCGCGATGGATTGTAGGGCGATAGAAGTTCCGTTAAATACACGGGAGCTAAACCATTTAGGGCTTTATAGGTCAGTAGCAATACTTTGTAATTGATACGGAACTTTATAGGTAACCAATGTAGAGACGACAGAATTGGTGTTATATGATCGTATTTTCTTGATCTAGTAAGAACTCTAGCGGCGGCATTTTGGACTAACTGTAGCTTGTTTATTGAGGATGCAGGACAACCAGCTAATAAGGCATTACAGTAATCTAGTCTCGAGGTCATGAATGCATGAACTAACTTTTCTGCATCAGAAACTGATAGCATGTTACGTAGCTTAGCAATGTTTCTAAGGTGGAAAAAGGCTGTTCTTGTAACATATGAAATATGATTTTCAAAAGACAAGTTGCGGTCTAATATAACACCCAGGTCTTTTACTGTAGAGGATAAAGTAACAGGACACCCTTCTAAATTAAAGTTGTATTGTAAGAGGTTTTGTGGGCAGTTTTTTGGACTAATAAGTAATACCTCCGTTTTATCTGAATTTAATAGCAGAAAATTACATGTCATCCAGTATTTTATATCTTTAACACACTCTGTTAATTTAGATAATTTAGCGTTTTCATCTGGTCGTGATGAAATATATAATTGAGTGTCATCAGCATAACAGTGGAAATTAATTCCATGTTTTCTTATAATATTACCAAGTGGCAGCATATATATTGAGAATAGTAGAGGGCCTAACACAGATCCTTGCGGTACACCGTAGTTTACTGACGTTATCTTCGATTTTTCCCCATTTACGCAGACAAAATGGTAACGGTCTGATAAGTATGATCTGAACCAGCTTAATGCCTGTCCCTGAACACCAGTGTAGTTTTGTAGTCGGTCTAAGAGTATTGTGTGATCTATAGTATCGAACGCAGCACTAAGATCAAGTAAAACTAGTATTGAGATACAGCCTTGGTCAGAAGCTAAAAGTAAATCATTTGTGATTTTAACGAGCGCAGTTTCTGTGCTATGATGCGGTCTGAATCCAGACTGAAACTTTTCATAGATATCATTTTCTTGCAAGAAAGAGCACAGTTGAGCGGACACAACTTTTTCTAGTATTTTAGACATAAATGGAAGATTTGAAATGGGTCTGTAATTTGCTAGGTTATTGTGATCTAATTGTGGTTTCTTAATAAGAGGTTTTATAACTGCCAACTTGAATATTCTTGGAACATGACCTAAGGATAAAGACGAGTTAATAATATTGAGAAGAGGCTCTTCCACTACAGGTAACACTTGTTTCAGTAGTTTAGTTGGTATTGGATCTAATAAACACGTTGTTGGTTTAGATGCAATGATAAGTTTATTTAACTCTTCCTGTCCTATAGTTGCAAAGCGCTGTAATTGTTCTTGCGGGGTGATAATTGAGGCTGAATCATAAGACACCATTAAAGATTGTACATTTACAATTGTGTTTCTGATGCTTTCTATTTTCTCAGTGAAGAAATTCATAAAATCATTACTACTACACTGTGACGGAATATTTTGCTCCGGTAACGTCTGTTTATTTGTTAGTCTAGCGACGGTGTTAAATAAAAACCTAGGATTATTTTGGTTGTTTTCTATTAGTTTGCGGAGGTGCTCAGCCCTGGCTGCTTTTAGGGCCTTTTTATAACGTGACATACTGTCTTTCCATGCGATTCTAAAGACCTCTAGATTAGTTTGTTTCCATTTACGCTCTAAATTACGAGTTTCTCTCTTTAGAACATGCGTAACACTGTTGTACCATGGTGCTTTAGTTTTCTCTCTAACCTTTTTTAATCTAATTGGTGCAACGATGTCTAATGTACTAGAGAAAATGGTGCTCATAGTGCTAGTCATTTCCTCTAGTTCATCTGTTTGTTTGGGTTCACTGAGCAGCTGAGATAGATCAGGTAAGCTATTTGAGAAATGATCTGTAGTTGTTGGAAGGATTGTTCTGCCTGGTCGATAACGCGGCGCAACATGACAAATTTCAGCGGTACATAGTATGCAAGTGACCATGTAATGGTCAGTGACTTCATCACTTTGCGGTATAATATCTATATCGGTTGGATCGGCTCCATGTGATATAATTAAATCTAGCGTATGATTAAGACGATGAGTGGGACCAGTTACGTTTTGCTTGACCCCAAAGGAGTTTAATAAATCTGTAAACGCAGCCCCTAAAGCATCATTTGAATTATCTACGTGTATGTTAAAATCTCCAACAATTAATGCTTTATCGACATTGACCAAAAGATCTGAGAGAAAGTCTGCAAACTCTTTTAGGAAATCAGCGTAAGGCCCTGGCGGTCTATATACAGTAGCCAAGGCTAGAGATAATATGGATTTCTTTCTTACATCTAAGAGAGTAACATTTAGCACAAGTACTTCAAACGAATTAAACCTGTGACCTGTTTTCTGAGTAACAGTAAGAATATCTTTATAGATTATAGCAACACCACCGCCACGACCAATCAGACGGGGCTCATGCTTGTAACAGTATCCAGGAGGAGTAGACTCATTAAGACCGAAATAATCATTTGGTTTAAGCCAGGTTTCAGTAAGGCAAAGTACATCGAAACTATTATCTGTGACCATTTCATTTACAATAACCGCCTTAGGTGTAAGCGATCTGATGTTTAAAAGACCTAGCTTTATAAATTGTTTTTGTTCACTAATATTGAGATTTTCTGGTTTAATCACAATTAGATTTTTCTTAGATCCTGCAGTAGATTTATTATTTGATCTCACTAAACGAGGAATAAACACAGTTTCAATATAATGTTCTACATTGGTACTTATATCAATTAAGTTTGGACAGCAAAGAGTGTGATTTGGACTTTGACTTACTAGTCATATGGTGTGTAGCGTCTTGGAGATGTTGTCCGACAGAAGAGCCGCTCCGATTCTGCTGGGGTGAAGGCCATCAGCACGGAAGAGCCTAGGTCGCTCCCAGAAAAGATTCCAATTATTTACAAAGAGCAGTCTCTGTTCATTACACCATGACATTAACCATTCATTTAGAGCAAATAATCTACTGAACCTTTCGTGTCCTAGTCGGTAGGTGGGAAGCGGTCCAGACACGATGATCGTTGTTTCAGGCGATGTACTGCGTACCGTCTCGATCAGGCTCCTGTAGTCCCTCTTCAGAACCTCCGACTGCCGTAGCCTGATGTCGTTCGTTCCCGCGTGCAGCACGACAGCTCCGACGGGCTCGTCACCGTTCAGAATCCCGGGAACCTGTGCAGCGACATCGAGAACACGAGCACCAGGAAAGCAGTGAGTGCGAACCTTACCTTTACCTATGGTAGCACGGACATGCCGGACGATGGAACTGCCGATGATCACAGTGTCGCATTCCGTCTCGCGTAGAGGGGAGAAGCGGTTCCGGGTGGAGATCTCGAAGGCCGGGAGGGGCGGAGAGGTCCTAGCTCTGGTCCTGGCCCGCGTCTTCCGCTGTGGAATCACCCAGGGTCCATGTTGTTGTGTCGGTGCCGGAGTGAATGAAACCAGGGATGATCGCATCCTGGGCAGAGAAACACATGGAGTAGACGAGGTCGGAGTCAAAAGGTTACTAACCACTGACTTGTGAGCATCGGCACGTGATGTTTCAAGCGCGAAACGTCGATCTCGTAGCTCGGCCTGTCTCTCTAGTAGGTCGCGGATCTGCTTCTCCACGGATTCCAGCTCTAACTGCACAGAATGCAGCTCGAAGGTGTCCTCACCTGCACTCAAAGGTAACGTTAGACACACATCCGTTATATTCGCCATTATAGCAGATGTGCTATAATGGCGAATTATAGCTTTCAGTGATACGGGTGTAAATAAGTCGATCGATAGGCGCGACCACGCGTGTAATGCTAGCGGGCTAAGGCTAGTAGCGGAAGTTCGAAAGGTTGGATATATGTAGCGATATCAGAGCAATCCGATTGTTTTTTAAGGAGAATAGTATTCCAGATATGTTCACACGCTATAAAAATGAAAAAGTTCGTTTGTAAAAGAGTGTAAAGAAGAAAAACAAGGTTTCTGAATTAATTCGACGGAGCTCCAAACACAACAACGCACTCAGTCGCGACGCATGCGCAGTAAATCCTTTCAGAAATATGAAAGACAACATTTTGTTGACTAGATTTGAGTACAGTTTTTACTGTAGAATATACTGCCACATCAAATAAGCTTTTGTTTAGCAATTTCTGCTCATGTTATATATATATAAAATACTATTTTTGTCAAAAATAAAGTCATCAACTAAGATGTTAGCTGTTCCAATGTAGGCTATATTCAAACTAATGAATACATATGATAAAATGTAGGCCTATAATAATTTTTTTTTACAAAGAAAGAGTACACTTGAAATATTGTTGAAATTGTAATTATTGTTGTAATTGTAACCTTTTTAATAAAATAGCAAAACATATTTACAAGATAGATGTAAGCAAAATCTTAAATGGTCAATATAGGTCTTCTTCTAAATATATCTTTTGTCCTTGCATTGTGGCTCAGTCAGTGTCACACCTTAATGAATGGCTCATTATGCAGAGTGGGTGGGACATTGTATTCTCAGGTGTAAACTACTCCTCCTTTACGCCCCCCCTCGCATATTGGCTTTCCAAGCAAAACCTGTTTTACACAATTTAAATCAATGTATTGTTTTATGTGAACGATAAAGCAAGACTATTTTCACATAATTTTGAAGCCAGAACTCGAAGCAACAACATCCATTAGTCAAAAGTCTTGTGGACACATATTTAGTATGAGTTTTGTGGTCTTATTTCAGCAACTTTCATTTTTATTTTTTCCAATAACCATGCATAAACATTATTCTCTTAAAAATACAAACATCTACATTCATGTTGCTCACATATTATGGTAGCCCTGTTTGTGCTATAAAGAGTGAATTTACACCTTTGCCATTATCATGTTTATAAATAACTGAAAAAAAGCACAAATGTCAGGGCATGTCAAAACATCCCAAGGGCCCCAAAAACACCTTAGACCCCAGAGGGTTAACATGATATATGCTAAAATTATATTCTTAAAGAGTAACATACTATTTTAATAATTTTTCGTTAATTTAGCCAATTTCACATGTCCGTGTTGACCAACATGACATTTGCATCTAAAATATCACCAAATAAGTTATATATTGTTTTCAAACATTTATCATTTTGGGATAGTATGTGTGTCCCTCTTTACATAAGATGTATTTATTTAAAATAAGCCTTATTTTTTGTAAACATTTTATAATTTGTATTTGATGATTGAGGGACTCCCTCAGGGTGCGTCCCTCAGTTTGACTTACCACCCAGTCACTCAAACTTGTTTTATCTATAAATAATGTACTGTTGCTTTAAATGACATCACAAAGCAGAGGTGACATAATTTGAGCCTTGTAGCTACCAAGAACAAAAGCAAGTACTGACATTCTTTTACATTGTTTATTTGTTGCTTTTTCTTGTTAGGCAGAGTCCGTCAACCTCAAACCAACATGATAGGGAAAATCCTATCAAAATCATATCCGTCATGACAGGGAAAACTGTTTTTTACTATTTGTTTTAATTATTATTTTACATTATTAATGCAAAGAAAATTATATTTCAGATATAATACATGTATGCTAAGTGGGGAACTTGACTACATGGGAGATCTGCAGCCATTTTAGGATGAAATTTACCACCCGGTCACATATTTTATTGTGACGTGGTGGTAAGGGATGTGATGGAGTGGTTCTGCTTCCCATTTGAATATGAGGATGTGTGAAATCAAGGATTCTAATATAGGCTAATCAATTTATTTTCTGTTAACTTAACCCTGTTTGGTTAATTCACTCACTATGTCACTCACACACTTATTATTCACAATCTCTTTCAGTCACTCATCACTCACTCTATTTCACTCACTATCTCAATCACTCATTATCTCTTTCACTTACTCACTATGTCACTTACTCACTATCTCTTTCACTCACTCAAAGGCTGCGTTCGAAACCGCAGAATAAGTATGTACGAATCCTTAGTATTCATAAAAGAGTAGGCGAGAATTACCTGGGTGACGTACTAATTGTCGTGAGATTCGGACGTGCGTAGACTAATAGTGCGTTTGAATATGCCAAATGTGCATTCAAAACTTACCTACTATATAGTAGGAGAAAACTGTACGTGAAAGGAGTTGTATGTTTGAAACATCAGTATTCATAAAAGAGTAGGCGAGAAGATAACGGATGGCCTACTGCTTCGGCCCAGATTCTGAAGCATCCATCGAAAGATACTTTTCTATCCCAGGAGGCCATGGCAGAGGATACGTCATTATCGAACATCGCGGAGATCAGCGATGCGGTGTAGCAAATTAGCTCTATGAAATATTCATAATCAATAATACCTAGTTATAATTGATTATTAATATTTGGATCAGTTAATAAAATTAACTTAATGTCGTCAATTAATATTACAATCAATTAACCTGTTTGTCCCGGGAACTCTCAGTGTTAATTGCTTATTAATTCTAAGAAATGTACATTTCCAGGGCATGGGAAATGTCTTTCTTACAACCCCAAATCAGAAAAAGTTGGGACACTGTACAAATTGTGATTAAAAACAGAATGCAATGATGTGTAAGTTTCAAATTTCAATATTTTATTCAGAATACAACATAGATGGTATATCAAATGTTTAAACTGAGAAAATGTATAATTTTAAGGGAAAAATAAGTTGATTTTAAATTTCATGGCATCAACACATCTCAAAAAAGTTGGGACAAGGCCATGTTTACCACTGTGTGACATTCCCTCTTCTTTTTATAACAGTCTGCAAACGTCTGGGGACTGAGTAGACAAGTTGCTCAAGTTTAGGAATAGGAATGTTGTCCCATTCTTGTCTAATACAGGCTTCTAGTTGCTCAACTGTCTTGGGTCTTCTTTGCCGCATCTTCCTCTTTATGATGCGCCACATGTTTCTATGGGTGAAAGATCTGGACTGCAGGCTGGCCATTTCAGTACCCGGATCCTTCTTCTACGCAGCCATGATATTGTAATTGATGCAGTATGTGGTCTGGCATTGTCATGTTGGAAAATGCAAGGTCTTCCCTGAAAGAGATGACGTCTGGATGGGAGCATATGTTGTTCTAGAACTTGGATATACCTTTCAGCATTCCAGATGTGTAAGCTGCCCATGCCACACGCACTCATGCAACCCCATACCATCAGAGATGCAGGCTTCTGAACTGAGCGCTGATAACAACTTGGGTAGTCCTTGTCCCCTTTAGTCCGGATGACATGGTGTCCCAGTTTTCCAAAAAGAACTTCAAATTTTGATTCGTCTGACCACAGAACAGTTTTCCACTTTGCCACAGTCCATTTTAAATGAGCCTTAAATGAGTTAATGGAGACCAAACATGCCACACATATGATTTTGGTTAACCATAGTATCCAAAGTCTGAAACATTAACTCCATAGAGTTTACAAAAATAAAAAAGCCAAACCACATAAAAGGAAAATCATGAGATGGGAAAATTAGATGCATGTTTACACATTTCTCAAGTGGTTAATCCTATATATAGACTAACAGGGTTTATTTCTCTTCCTCGGCAAGAATTGTGAGAGTCGCAGTGAGAGTCGCAGCTCTCTGGAAATTCCTTTGGGTCGTAAAACTCTTATCAGTCTCAATGTGTCCTGTAACAGGAAACCGGGTTCTGCCAGTGTGTTAGCTTCATTTGGGATGTTAGTTTTTGGGAAAGTATCATAAACATTTGATGGGAGAGTGAGTTTGCTGGATTATTCATTAAAGGGGGGGTGAAATGCTCATTTTCACTCAATCTCCTGTTAATCTTGAGTACCTATAGAGTAGTATTGCATCCTTCATATCTCCAAAAAGTCTTTAGTTTTATTATATTTATAAAAGAAAGATAGGCTGTACCGAGTCTTTCCGGAAAAAAACGAACGTCTGGAGGCGGGCCGTGTGGGCGAAGCCAGAGCCATAGAGAGAATCCGTCGATCTGGGCTTTGTTTATAAAACATTCATCGTCGAAATGCAGGGAACAAACAGTCTACACAACTCGTTTTTGCCCCGGAAAAACAATCTGCATCCACTGTTCCTAACGCTGGGTTCTTTGGGAAGCTGAACATGGTAAGCTTTCCCTCACATCCAAAAACACACTATGCAGCGCTGCCGATGATTTCCTGTTGAAGCGCGTTGATGTGCGCGGTCTCTCTCTCCTCTGGTCGACGTGTGCGCGGGCGAGCTTTTCCGGGAGAAATGCTCATATAAGGAGTTCCACTCTGGTCTACGTCATTAGATCCACGGTCGAAAAAAACCCAGCCGAAACTTGTACCAACCCGGAAGTAAGATTTTCGGCACAGAAATTCTCCGTTATTCGTCCAAAATATTTTTTTAAAACTTTGGCCATGTTAAGCATGAGAATCCATCTCTTTAACACTGTAAACAACTCTGAATACATGAAACACCATTGTACCCCCCCTTTAAATAAATGAATAATTTGTGTGTGTCTGATTGGTCCAGACACTACAGCGTTCCTGTGTTCCTTTTGTTAAAATCGCATGTGTTGAACTACTGTAGAGTGAACTGTTGAATTGTTGAAGGTGTAAAGATGCTAGATAGTATAGTATAGTTGTGATTTTATATATATATATATATATATATATATATATATATATATATATATATATATATATATATATATATATAAAATCATATATATATAGCTAACAGGGGAGCTCCAGTAAACACACGTACATATCCAAAGTGGATTTACATAAACCATTTACAGAAGGGGAAATAATTATTTGATCCCCTGCTGATTTTTTAAGTTCGCCCACTGATAAGGGTCTATCATTTTTTATGGTAGGTTTATTTTAATGGATAGAGACAGAATATCAACCAAAAAATCCAGAAAAACACATTATATAAAGGTTGTAAATGTATTAACATTTGATCGAGTGAAATAAGTATTTGATCCCCTACCAACCAGCAAGAATTCTGCCTCCCACAGATTGGTTATGTGCCCATGTGGAATACAGATTAGTCCTGTCTCTTTAAAGGGTAACTAAACCCTAAAACAACTTTTTTTAGTTAATGATCTGTAAGACTGGGGCTTTATTAATTCTGTTCATTGATTCAAGTAATTTTTTTGACATTTGTGTTTAAAGTGTTTTAATTCTACAAAATATGGTGTAAAAACGTCTGAGTGCTGCCCTCTTCAGGTTGAACGGTGGCTACTGCAGTTGAATGTTCTTATTGAAAGTTGTGGTTCCCTCTGACGTCAGAGGGTACCAGCTAACCACGCCCTTGCCTACAGAGAGACGCGTCTCAGATGCACGCCCCCCCTCCGCTGGGCTCTGCCTACTTTTCCAGCATTTTTCAAATATTGCCAGTGGGTGGAGTCAGGCTCTGACCAGGGGTTTAGTTACCCTTTAAGAAAGTACTCCTAATGTACTAATGCCAGTGGACACCTGTCCACAGAATCTGAATCTTCCATTCCAGCCTCTCCACCGCTATGGGCAAGATCAAAGAGCTGTCAAATGTCAGGGACCAGATTATAAACCTGCACAAGGCTGGAATGGGCTACAAGATCATCAGCAAGAAGCTTGGAGAGAAGGAGACTTTTGTTGGTGTGATTATTCAGAAATGGAAGAAATACAAAATGAAAAATCAATCGCCCTCGGTCTGTAGCTCCATGCAAGATCTCGCCTCATGAGGTAAGGATGATCATGAGAAAGGTGCAGCACCCGTAAGGTCCCCCTGCTCAAAAAGGCACATGTTTATTGGCAAACTTCAGACGGGCTTTTCTACATCTAATGATTCAGAGAAGGCTTGGGAGAAAGTGCTGTGGTCAGATGAGACCAAAATTTAGCTCTTTGGCATCAACTCAACTCGCCATGTTTGGAATAAGAGAAATGCTGACTATGACCCCCAAAACACCATCCCTACAGTCAAGCACTGAATTGGAAACATTATACTCTGGGGCTGTTTCTCTGGTAAGGGTACAGGATGACTCGAGCTGATATGGGGGCGTTCACAGGTTTGCGTGGATTGCCTCAATCATTTGCGTTTGAATAGCGCGCGCTCTCCGTGGGCGGAGTCACATTACATTTGAATCAGCTGTAATGAGCTCGACTGGAATCGCTCTCTTTTAATACAGATTTCACAAGATGAGAATATTTGTTTTTTATATAAATTACTTCATGTAAAAGAAGAGAATTCAAGCTTCATGCCTGTGTGTCTGTATGTCTGTTTGACTGAGTATTCGCTGAGTTACAGTTCATTTTCGGGCGTGTTTCAGAATGGACTACACTGACAGAGAGAAGGCAGAACTCGCATCACGTTTATTTTTCTTTATTTGGCAAAAAGCACAACACTTTGTGTTTATTGTGAGTATACACAAAAATAATACACATTTAACAGAATCGATTGATGTATGAAACTCCTATGGAAAATCAAAGTCAACAGAGTTTTTATGAGTTTCTTTTACACTGATAAAAAAAAAAGCGAGCTGGTATCGCCGGCGATACCGCCGACCTCAGGGGGTTAAGGATTTAGAAATGATCTGTAAAGAGGAATGGACCAAAATCCCTCCTGAGATGTGTACAAACCTGGTGACCAACTACAAGAAACATCTTACCTCTGTGCTTGCCAACAAGGGTTTCTCCACCAAGTACTAAATTATGTTTTGCTTGGGGATCAAATACTTATTTCACTCACTGAAATGCAAATCAATGTATAACCTAATGTGTTTTTTCTGGATTTCTTGGTTGATATTCTGTCTCTATCTGTTAAAATAAACCTAGCATAAAAATTATAGACCCTTCATTTCTTTGTAAGTGGGTGAACTTACAAAATCAGCAGGGGATCAAATAATTATTTCCCCTACTGTAAATGTAACTTTATTTGTATTTGTAAGTGAATTTGTTTTTTTAAGTTCAAACAATATGGCCATTGAAATGTTGAATTCATATTTCAAGATAAAAATTTGTTTTGTTTTTAATTAAATTACAGACTCTCTGTTGATGGTTTCCAAAAAAACTGACATTTTACTATAAGGAAAACGTCTCGGTTATGTATGTAACCCTCGTTCCCTGAAGGAGGGAATGGAGACGTGGTCGACTGATTGGGATCACGCGAGGGAGCCTGTCATCTTCAAGTATTGCAAAAACGAGCCAATGGACATTGGCGTGCGTGAATCGCATCACACGCCCCGCCCCGTGGGTATAAATACAGAAGTGGATGCACGCACGCACCGGTCAACAGTGGTACAGCAATAGTGGCTGGGGGACTACGTCTCCGTTCCCTGGGGTTACATACGTAACCGAGACATTCCCTTTCAGTCGAGCATGTTTGGGATCCCTACTAAGGGATCTAGTGCTGCCGCCTTCCAGTGCCTAGACAAAAGCCTCCTGATTCTCCCGCATATTGAAGCGGATATAGGACAGGGCTTAGGCCAAGAAAGTCACTGCTGTTCCACAGGACCACTGGGAAAGCATACCTGCCACGGCCACCTAGGGACTTGGTCATGAAGTCAGTGAACCAACTGTAACTGTAAGCCAGGACTGTAAACCAAGTCCACCCCTGTACTGGAAAAAAGCTCCTCAGTCTGTTGACCTGAAGACCCAACTGGCTATGTAGCACTCAAAGGGAGGGACTTGTACTGAGACTTCGATCCTTCAACGCAAGACACAGGATGGCCTGTGTTTACGGAAGAGTGGACATCTTAAGTACGCGTTCTTCAGGTCCCACGCTGCAGACCATTCATAGGGATGAGCATTAGTAATACGTATTGTGTAGTAACTTGAACGGAGGCTTGAAAAAGGGCCTGAATCAAGCACACAGATCCCTGATGGTCTAACTCACTATAGTTTGAGTACAATGAAGAACAGGCCTCACTTAGAAGCCTATCTTCATATCGGCTGGAGGAACGGCTCGATCACAAGCTCCGCCAGTAGGAAGCGATGACTGCACACATGGCAGCACAATTCGGAACACAAATGTGTAACAAACAGCGCTGCACATATGTGGGTGCCGGACAAACTGAATCGTCTAGCCGAGTCTGATGATACAAGAACCGGCTGAGTCGGTCGGCAGCACCTTTCAGTGCTACAACGGACCAACACAGGGGGCCCAAGGTATCAGAGACGTACTCAGAGTGAGGCAGTGGGTTAGAGACAGTGACCCAGCTCGGAAGGCCCGAATTCGGCCCGAAGCAGGGTCTGAGTTGTAAACACCGGTCTCTAGGTAGCAGCAGAGAGTGTGTGAGAAGGCGTGACCGGGTCCTCGAACGCACTCAATGCCAGCTAATGAAGCCTAGTCTGTTGGTCCGGGGGAAACGCTGGATCAGTCAGGAGCACCGTGTAGTGCTACAACTGAGCAATGCAGGGGAACCACGGATACTACAGACTTCTAGGCAAAAAACAGGGACCCAGCTCGGAAGGCCCGAAGACAGCTCGAAGCAGGGTCTGAGTGTGTAGTGTGACTCTTACCTGTCTGTTCATGGCGGCAGAGAGTGCGTGAGAAGGTGTGACCGGGTCCTCGAACCGCACCCAACTGCTGGCTGGCGATACAAGCGGTAGCTGAGGGATGCAAGGCTTAACAGGGTCGCACACCGCCAGTCTGGCCCTCTTTGAACCCAGGAACAGGGGAAACTGCTCTTTCTTTGAAGTGTGGGTACCGCCGGCTCCGGTATTTTTGGGAGCCAGCGGCGGAACAGTCACACACACACACACACACAACAAAGCCTCCACCCGGCCCTCCACTGGGGGAAGGGAGTGGATCAGACCAACTCCAAGAGCATCCTCCTCCATCCCTGAGTGGCCCGCTCAGGAATACTTTTTACTGTCACTTGCCACCTGGCTTGGCAGCGCCTAGAGTGGGCTGGGCGCCACTACTATGGCCGACTCCACACTGAGGCCTGGCTGAAGGCAGCTGTGGAGGCCCAGCGGGAGCGGGAGTGGCGGCAGGGGGACACCCTCGGCGACGAGCAAGCGGAGGAACTCCCACCAGCGGGGTGGAGCCAGCAGTGAACCGCCGGGGCAGGATGTACCGGAAGTCCTCCGTCTGCGCTTGGGCAGCAGAGAACTGTTCGTCGCAGTTCTCAACCGCGTCGCCGATCAGCCCAACCTGGGAAGTTGTGGAGACCAGGAACCGAACCTTGTCCGTATCCGCCATATCACCCAGGCTGAGCCGTTGATGGCGCTCCTGGACCACTGAGGTGGACATCGCCAGACTGATCGCGCACGCCATGACACTCCTGCACCGGAGGGTGAGGTCAGATGCGGTGCTGAGCTCACCTATGAGCGCACGGTCTGGGCTACCCACGTGCATGTCCATGAGTGCCCTGGCCTTATAGACCTGTAGCAGCACCATGACCACAGGCTTTGTAAGCTCTGCCCATCAGAACGGACGAGAACTCACAGGCCTTAGGGAGGAGACGAGCGGCCCTCGTCCAAAAGGCAGCAGCCGCCGGACACAGGTGCACCTGTGTTGCGACAGACTGCTCCATTGGAGGGATAGCCTCGCAATCCTTCACCGCTCCTACGTCAAGGGTAGTGAGGGGGGAAAAGCTACTCAGGCAGTTTCTGGCAGAAAAAGGTGCCATCCATGACCTGGTAAGTTCTCCATGCACTTCGGGAAAGAAAGGCACTGGGGCGGCGAGCTGAGAACCAGTGCGGTCCGTCCCGAGACACCAATCAACCAACCGAGACTGTCCACTCAAGCCCGACAGCCTCGGCGGCCCGTTTCAGCATAGCTGACGTTTCTGGATCTGGCTCGGGCAACGTTACACTCCCAGAGAGAGATAACGCAGACGAGTCATCATTTCCAGAGGTCAGCTCACCCTCCAATGCTGCAACCGACATCCTGTCCCCTGGAGGGGCCCCGAATAAAACAGCTGGTCGGTCCATTACAGAGGGACCAGTGCTCTCAACGGGGGGCTCCACCGGCTGCGATGTGATAGAGGAGTGAGGGGCCCACAGGGTTTGGTTACCGGGCAGGGAAGCCTCATTATAGCCGCTTTCCGACCGGAGGAACCTTTTCACAGTTCCTAGAACTATTGGTTAAAGTACCCGTATGTTCCTGCGGTGAGAACACGCCGACTAGGAACGACTTTAGTTCTAGGAACTCCATTTGGAGGAACTAATTTAGCTCCTACTTCAGAGTAGGGTCTAAACCAGCACTATAGGAACTACCCGTGACGTTAGTGTACGCTGATGACCAACGCACACAAAACACCAGCACCTGCCATTTTTAAAACAGCTATATGTAAACACACAGATTATAGCCTATATATGTACTCCAGGAACTAGATACAAACATGGAAAACAGTGATAGATGGGCCTCTAAACTTTTATGCTGAAGAGAAAATCCAACGCAACTTTGAGGGGACCAAGTCAAACATGATTATGTATTTCTGCTCAGCTAGCAACACTGGACATCAACCACACGGCATAGGCTAATAACTTTTTTTTCATATACTGTGTACTTTCTATAACAATTCTATCTAATAACATGTTAAACAGTACTTTTAGACAGATCGCTAACTAATGAACACAGAGAATGCGAGCATTGTTTGCTCTGGCGTTCTCAGCGCCATCAAAATAAAGGTCCGTCGCTCCGTCAAAATAAAAGTCGCCGTGCTTGCGTCACTCCCTTACCCCTCCTACTAGTTCCTATGGCCACTTGGCCAGTGCGAACGCAAACAACAAAACCGAGTTTGGGGGAGAGTAGTTCATAGAACTGTTTAGAAGTGGACAGTTCCTATAACTAAGTTCCTGTAACTACTTGGTCGGAAAGCGGCTTATGATCCTCTGATCACCCATCCCACACGGCACCGTAGCGGGTGTACTGCAGCTTTAAGTGCTTTGTTCTAATCGCAATATGGAATAGTGTCTAGACTGTTTAAATATGAATCGCGTTTCTGTGTGTGAATGAATGAATGAACAGCTTTTACCAAACTATATTGCTATACTGAGATGAGTAAAAATCTACTGAAATATGTTGAGATAAAATGTCTTTGTATAATTACCAGTCAGCCCCAATTTTGGCAAGTGATGCATACATGACATACCCAAAATAAAAAGGTTGCTGCTCATAAGTCATTCTGAATAGACACATAACCAACATTTATTTAGAAAGCCAACCCTTGAGAGTTTACAGTTCAAGACTCAAAATTAACCAGACTGTTATTAATATTGTGTAAGATAATTTAGTAATTCTGACAATTTAATTTAGCTCAACGGAATTATTAATTTCGTTTATAGGGAATACGAAAGAATCACTTATTACAACCGAGCAAATGACTCGTTCGCGGTTCATTTGAACTGGCTGTAACTATCAGCTCTGCAATATATAAATATCCAAACTATAGTGAAACACTATAGTTAGCAAGGTAACTTAGGTCAGCAGTTTAAGACATTAAATTCGTAAGCACATAACACAAGTAACACTTCTCTTTAAAATTACAAACAAGACTTTATTGATTATTCTAACACATAAAACTAATATCTAACACAAACACACGCACACACACACACATTCATATGAGTTGCAGCAAGAAAGAGAGTGAGGAAAGAATGAGTTTTAAGAGTGAGATGATGAACTCCCAAGTTTCTATATGCACTTATAAGACATGACCTGGAACGAACCATCAATCATTAATTAACCCTTCTATCGTTTCTTAGACAGGTTATTACATTTATATCAATACACCAGTTCAGCTTAAGAGTCTGAGGGCTACTTGCGTATGCGTTCCCTTTTGGGGTTCCCTTTTTGGTCGGCGTAAAAGGGGTTTCCCGAGTTCGTTCGTTGGCTGGTCTCCTCGTGCCTGATGTCTGGGGCGGCCAGTCACGTGGTGAGCTGGCGGATGAATGAAAGTCTTTGTTGAAGCTGGCTTTGCAGAAGAAACGTGGACCAAAATCTTGCCGTAAAACTTAACTTAGAACCGAGACTCACAACGGAAAAGAAAGGAAACTAAGAAAAGAAAGGAAATTGAGACGAGAGTAGATGATGGCTTGAATGAAGTTGTTTAACCCATGTTCTTCTGATCTTGATTTGGGTTCTTTCGTCTGCGCGTTTACATGGTTACATAGTCTGTCTGGTCTCTTCTCCCTTCGCGCACTTTTCTAACCTTGTTGAGAACTCTTCTAAAAATTTTGTTCGGGTCTAAGATTTTGAACTCACATGTTTATGCCTCCTGGATCAGTTCTGACCAATTAGACACTGTCTTAATTTAGGAGGTGGCGTTCTTTTCACTTCTGATCGTAAATCATGCGTTATCCTGATGCGATCTCCTTGCTCTCCAGCACTAGCAGAGATAACAAGAGGCCACAGTTTAGACATCATTACTATTATAAGAATACAAAACATTTTACACAGATTTCAATCAAGCCATCTTTTGAATTAAGAACATACGATCATGCTGACAGGAAGCACGACACACTTTCATTCAAACACCTAATAGTTATACCAATTACATGAATTATATGGTATCTAAGCATATTAAACACACATATAAGTTGCAGACACAATATAGAGTTATGTAGTTGCATGATGTTTGATTATAAGTCCATCAATAATTGTTTTGGGATGATTTTATGTAATTTTGTAGTCAAAGTCTCAGTCTCTTTGGTTTGAAGTGATTTCAAAACTCTGGGTCATTCAGAGGTCCTTAAGGAGCCTAAGGTCTGTTTTGTGTCTGTGTGGAGTCCAGCAGATTCTCTGCTGTTATCTTGATCGAGCACCGAGCTTTTGCCATCTCTGAACCAATCAGTCTTTGGAACCAATCTAACATTGACACGTTCTTCCTCATCTCTTTGAAGCTCGCATGGCCATAAAGTTCTTAGCTGGGGGTTTTCGTTGGTTAGCGTATACTGGCTGGAGCCTTCTTTTATGGCTATGGGGTTGGTGATTTGGTGTCTGGAATATTGAGTTCTGTGTGGAATTATGTTTGAACAATGCACCTGGAAGATTCATTTGTGTTTGTTTTGCACTCAATCCTACAATTGAGATATATAAGCTCAAACATAAAAACAAAAACAGTAAATATTAAGAATATACTTATTAAATGTATAAAAATATTATGTGAATTTAGTATTGCAACTTATAACCACAACTAAAGTGTAGCCACAATTGTGGTCATGCTTCATTTCAAATCTGAGGATGACATCTCTAAAATTATGCATTTTATGAAGCCTATTGTGAGACCATGTCAGGGGAGACTTTGGAGAAGTTTTAGAGAAGGCCAATAAGATTCTTATCCAATATTTTATTTCCCTGTAAACACCCATTTACAGTCTTTGACTAATATCTGGCGAGGAGAACTGGCCCCATTCATGTTCTATTCATTTAAATCGACCAACCTTTCACACCTCTGCCGGTATGAGACTTAATCTTCATTATTCTTTTATCCTTATTCTTTTGTTTGAATTCAGCCATTATAGCCTTTCTTCTGGCATAATGCTTTGCCATCGACACCTATGTAATCCCACTATACATGAATAATCCACCTATTAACTTAAGTCTTGTTAGAAAACAAACAATAAAAAACTATTCTTGGAACTTTAAATGCGAATTATTTTTAAAAAATGATTGTATGGAATAGAAAGCTCCTGCAGCAGGTGCATTAGCACAACACGTAGCCTCAAGCTACATGACACAATTTAATTTATTAATATTACACTTTTATTTAAAGCTCACTTTAAAACACCATCGAGTATTTGTATCATATTCCGGTCGCGGTTTAAAATGGTTTCAAGTCCTAAAAAGATTTTTAAATATGTTATATTCATTTTAGATTAAGCTATGGGCTATCCTTACCTAGCATATGCATTCTGTAAACATACTTCATTCATATGAAAACCCCAAATCGCACGAAAATCACACACAAAACACATATACTTCAATCGTGCATTTATTAGCTTCTTGTTTCAGGTGAAGAGATGTCACTTTTCCTTTGTTATCACGGATGTCCAGAATGAGGAAGTGTACACAGGATGCGTCATGCAGAAGAGGTCACGTTGAACCACGTGAGATGTACAGCATATGATAGAGCTCTGAGGTCAAATCTGACGCAAATCAGGAAGAGGAGACACACATCTAGCTCCGTTCGCTGTTTGAGCTCTTCAGATCGCATAATTCAGTGGAAAATGAATAGAAATGTTATTCTGTATGACGAAATATTTTACTAGCATGTGATAATTAATCATTATTTCTCCAAATATGCGCACCATTGGACTAATAGCCCTGGCGGATGCTGTACATTGTATGTATTTGAACACAAATAAACCGGAGAAGACGAGAATGAATGTTGTGTGAGTGATGATTTCTATTCAAAATAACGATCGTTATAGACTAATTATTTTGCACTCCATAAATTAAGAAATTAATGTCACTCTAAACCAGTTTAATCATAAACAGTGGTCAAATATCGAAGCTGGAGTCTTAAACCTTTCTTATGATGCTGAGTTTGTCCAGATCAAGTAAGAGTGTGATGTTTTGACGAGTAATGAATTTTGAACAACAATATTCCAGGATCACCAGAGATCCTTGCCGATCAAGGGGATAAGCAACGTATTAAACTGCAAATTAACATTTAAATGCCCTAATATATCATAAAAACGATATGTTACAGACGAAATATGAAAGACAACATTTCGTTGACTAGTTTTGGATAGATTATAAAGTTTTTACTGTAAAATAAACTACTACCACATCAAATAAGCTTTTGTTTTGCAGTTTCTGCTCATATGTTAAATATATATAGTATGTTTTGTCAAAAATAAAGTCGTCCACTAAGATGTTATTATAGTGTTTGTTCCAATGTAGGCTATATTCAAACTAATGATTACTTAACTTTGAAATACGTATGATAAAATGTAGGACTATACTTTATTTTTTTTACAAAGAAAGAGTACACTAGAAATATTGTTAAAATTGTAATTGTTGTTGTAATTGTAACATTTTTAATAAAATAGCAAAACATATATTTACAAGGTAGATGTAAACACAATCTTAAAAGGTCAATATAAGCCTTCTCTTTAAATTATTTTTATTGTGTTTTATTAGTGACACATTTGGGGAGAGAATACTGCCCTACAAAGGCAAAAGACCTTAAGTCGCTAGAGTGTGGAACTGAGAAAAATGACTTTAAAGATTTTTAGTTGTCCCGCCAAATTAATTATAGGTAGGACACTGGAAATCTGGCAAATAGATGTTTTAGTAATGGAAATTATATACATAAAAAAATCTTGAGCTCAAACTTGACTTTTGACCACTATTTTAAAGTTACTGTACTCTCCCTTTGTATTGTCAGCAAAAAGTGAGAAGTCATGCCAAGGCAAAAGGCAGTAACTTCCACATTATCAATATTTAGTTGCTGATCACCATTAACAAAATCATTACAGTACACACCTATAAAATCTAGTGATCATTGCATTTATTTTGTATGATTTACAATTATTTATAGCCATCTACTTATTGCTATCCTGTGCTTTGGTTGCATTCTGATGGCATTATTAATACATTTGACATGACAAAATACCTCCTATTAGTCCAGCGTTGACTCGACCGCGTTTAGGGCGGGGCTGAAGGCGAAGTTTTGGCACTCTGCCAGCTAGTTTGCCGAGCTTTAATTCTTGGTTGTATTCATCTGATACGGCAATGTGTAACGTTTTTCTGTCAACTCTGCATAATCCTTCGCGATCGATATCGCACGTTTGTCGATGGAGCAGACCATACTAAATGTTCTGACCGCTCTGAGGACATCAGAAGTTAGAGCGACTGATGGCAGCTGTACAAAGTACACAGGCTACACCGTAATTTTAATTTTAATGGACATTAAAACAAAGGCAGATAACCGTACAATCTGGTAGGTAGCATTATTTGATTAAACACCGCCACAGTAACTTCATATTGACGCGCGGCTAAACAAAGGCAGAGCACCGTAACTCGTAATTTGAGCGTTCCAAAACAAAGCCAAAGAGCGGTAACTGATGTTACGGTGTTCTGCCTTGGTTTCTCATGAGCTTTTGGAAGTTACTGTTAAGACAAATCATTATTTTCTCGAAAAAAAAACGGAATTGATTCAAGATACTTATCCACATGATAAAGAAGGTCTTGAATGTGCCAAAAATATAAATAACTCATTTTCGACCAAAAACGAAGTTACGGTCTTTTGCCTTTGCACGGCAGAATATATTCCAAACTTTCTGAAAATACAGTATGAGAATTAACTGCACAATTACTAGAAATGTTTACCTTGGATATAATACAATTTGCAAGCATATGCAATTTGTGGGAAAAAAAAAAAAAAAAAAAAAAAAAAAACATTCAAGATATTTCAAACTCTGAACCAATTCTGTAGTGTGTATATACACTCACCTAAAGGATTATTAGGAACACCATACTAATACTGTGTTTGACCCCCTTTCGCCTTCAGAACTGCCTTAATTCTTCGTGGCATTGATTCAACAAGGTGCTGAAAGCATTCTTTAGAAATGTTGGCCCATATTGATAGGATAGCATCTTGCAGTTGATGGAGATTTGTGGGATGCACATCCAGGGCACGAAGCTCCCGTTCAGTGTCATGTTCAAGAAACCAATTTGAAATGATTCAAGCTTTGTCACTGCATGAAAAGAGGTGTATCCGGACCAGTATACTCCTGTATACACTGCTGAAATTCGGAAAAATCCAGGAGTATACTGGCCGGATAGCTCAAATTCCATGGGTCTGTATATATCCGTATACATCCGAAATGATACCAAATCGGATGTATGTTGTGGACGTACAGTATCTTTCTTTGATTAATATAATAAAACAAAAGACTTTTTGGAGATATGAAGGATGCAATATTACTCTATAGGTACTCAAGATTAACAGGAGATTGAGTGAAAATGAGCATTTCACCCCCCCTTTAAAAAGGAATGGGGGAACAAAAATATTTGAAGGGATGAAAATGTAAAGGAACAAAAACAAATATAACATGAACATTCCAAAGAACATTATAAACATACATTAAAATGAATGGGGAAAAAGAAATGTGAATAAAGGTGTAAAGGAATAAAATACAAAACGTGGAGATAAGCAACATGCACATCAAAAAGGAACAAATATACAAAGTATACAATATAAAACGAGATCAATAAATAAGAAATATAGAAATTAAAGTGTATATAAAATATATGTAAATATTCATTTTTCAAACTGCCATGATGCACTGGTGGTGTGACGTAGCGTGGGTCAGCCTCTAGTCTGGTTTGTAGTACCTGGCAGAGAGCAGATAACTCTGTGGTTCTGTTTGGTGGAGACCTCACCATCCACACTGGCCTTCCATCAACAATAGCATCTTCATCAGACATCAGTTCTATTGTTGCAGCAGGGCTCCAGACTAACTTTTCCACTGGTTGCACTGGTGCTACCAACTTTCTCAGTTGGTCGCACCAGCACATGATTTGGTTCCACCAAATTGTTTTTTTTTACAACATGGAATTAATCAATGCATGCTGATGAATAGTTGTCCTAATCTGCGTACCCTAGTTTTGCACTGATGTAAAATGACTGACAGTGACACAAGACCTCATGTTGGCAAAATGTTTTAATCTTTTAAATGAAAACCACTAAAAATAACTATCAAAAAAACACCACATATGTTTTTTAATGTTTGATTGTATTTAGTTCTGTCAATCGATTAAAACAATTAACTAGCCTATTCGCGATTAATCACACTTAACATTAAAGTTTTTAATATGTTTTTATATTGTAATAAGTTCACGTTTAATCTCCAAATTAATGTAGAAACAACATAAAGTATATTTTAAATATTTGATCTATTAGGTAGGAAATATACATAAATTAAAAGTTATCAAACACTTCTCAGTCTTCACTGTAATTTTCTCTGACTTTTTCTTTGATTTTCTTTTTTCTTTCTTTGAAGCGGGTTTATTAGGCTGCTGTCGCTTTAAGATCTGATGCAGATCTGGATCTGACAAGCATCCGATGTTGTCACAACTCTTAGCGTTCATTTAACACGTTTTAACTAATTTAATACTGTGCTTACGAGGATACTCGACAAAGTGAACATTTTGGCATACTTTTGTGTGTTTTTGTCCATTCAAGCATGAAAGAGAAGCGGCATCCTGTGCGCATGAGTCCTGTGTGTGTGTGTGTGTTCTTGTGTGTAGGCTATCACACAGAGAGGAGATTTACAGACAGCGCGCCGCCAGTACAGATTTAAGTTCTTATTTTTGCGTTTTATTGCGCTTGAATTGTTTATTAGTATTTGAATGAATTATAGCGTGATAAAATACTATAGAGCAGCCAATGGATGAAAGAAAAAATCTGATGCTGCATTAATTGCGTTAACCCTCTGGGGTCCTTCGTTTAACAGTCACACTTGGGACCTTCGGGTCCAAATGGACCCGGAGGGCGGGATTAATATATATATAAAAAAATCTTAATATTTTTTTTTTTACTTGTTTTTTATAATATTTTTTCTTTTCTTTTTTGGTGTTTTGAGATAATTTTATGATTTATAATTAATATTTATGCAATAATTATGACCCATTTTTTCCCATTGAATATAATAGAAATTTTTTATATATATATAATTTTTATTTTATTTTTATTAAAGCTGTATTTCATTTTAGAGTCAAGCCTAGGCCTCATGAAAGCAATTTTTGAAATGAGATGGGCGCCAACTGGTGGACACACTGAGCATTTTTATCACGCAATAGCACATTTTTACCACTAGTGGATTTACAGCTCTCTGTAGAAAGGCTTGCGAATTCTAGTGATTTTTGCCTGAACAGATTTAGTCTGTTTTGCACTCTTGATGTTTTAGAGATTCACCCCTTCACTGTTGAGTCCTTTTTTGAGTCCTTGGCTGATTTGTAGATTGTATGCACAAAAAAACTCTGTTTTCATATTTTTGACAATTTCCCATTCATTTCCTATGGGAGTCATTTTTGACCAAAGAGCAGAAGTGTGATGACCACTTAGCATGCTTGGATCATGACCTCAATATTTTTTGTGTGTTCACATACCTAATACCATAAAAGTCACCTAGTTTCGTAACATTCCGATGAAGCTGTGATTTTTAAAAATTCAAAACAGATTTTTGTAATCTGAATTTATTAGTGTGTATGTGTATAAAAGTGTGTTTGTGTGTGTGTGTGTGTGTGTGTGGATGTGTCTGTTTTGCACTCTTGATGTTTTAGAGATTCACCCCTTCACTGTTGAGTCCTTTTTTTCTGCATCCTGGCTGATTTGTAGATTGTATGCGCAAAAAAACCTCTGTGTTTTCATATTTTTGACAATTTCCCATTCATTTCCTATGGGGGTCATTTTTGACCAAAGAGCAGAAGTGTGATGACCACTTAGCATGCTTGGATCATGACCTCAATATTTTTTGTGTGTTCACATACCTAATACCATAAAAGTCACCTAGTTTCGTAACATTCCGATGAAGCTGTGATTTTTAAAAATTCAAAACAGATTTTTGTAATCTGAATTTATTAGTGTGTATGTGTATAAAAGTGTGTTTGTGTGTGTGTGTGTGTGTGTGTGGATGTGTCTGTTTTGCACTCTTGATGTTTTATAGATTCACCCCTTCACTGTTGTGTGCTTTTTTTCTGGATCGTGGCTGATTTGTAGATTGTACGCACAAAAAAACTCAGTATTGTCACATTTTTGCCAATTTCCCATTCATTTCCTATGGCGGGTCCATTTGGACCCGAAGGTCCTGAGTGTGACTATTTTTTTTACAACCACTTAGACTATTCAAATCCTGTCCCCAATTTTTTTGGGTGTTCATATACCAAGTACCAACAAAGTCACCAAATTTCGGATCATTCCGATGAAGCTATGATCGTTTAACTGAAAAAAATGAATCACATGCGTTAACGTGTTCATTTTGACAGCCCTAATTTTTGTACAAAATATGTATTTGTTATATTCCTTTGCTCACTTGCTTCCTCCCTGTCCGCACCTGTGCTCTATCAGTTGTGTCTGAGGCTGTATGCTGGCTCGTTGGCTTGTAATTCCTGAATTCCTAATTGGCGCGTTTCACCATCAGTGTGCAACGCGCGTGATGTGTGCGTTCGTTAATAAATAAACTGCAAGTCTTGCAGAAGAACATTGTTGCCGGAGCTGCTTCTCTCCGTTAATGTCTATGGCGAGTCACGCACTGGGCCGACCCCGGGATAAAAATAGTCAGAATATAAACACTTATTATAGGCGTACCGTAGTGATTCAGGATAAGTCAAAAACACGGTTTGGAAAATTAATTCATGATGTACTCGTTCATTTTGAACATAAGTTACGGACTGCAGCAGCTGCTGATACAATGGCGTTCTGTTGCACTCGCACAAATGCGATCACATAAAATTTTAACTCGCACATTCTCAAAAAATGGTCGCATATGCGACCATTTTGGTCGCAGTCTGGAACCCTGTGCAGTCTTCCAGAGTTCCCTTTCTGTGTTGGTTTGTACAACACTGGACCTGGTCTCCAGCAACTGCAAAACATGACAGTAATTTAACCACTAAAACACAGAGAGGAGGATAGTTACATTCTGAAGAAAAAACAAAACAAAACTGCTTAACCAGTTTCTTAACTTACCCGTCTCTTTCGTTGACGGTTCTTTGCAATGTTCCTCATAGTGTTTCTTTTCTGGGCCTTTTCAGGCTGAGCCAAAGAATACTTCCTCCGCAAAGTCTCAAAATACGTCTAGCAACCTGTTAAATAAATCATAAATAAATGTAATGCCAATAAAACTAAGTAAAACAGAGGACATTAAAATGATTACAACATCTTTAAGATTACCTTTTGCACATTCAGGGTCAACGTCTGTAAAAGTTGTCCTTAATTCTTTGAAGAGGTAAGTGGTCACAGCCAGGTTATGTGATGAATTTATTCTGGGGGAACAAGTTGCAGGCATCATTAACCCTCTGGGGACCACAAACGCGCCCGCGCGTTTTGCTCGTTTTTTTTTTTTAGCAATGAAAATAAACACTAAATGCTCTGTTAATTTTGATCTTTCATTTTCGTGTAATACATCAATCGATCCTGTTCAGTTTCTATTTTTTTTCTGTATACTCACAATAAAAATAAAGTGTTTTGCTTTTTGACAAATAAAGAAAAATTAACATGATGCGATTTCTGCCTTCTCTCTGTCAGTAAACTCCCATTTGAAACGCGTTCGAAAATGATCTATAACTCCGCGAAAATTCAGTCAAACAGGCAAACAGACCCACGGGCATAAAGCTTGAGATCGCATCTTTTAAATGAAGTCATTTATATAAAAAACAAATATTATCATCTTCTGTAATCTGTATAAAAAGAGAGCGACTCCTGTCGAGCTCATTACGAGCTAATTCACTGTAATGTGACCACTCCCCGGAGAGCGCGTGCTATTCAAACGCAAATTCTGAGAACTATTTCAGAGCTGTGAAACGCCCACATCAGCTGTAAACAAAGCGCGTCGCGACTCCACGCGAGTGAGACATTATAGCCTACCTTATGGAGAAAAGATTCTTCAGAACAGTGCTGATGAGGAGCAATATCTCCTGAAATGAGGAGCAGATTCCGCTGAGGAGTGAGGTAGGCTGTTTTCTTTTCTCACGTGTGGAATAACGTTATGGAATAACGTTAGTGTAGGCCTATGTAAACCGCAAAAAGATGAATCCCATTTCTATAATATGACTCGCCTTTCTGTGAGATGAATGAAGGGGACATATTTGTAAAGACTGTTTAGCCTAAATATGAATCGCGCGTCTGTGTGTGAAAGAATAAACTGCTTTGCTATAGCCTACTGAGATGAGTAAAAATCGACTGGAATATGTTGAAATAAAATGTATTTGTATAAGCAACATATTAAACTGCAAAAAAAATACTATGTTTGTCAAAAATAAATTCATAGACTAAGATGTTAGATGTTCCAATGTTGGCTATATTCAAACTAATGAATACATATGATAAAATGTAGGCCTATAATCTTTTTTTTTTTTACAAAGAAAGAGTACACTTGAAATATTGTTGAAATTGTAATTATTGTTGTAATTGTAACATTTTTAATAAAATAGCAAAACATATTTACAAGAGAGATGTAAGCAAAATCTTAAATGGTCAATATAAGTCTTCTTCTAAATACATCTTTTGTCCTTGGATTGTGGCTCAGTCAGTGTCACACCTGAATGAATGGCTAATTATGCAGAGTGGGTGGGACATTGTAATCTAAGGTGTAAACTTCTCCTCCCCCTCGCATATTGGCTTTCCAAGCAAAACCTGTTTTACACCATTTAAATCAATAATCAATGTATTTTTTTTTGTGAACGATAAAGCAAGACTATTTTCACATAATTTTGAAGCTAGAACTCAAAGGGACAACATCCATTAGTCAAAAGTCTTGTGGACACATATTTAATATGTGTTTTGTGGTCTTAATTCAGCAACTTTCATTTTAATTTTTTCCAATAACCACGCATAAACATTATTCTCTTAAAAATACAAACATCTACATACACGTTGCTCGCATATTATGGTAGCCCTGTTTGTGCTATATAGAGTGAATTTACACCTTTGCCATTAACATGTTTATAAATAACTGAAAAAAGCACAAATGTCAAGGCATGTCAGAACATCTCAAGGACCCCAAAAACAGCTTGGTCCCCAGAGGGTTAATGAAATTCAGTTTTGGTATTTCAAATCCATATAGTAGTAGATTAAACTAACATTTACAGTATACAATACGCAGTCTTACCCGGTTTGTGGATCATATTTGTGTGGGTTGTTCTCTGAATTATGGAGGCACCTTACAGATTCCTGTAAAGTTTGAAATTAAAAAGCGTTTGGATTCACAATCTGCAAGAACCACAAAACGTCTCGGTTACGTATGGTAACCCTCGTTCCCTGAGTCCAGGGAACGGAGACGCCTTGTCGGGGGAGTTCCCCTGACGAATTGGGATCACGCCAGGGATCCAACCACCTTCGAGAGAGTTAACAACGAGCCAATGAAAGAGAAACTGAATTGGCATGCAAAATTTGCATTCCGCGTCCCGCCTACCAGCGCGGGTATAAAGGCGGAAGTAAACATTGCATCATTGCTTTTCGCGGAGGACTGGACTCTGTTCGGCTCCTCAGCCTCAGACGAGGCGTCTCCGTTCCCTGGACTCAGGGAACGAGGGTTACCATACGTAACCGAGACGTTCCCTTTCGTCAGCAGGGAACTCCGACGCCTCGTCGGGGGAGTTCCCCTGATGAATTGGGATCCCTACCAAAACGGCATGATGCTGGCCCCTTCCAGCGCCCAGCTAAGCTACCCTGCAGCAGTTTCCAGAAAATTTTGCGGGAGCTAGCTAGGGAAATCACACTGCTGTTCCGCAAGACCCAATCAGTGGATTTTGGATAACACTGGGAAAGCGTGCCCATCCCCAAAGGAAATAATAAGGGGGGGGGGGGGAACGCTGCGGAAGCTGAGGCAGCCTAGAGGAAGGCCCTCAATACACACATGTACTAACCACGTAGGGTAGTGAAACATATGGCAATCCTTGAAGGTAGTCTCAGTCCGGAGGAGTGAGGAGCGTACTCAACAGGGACGACAAAAAGAGTCTGTCAAGGGGAAGACACGGCTGAACTACACGTGGCAATCACGGGTCACCGCAGGGACCACTGGAAAAGACACCCAGTCTACTAACAACTCCTATTGAAGGTAGCAGACCTAGTGCCGGGCGGTCCGCAACACCTGGCACCGGAGGGGTGATGGAGGAACTCACGAGGTTAACCGTTTGCTGGGTAACCAACGGAGCAGAAGACGCACGTATCCGCTCACGGAATGGCGTCGCAAGCCGACACACCTATTCCCTGGAATTACTGGCCGTAGCGAGTACTCGGGAGGAAACAGGATCCACACGTAAACTATAAAACCTAGCGAACGTGTTCGGTGTCACCCAGCCTGCAGCTCTACAAATGTCTGTTAGCGAGGCGCCTTGTGCCAGAGCCCAGGAAGCGGCAACACTCCTAGTAGAGTGAGCCCGCAACCTGGGTGGGCAGGGCTCACCCTGGGACTCATAAGCCCTAGTGATAGCATCCACTAGCCAGTGGGCTAACCTCTGCTTGGAGACAGCCTTCCCCTTCTGCTGGCCTCCGTAACAAACAAAGAGCTGATCTGAGGTCCTGAAGCTTTGCGTTCTGTCTATATAAACCCGGAGGGCCCGGACGGGACAGAGAAAAGCTAGGGCTGGGTCTGCCTCCTCCTGGGGCAGCGCTTGCAGGTTCACTACCTGGTCCGCGAAGGGAGTGGTAGGAACCTTGGGCACATATCCGAGCCGGGGTCTCAATATAACATGAGAAAGGCCAGGCCCGAACTCTAGGCACGATTCGTCGACCGAAAATGCCTGCAGGTCCCCTACCCTCTTGAAGGAAGCCAATGCTAACAGGAGCGCTGTCTTAATGGACAGGATATTAAGCTCAACTGTCGGCAAAGGCTCAAAAGGAGGACTTTGGAGCACTCTAAGCACTAAAGTTAAGTCCCAAGAGGGTACAGGATGCAATTCACGAGGTGGATTTAGCCTCCTAGCACCCTTGAGGAACCTGATGACCAGGTCGTGCTTCCCCACGGACTTACCTTCAACTACATCGTGATGTGCGGCTATTGCAGCAACATACACTTTGAGAGTGGAGGGAGACAGCCTTCGCTCCAACCCCTGTTGTAGGAAGGAGAGCACAACTCTGATCGGGCAAGTTCGTGGGTTCTACCCATGGGAAGAACACCAGTCGACGAACAGGTTCCACTTCAAAGCGTAGAGGCGCCTCGTAGAGGGGGCTCTAGCTGAAGAGATGGTATATACCACTGCCTGTGGCAGGCCATCTAGATCCTCCGCGTCCCGTCCAGGGACCAGACATGGAGTTTCCAGAGGTCTGGACGCGGGTGCCATAGAGTGCCCCGTCTCTGAGAAAGGAGGTCCTTCCTCAGAGGAACCGGCCAAGGAGGGGCTGTCGCGAGGAGCATGAGTTCTGGGAACCAAGTCCGGGTTGGCCAATACGGGGCCACCAAAAGGACCTGCTCCTCGTCCTCCCTGACCTTGCACAGGGTCTGTGCAAGAAGGCTCACTGGGGGAAACGCATATTTGCGTAGAACCGCTCAGGGTGGCTCTAGCGTCTCCCGTGGGACTGCCGATGGCAACGACACCGCTGAGGAGTGGGAATCTCTCGCATCCAGAAACGCACGGGTGAGACGACATCTCTGGTCTTGATATTTCACAAGAGTCAAGATGCGAATCCCCCGTTTTGTTCTTTTAGAAAAAGAGATTCACTCTTTTCACTATGCCGAAACACTCAGGGACCCACCGCGGCCACACATGGGGAAACTGCAAGCCCGTGTGGGCACTCAGTACCAATACCAGCCGTGAGAACGGCTTTTGTTTTGTACTCGTGAAGTACGGCTGGCAGTAGAAGCGGCGATCGCTGAACAGGGCTGTAACACCGGCGGCGAAAGAGATCTTCTTCTAAAGAGAACTCGTGTTAAACTCAAAAAGAAAATAAAGTCTTCTCAGGCGAAGGAAACAGCAGCTTAGCTCCGTGAATCCTGTTCGGCTCCTAGGCGATAAGCAATGATGCAATGTTTACTTCCGCCTTTATACCCGCGCTCGTAGGTGGGACGCGGAAAGCAAATTTTGCATGCCAATTCAGTTTCTCTTTCATTGGCTCGTTGTTAACTCTCTCGAAGGCGGTTGGATCCCTGGCGTGATCCCAATTCGTCAGAGGAACTCCCCTGACGAGGCGTCGGAGTTCCCTACTGACGAAAGGGAACTGAATTTTCAGTTTGAATAAGTTGGCCATCACAGTAAACATAAGAGACAAAACATATCAGTTCATAAATCATTAAGATGTCACGCAGCGCCTCTGATATTTTACCGGTTTGTGTTGCCTTCTGCCTATACAAGGCCACCAGTGCAGGTGTATGTTGGTCAAGCACAGCATAGAACTGGTTCCGTATGTTGACGTTTGTAATGCGTTGGAACTCAGCACAAAGCTACAAAAACAAAAACAAACAAAAATAATTATATAAAAAGACTAATCGATTTGCAACAGAAAACACATTTGTGATGCAACATGTTCCATTAAAATACATTGTTGAGCAACATGGTCACATGCAAAGTGATAGTTCTTACACACAGTGAATAGTGGCATTTGCTGTTCCATTTGAATGTGATACATATTAAAAATTTGGCATAGAAATATGTGTGAAGAGTGGCAGAAAAGAGAAGTGAGTCTGTTTTACCTGTGATTCAATCCGAAGAGCCGGCCATTTCCCCAAGAAGTCCTTCACCTGCACAGATAAAACAATCAATATGAAACCAGTCAAATTATGCAAACAACCTCTTTAATGACAAATTAATGATACAAAATTTCAAGTGAATGTAACTTACCGATAAAGTTGCTCTCTGGTGACAATGTAGGACTGCACATGCACACAAAAACAGACAACAAGATATTTAATTTTTAAGAGACTTTTGATTGATGCTAATGAATTAGGCTCCAAATAAAAGAAATGGTGAAAAATAGTTACAGCCTAAATTAACATTTGAGTCACCTTGATTTTGGGGGATGCTCACTGCACTCCTTCCACTTAAACCTATAATGAAAAGACGTTTGTAAAGGTTTAATAAAAACTTGCATAGTTCATTTGGTAACTATTATGTCCATAACCTTAACTTTGTTTGAGTAAAAGTTAACGTAACTGCTAACGTTAGCCACTAGCTCATTTGGGTGCATGTAGGAATAACATCACATTGAACTTACCAGAGCAGGGCGCTTAACACAAACAGCAGCAACACACTCAAAAACAGAAGGACTATCGCTTGCTGAAAAGAGTTAACGTTATTGACTAACGTTAACATTATTGCCCTGCCACGACATTAACAGTACACAGGATATTCTGTCACTAGCAGGCGGACTGACGGCAATCGCGCCCACGACACCGCGCTTGCAACTTAAAAATAGCCTCGTCTAACAGTCAAATATCACGTGTAATATGATATTCTTACAATATTACAACAAGCAAAGTAGTTTTAAAGTGTTTTGGTTTACTTACAAGTTGTTTCATGCTGGATACCACGTCGCTCAAGAGGGTAGCCATCTTGGATAGATTTTTCAGGTAACGTCAGTTAGGGCCGCACGTCATGACGTCATATCACGTGATCGACAGTACACTTAAAAATAGTGAGTGAACCAGCGGTGTTCACTCAGAAATGCTGAGGCACACAAACATAAAAATACATATTTGTTCATAGACATTAATAGTTTAAAGGTGTATTAACTCAGCAAGAGATTTTAACTGTAGTGACCTCAGTCTTTATAAGCTAGTAGTGCTGTTCGGGCCCAGTGTGCCGAGACGAGTGAGCCTGCTTGCGCACCTCAATTCAGTGGAGTAGAAAAGCTCAGGTTCCTTCTACCTTTTTAATAAATATCAAGTCCCCTTTATTTATACAGCGTTTCAAAGCAGCTTTACAGAGATAACAGGAAGATAATGCAACAAAGTTGTTTCCAGAAGAAAATAGCGTCACAAGTCCAGCTTAAGTAGGCTCAGTGGTGATTAATGTTTTTAAATAAAAAAATAAAAATAAAATAAAAAAATATATATGTATATATATATATATATATATATATATATATATATATATATATATATATGTATATGTATATATATGAAGAGTTCAGATGCAATAGCCTCTAAGTGCCATCTGAAATTAATGAAATAATTAGAATAATAATTTTTATCAAGCTTGCATATTTAAATTCAGTAAATTCACTTAAATGGTAATGAAAATGACCTATTAATTGTCATTTAAGTGAAATTACTGAACTTAATTAAATATATGAGCTTGATTAAAATGATCATTCTAGAAGAAAATTTCAGATGGCACTTAGAGGCTTTTGCATCTGAACTCTTCATATATATTAGCGCCACTTTGGAGAAAACCGTGATGTCATTGTCCATCTCAGTTCAGATCTCATACAATGGTGTCAATGCATTTTGCAAAGCGATTTGTAAAACTTCACAATAAAATTTGATATTCTGAAATGTTTGGCTCATTTTCCTTTATTTGTTCTATTCATTTCCTTTGTTTATTTAATTAAATTTATTTAATTAAATATTCAGATGTTTTTGTGACTGTATGTTCAGACAGGGTGTTCATTTTAGTCTTTAGTCTGTTTTAATATATATATATATATATATATATATATATATATATATATATATATATATATATATATATATATTTATTTAAGATATACTTTCTTCATGCAGTTTGTTTTAAGGCCCTGACACAGGCGACTTGAACCAACCCTAGAGTAGGCTTTAGTCATTGCTAGTTCTTTGACGTTGGTTTTTTGTTTCAGGACCTTAATTTATTTATTTCTGAATTCTCAAACATCCCCCACTCCATTACACCACCACCACCAGCCTGCACAGTGGTAACAAGGCATGATGGATCCATGTTCTCATTCTGTTTACGCCAAATTCTGACTCTACCATCTGAATGTCTCAACAGAAATCGAGACTCATCAGACCAGGCAACATTTTTCCAGTCTTCAACTGTCCAATTTTGGTGAGCTCGTGCAAATTGTAGCCTCTTTTTCCTATTTGTAGTGGAGATGAGTGGTACCCGGTGGGGTCTTCTGCTGTTGTAGCCCATCCGCCTCAAGGTTGTGTGTGTTGTGGCTTCACAAATGCTTTGCTGCATACCTCGGTTGTAACGAGTGGTTATTTCAGTCAAAGTTGCTCTTCTATCAGCTTGAATCAGTCGGCCCATTCTCCTCTGACCTCTAGCATCAACAAGGCATTTTCGCCCACAGGACTGCCGCATACTGGATGTTTTTCCCTTTTCACACCATTCTTTGTAAACCCTAGAAATGGTTGTGCGTGAAAATCCCAGTAACTGAGCAGATTGTGAAATACTCAGACCGGCCCGTCTGGCACCAACAACCATGCCACGCTCAAAATTGCTTAAATCACCTTTCTTTCCCATTCTGACATTCAGTTTGGAGTTCAGGAGATTGTCTTGACCAGGACCACACCCCTAAATGCATTGAAGCAACTGCCATGTGATTGGTTGATTAGATAATTGCATATGTATATGTATATATTCTTTTGTCCTTGCATTCTTACTTGTGGCTCAGTGACACACCTGAATGAAAGGCTCATTATGCGGCTCATTATGCAGCTCATTATGCGGGTCATTGCCTTCTCAGGTTTGAATAACGCCCCCACGCATATTGCCTTTCCAAACAAAAAGTGTCTTACACAATTTAAATCAATGTATTGTTTTATGTGTATGATTAGGCAGGATGATTTTCAGATAATTTTGAAGCAAAAACTCTAGGCAACAACATCCATTAGTCAAACGTCTTGTGGACACATATTTAGTATGTGTTTTGTGGCCTTATTTCAGAAACTTTAATTTTTAGTTTTTCCAATAACCATGCATAAACATTATTCTCTCAAAAATACAAACATGTATGTCACGGGTGACAAAATGCTGGGAAAAGCGGAACCTTTGTTTTCTTTCCATGTTCCCCGAGGGGAATTATTTTGGTGTAACGCCTCACTCCGGTTCCGGGTGTAGCGGAGATATTGTCCAAACTAATTACCGCCGATGCACGACAGGTGTGAGGGAGAGAGGAGCGGTGTTTGCACAGGCTTTCCGCTTCACAAGAGGAGGATAAAAGAGCCAATCGAAGTCGAGTTGAGGTCGAGGTTGGAACTGGTAAAAGTCAATCGGTGCTCAGTTGATCAGTTGTTTGGCTGGGTCTCTGTCGTTGTGTTTTGGGGTAGAAGATCTCCTGTTTGAGTGCTTACATTTGATGCTGTGATCCTGGAAATTCGTGTAAGTGAAGAACTGCCATTGGAGTCTGTCGTTTAGAACTGCTTGTGGAATACTACTGGATTGAACTGCTGCTTGGATCTGCGCTGGAAGAGGAAGGAAGAAAGATAAGTGAATTAATTTCATCATTGAATCAAATGTAAAGCTTGAAGAAAAGACTGTGAATGTGAAATTTACTGTTGAGGAGGACATCTGTTTCAGATACATTGGAGAGGAATTGAGAGTTGAATATTCCCGTTGAAATGCATGGATGAAGCGAGGCTTCTGATCAGCCCTACTGTGTGAGTGATTTGCAGTTGTTTGCCTTACCTGATGCACGTCGAATTAATGCTGTGGATTTGTAGTGAACACGAGTGCTGTGTGCTATGCTGAGAAGAGTCTCCCAACGCCTGTTTCATTCCTGTGAAATTATCTCCTGTAAATCCTCTCTCTCCCTCTGAAAGTACAAGTCTTGTGAAGAACCGTATGGCTGTGGAAAAGTCTGAATCGTTATACTTACTGACCGAGCTCTGAAGATGTATAACATCGCTGGTAAAGCTGCCTATTGAGTCTCTCGCTAATGTCTGATGAAAGTGTGTTGATGTTAAGAGAAGAAATCTTACCTGTTACCTACCGTCTGAGTCCTGCAGATGTGCAGCAACGCTGTGAAGTAAGTTTTAAAGTCACAATTTCCCTTTCATGTTCTGATGAGAGAATCTGCTGTTGAGAGAAGAAACATTACCTGTTATTTACCGTCTGAGACCTGCAGATGTGCAGCAACGCTGTGAAGTGAGTTTTAAAGTCACAATTTTCCTCTCACGTCCTGATAAGAGAATCTGCTGTTAAGAGAAGAAACCTTACCTGTTACCTACCGTCTGAGTCCTGCAGATGTGCAGCAACGCTGTGAAGTGAGTTTTAAAGTCACAATTTCCCTTTTATGTCCTGATGAGAGAATCTGCTGTTGGGCGAAGAAACATTACCTGTTACTTACCGTCTGAGTCTTGCAGATGTGCAGCAACGCTGTGAAGTGAGTTTTAAAGTCACAATTTCCCTTTTATGTCCTGATGAGAGAATCTGCTGTTGGGCGAAGAAACATTACCTGTTACTTACCGTCTGAGTCCTGCAGATGTGCAGCAACGCTGTGAAGTGAGTTTTAAAGTCACAATTTCCCTTTCATGTCCTGATTAGAGAATCTGCTGTTGGGCGAAGAAACATTACCTGTTACTTACCGTCTGAGACTTGCAGATGTGCAGCAACGCTGGGAAGTGAGTTTTAAAGTCACAATTTCCCTTTCATGTCTTGATTAGAGAATCTGCTGTTGGGCGAAGAAACATTACCTGTTATTTACCGTCTGAGTCCTGCAGATGTGCAGCAACGCTGTGGAGTAAGCCTTCCCAGCCACTATCACACAATTGTGTCCCGAAGACAGTGAAGAATTGATCCAGCGGCTATTTCAGTCAAATAGCCCTAGAAGAAAAGAGTTGCTTATCCTTTCCTCAAGTTGATTGTTATTCAATAAAGATTGTTACTTGTGAACTCAATTCCTTGCCTCCTCCTTTGTCCGTCTGTTGCGTGCCTGTGGTGTCGGCTCCTCACGGTGGTGTCTGGAGTCAGGGGCGGCTGGTCATCCGAGTCCGCCCCGGCCTGCACCGGTGACACAATTTGGCGTAAGTCGGCAGGGTTGCCACCGTGAGTTGTAGCGGCCACAGGTACGCGATGGTGGACGAAGAGGCCCCATCAGTTCGCTCGCAAGTAATGCCCATCATGATGGGAGCCCCTTGGGCACAACGCTATGGAGGACCAGGATCGGAGCTGAGTTTTCAGGACTGGAAAGCGCAGACAGAATATCTGGCTGGATTACAAGGACTGAGCGCATCGCAAAAGGTACAGTTTGTGCTAGGATCGTTAGAAGGAGAAGCCAAAAGGGAAGTTCTTGCTGCATCAGAAGCCACGCGGGCCACTGCGAAGAATATCTTTGATTTCTTGTCTGGAGTATATGGAGATTCTACCCCGGTAGCCATCCTTCGTGCCCAGTTCTTTAACTGTCAGCAGGGGCCTCAGCAGACTCTGCGAGCATACTCCCTGAAGCTGCGGGAGCAGTTTGGCCGGCTGAAAGGTCGACAAGATCATGGACTGGGAGAAGGAGATGGCTTATTGAGAGACCAGTTTGTTTTGGGGCTGCGTGAAGGACCGGTGCGCCAGGGCATACGGCTCCAGCTTCGACGAGACCCCACTATGTCTTTTGAGGCTCTTCGACAAGAGGCCTTGGTGTTGGAGTCAGATCAGGGAGAGACGACTCGGACACCGGTTCGTGTGGCGACCAGCAGCGCCACAGTGCCCGCGCCTGTTGAGTCAAGTGAGTGGAAGCAGAAGTTGAGGACAGAATTACTGGAGGATGTTAAGGGACAGATGGCAGAGTTGTCTCGGAGTCTTTTGGGTGAGCTTCATCGAGGTCGAGTCGAAGGTGGACCGATGGTGCGAGGAAGATCATATTCAGAGGAGGGGCCAAGACCTGTACGCCGCCCTCCGCGTCCGACGGGCCCCCGGTTTCAGTGGGATCATCAGGGTCGACCCATCTGTATTAATTGTGGAAATCCGGGACACATCAGCCGCCAGTGCGACCTTCGTCGAAGTTCTCAAGGGGGTTTTTAGTCCCACCGGTCACTGTGGGTCAAGTGGCCGGGACCCCTTCAAGAGACCCTTGTTCTGTTCCGGTGATGAGAGACGACTGGGTTGGGCGTTGTCCCACCGTAGAAGTTCAAGTCAATGGAATGAAGATTAATTGTCTGGTCGACACAGGTTCTCAGGTCACATTGTTTTCAGAGAGTCTGGCTCTGGAGTTATTCGCGGATCATCGGCTTCACAGGATGGAAACTTCAAGACTCACATTACGTGGAGCGAATGGATTGGATATCCCTTACACTGGGTACATCGTGGTAGACTTCCTGGTTCGAGGGGTCCCTGTCCACCAGAAGGGTGTTGTCATTGTTCGAGACCACTGCTTGGGTCTCCATCGAGCACTGCTAGGGATGAATGTCATTCTGGATTGCTGGGAAGAGCTGTTTAAAGGCCGACCGGCCCGAACGTCCCCGTTAGCAGCCAGGCAGGACTGGGATCGGATCCTGGCCGATTGCCGAAGAGTCCATGCAGCAAGTCAGGTGCAAGAGCGGGAAGATATCGGTCGAGTCACCTGCCGGTACGCTCTGTCTGTTCCAGCCCGGAGCGAGGCTGTTCTCTGGGTCCGAGTGCCTGCTGGACCCCGTGAGTCAGGTAACTGTGTCCTTGTAGAGCCCCATGAAGATTGTCAACCCATCGAAGTAGCCCATGGGCTAGCGGTCATACGACGAGGGCGAGTTTCAGTGAAGGTGCGAAACGCCCATCCCTACCCAGTACTCCTTCGTCGACACCAACGTCTGGTTCGAGTTTCATCTGTCCGTCCTGTCCAAGTCCAAGAGCAACAAGATGTCTGTTTCAGGCAGGTGAGCCCTGCGGTGGTAGAAGTTGCCGTCCGTCCAGTGGAGGCCAGTACAGGCCCTGTGAGAGGGGAAATGCCGACCCATTTGATGGGGGAGTCTTTGAAGGGTGAGGACCTGGAGGAAGGACAAGTGTTACAGCTCCAGGAGCTCCTGAAGAGGTGGAAACATGTGTTCTCAACCCATGAGGAAGACTATGGCTGTACAGGAGTGATTAAGCACCAAATACCCACCGGAGAAGCAACACCTAGTCGGAAGCGGTACCGTCCGGTGCCCCCCACTCTCTACACTGAAGTCCGCGCTCTGCTAAAAGGGATGCTAGATGGAGGGATTGTTCGAGAAAGTAGTAGTCCATGGGCAGCCCCGATTGTCTTAGTACAGAAGAAAACGGGAGCCTGGAGATTCTGTGTCGACTACCGCAAGCTCAATAGTGTGACCAAGAAAGATGCATTCCCGTTGCCGCGGATCGAAGATTCTCTCACGAGTTTGACTCAAGCAGCATGGTATTCAACCTTGGATCTGGCCAGCGGATACTGGCAAGTACAGATGGATGACCGCGACAGAGAGAAAACTGCCTTCACCACACCGTTCGGGCTATTCGAGTGGGACCGGATGCCGTTCGGTTTGTGCAACGCCCCCGCGACCTTTCAGCGACTTATGCAGCGGTGCCTGGGAGGGCAACTAGTGGAGTCCACGCTGGTCTATTTGGACGATGTAATCGTTTTTTCCCCTGACTTTCAGACTCACCTGCATCACTTGGAGAATGTCTTTCGGGCCATGGAGAGATATGGGCTAAAGTTGAGGCCAGATAAATGCCAGTTGTTTCGCAAAGAGGTACAGTTCCTGGGACATCGAGTCAGCGCTGCCGGTATATCCCCTGATCCAGAGAAAGTTGCAGCAGTCCAAGGCTGGGAGCCCCCACGAACAGTGAGACAAGTGCGGTCTTTCCTAGGCTTCGTAGGATATTATCGGCGATTTATTAAAGGATTTTCGGGGCTTGCTAAGCCATTGAACCAGCTTCTTGCTGGTACTGGACGTTCCCGGGGCAAAGGCTCATCGACAGTGCAATGGGAATCAGCATGTGAAACAGCCTTCCAAAATCTGAAGCAGGAACTTTTGAGGGCCCCTATCCTGGCCTATGCAGACTTCACTCAGCCGTTTCTCCTGTATACAGATGCCAGCAATGCAGGATTGGGGGCGGTACTAGCCCAAGAGCAACAAGGAGTGGAGAAGGTAATTGCTTATGCCAGTCGAAGCTTACATCCTGCAGAGCGGAACGCAGCAAACTACAGCTCCTTTAAGATAGAGTTACTAGCCATGAAATGGGCCATGGCCGAGAAATTCAAAGACTACCTATGGGGAGCTAAGGTGACTGTGATCACGGACAACAACCCTCTAGTCCATTTGCAGACTGCCAAGTTGGGAGCAGTGGAGCAGCGTTGGGTGGCCCAGCTTGCTAATTATGACTATCGGCTTAAGTATCGACCTGGCAGGGAAAACGCGAATGCTGATGCCTTGTCCAGACTCCCAGCCATTCAGAGAGACGGTCCAACGCACCTCGATATCCCTGGTCAAGAGGATGAATTATTGGTGGCGGTCGTGGAAGCTCCAGGGACCCAGGGGGATGTTCCGTCCAGTTGGGGATGGGACCCCGGACGGTGGAGCAGATTACAGCAGGGAGACGAAGACCTGTGTCAGGTCGCCTCGCATCTCAGGCGAGGATTCAGGCTGCGAGCCGAGGAAAGGCAGGCTCAGACAGTGGGAGTACGACAGCTCCTGAAGCAGCGGAAGAGACTGCGGATCAGAGGAGGGGTAATTTGTCGTTCACTGCGAGATCCAAAAACTCAGGAAACCAGGTATCAAGTGGTGGTTCCAGAGGACCAAGTCCAAGAGCTGTTGACTGCCTATCACACCCATGCTGGCCATCAAGGCCAAGAAAAGACCTTGTCACTGTTGAGGAGGTATTTCTACTGGCCAAAGATGGAGAAGAAAGTTGAAGAGTTTGTTCAGAGTTGTCCACGGTGCACGCTGTTCAAACTCCGGAAGGAACCTCGAGCCCCACTGGTTCCCTTTCGGCCGAAGGCACCTCTGCACATCATAGGGATTGACTTCCTGACCCTATGGAGACCCGCAGATCGATATCAAAACATCCTGGTAATGACGGATCTGTTTACCAAGTACGCCTGGGCCGTCCCCACAGTAGACCAGACGGCAGTGACTACAGCCAATGCCCTTTGGAGAACGGTAATACAGCCGTTCGGCTGTCCAGAGACCCTACATTCGGACCAAGGCCCAAACTTTGAGTCCCGAGTCATACAGGAGCTGAGCCAGCTCTATGGTTGTCGAAAGACACATGTAACCTAGGTTACTATAGCCCATGTCAAACCCATAAAAAAAAAAGAGAGAAATAGAGAAAAGAATTGAAATTCGCATAAACAAATTTATTGATTTATTTTAATGTTTAAAAAATTTAATATTTTTTGAACGAATGTAGAAAATGTCGCAAATTGAAAAATATTTAAACAATTAGGAATATCTCCGCCCTTGGGGTGTTGCGTCATCTGTCTCCGTAAACAGTCTCTCATCACGGAGTGAAGTGAAATGGCCGTTTGAGCAGTGATGCATGTCGATCGCAGTTCTAAAGTCAAGAAAGTAAGTGAGGAATACTAGATTAACTATTGAAATGTATAGTTTGAAGCATCGTTAACAAGAAAATGTTATTTAAATAGTTTTAATTACGTTTCTATTGACTCTAAGGATTAAGTGAGAAGTTGAGCGAATTCGTCTGACAAAACTGCATAAAACAGATTCCCTTGATACATCGAGATCATTTCTGATCGTTGTTGATTTATTCTTGGTAAGTGAGCTCATAAATCTTTTTTTTTAGTTATCATTTTCAATCTTTTGTGGAGTCAGGTGTTCTTAACTGATACTGTGATTTATGTTTCTTGTGAAATATGTTGAGAAATGAGTTTATATGTGATTTTTATCACTTAAATTAGCTGTTGTTTTGCTGTTTAAAAGTGTTTATATCCGTTTTCTAACTTTGTGAGTGTGACGAATGTAACGTAGCTCACGTGGAGTTTTTGCTAACCATGCGGGCCATGTGCTATGAGCTACAAGCTAATTGAGTGCACATACGTCACTTCATGACGTTATTCTTTATTAATAGTTATATTTCTGTTGAGAAATATGAAAAAAAAAAAAAAGAAAAGAAATAAGTGTTAACATGTCCCTTGAAGCATTTATTGTGCTGAAAATGATAATTTGAAATATTAATGTTGTTAAATGGGATTAATTGTGATTTTCTGCCTTGTCTTTGCAAGGTTGGGTTTTTTTTTTTCCCCCCTTCCTTTCTTTTTGTCTCTTGGAACCGAACGAGGAGTTCTTAGTTACTGTTTCTGTCAACAATGAGGAGTGCTCAGCGTTGGTGGAGACTGGCGAGCCAACCTGGTTTTCCCGAGCTTGAACAACATATCATTGTTTCTTCGAGGTGGTAGGATCTCACTTATTCTGTGAACAAGAACTATTTTCCTTTTTGCATTTTGCATCTTGGAGTTGAGTATCTGCGCTCTTTACACTAACAGAGCACTGGAACAGGAGAACGAAAGAACATTGAACTGTGCTAAACTCCTGTTGAATTGCTTGAGTTATTTGTTTCAAAGACAATCAGTTGAAAAGGACTCTGATTCGGTGTCATCTGACATTTTCTTGAGCATTGTCTCTATTGCTGTTATTTTGTTATCTTTGCTTTATCTTTTTTTTATTTTTTTTATTTGAAAAGTTGTTCTTTGGTTCTGAAAAGTGAACACAAGCTGTTATTAAACTGTGAGTTGTGTAAACGGGTTATACCACAAGTATGTAAAAGAAAAGGTTGTTTAAAGGTATTCAGCTAACCAAACCAAGCTAGGAAGTTAAACTGTAAAATAGGAATACTAAGGAATTAAATAACAAACAAGGAGTCATTGAATTAAACAGCTTTATTTCAAGTTTAACATAAAAAAAGAATGGGGACTGTTGTGTGAATTATATTGTTTTTAGTTTTTTTATTGCTGCCATTTTTTTCTTTTTTTTCTTTTCTTCCTTGTTTTTCCTTTTCCCTTTACAAGAAACCGTTTAATGCAAGAAATCATAAAAAAAAAAAATACTCACTTTTTCAAATCGTAGTTCTGTCTCTTGTCGTCATTTCCCTTGTCTTGCTGCAACGCTGGCTTAAGAGCGAACATAGACTTCTGATCTGGTCCAAAGTATTAGAAAGTGCTTTATGCATATTTTAGTCACGTGCGCTACATAAAAGTTGGCGAGCCAGCCAGGAGCCAGTTCTTGCAGCGAGGGTAACTGTTAAAGAAACAGAGAAGGGAAATTAGTAAACCAAGAGAAACAAGTTATTGACATTTTCAACCGTTACAATGGATATCGTGAAGCGGGAAAACGTTAACGTAGCAAATGCGCTCATAGTCAAAGGCCTTACGTTAACCGAAACAGACAATGAGCTGGAAATGTACCTAGAAAGATATGGTTCAATTAGCCGTAATATTATCATTGATGACCCAGATTCAGAGTTTCACCAAAATGCCATCATAGAATACAATCATAACTCTGCAATCCAAAATCTGCTCCCTTTCTTACCTTTAACTTTGGGGAGTCTCTCTGACCCAGGGGTTACCTTCCGAGTGCGTGCCTTAGCCACTGTCTACACTCAACCTTCTATCTGCACTGCCACTGAAGGGTATCTTGAGGAATTGAAGGCCATTGCTAAGGAAAGTGGAAGGTCCTTCCAGAGTGTGCTTCAAGAGGAATTGGAGAAACTCAAAGAAACCCATTCTGAAAATCAAGCTCCAACAGAATCGCAGCAAGCAAGCTGCCATGATCTAAGCAGTGACTCCAAGAGTGCAGAGGCCACCGCCCCATCGTCAATAAGTAGCCCCCTGACTAATTCAAAAGTGACACCAACTCAAAGCTCAGAACCTAAAAACCCAACCAAGAATAAACCGACATTTGTGTCTGCCCCTTCTCCAGAAACTACCACTGATGATATTACTGTGACAACATGCCCTGTGTTCCCCACAAATATTGTGGACCCACCCAGTGTTCAGAGAATGGTGGTTGAACACATAGTGAAAACAAGTGAAGCTACTGTGTCACAGCAAACCTCTATTCGTCTGAGGGTTTTCTCAGGGAGGGTTCCACGCCCCCCCAACGAACCAGATTTCGAAACCTGGCGTGCAAGTGTCGACTTCCTGTTAAGTGACCCTTCCATCTCTGACTTGCACAGAACGCGGAAAATCCTAGACAGCCTCTTACCTCCAGCTTCTGACATTGTAAAACATGTTCGCTCTCCAGCCCTACCTGCTGTGTATCTTAAGCTCTTAGAGTCCGTATATGGTTCTGTCGAGGATGGAGACGAGCTGTTGGCCAAGCTCATGGGCACTCTACAAAATCAGAGTGAGAAACCGTCAGACTATCTGCATCGGTTGCAAGTTATTCTGAGTGCTGCAATCAGACGAGGAGGCATAGCAGAAAGTGAACATGACCGTTACCTTCTGAAACAATTCTGCAGAGGGTGTTGGGACAATCGTCTCATTGCCGACCTTCAGCTTGACAAAAGAGAAGTACAACCACCCACTTTTGCTGAATTAGCAGTGCTTATTCGAACCCAGGAAGACAAACACGCCTCTAAGGAGGAACGGATGAGAAAGCATCTTGGGATGACAAAGCCCCCTAATACCTACCAAAAGTCGCGTGCAGTCTCCAATCAAGTATCAGCCTGTTCGTGTAATGTGCCCAGCTCGGATGGTTCTGAAACCAGTCTTCTAAAGAAACAAGTTGCAGAAATCCAAGCCCAAGTTACTACCTTAAAGCAGTCTCCTGATCGAAAGAATCCAAAGAGTCATTCTGAAAAGGCTGAGTTGACCGCTTTAAAGAGGAAGAATTATGCACTCAAGTAGCTGCGGTGAAGGCATCGGTCACCCAGGGACTGAAACAAAACAATGCAGAGGAGTTGGAAATTTCTAGGCTCCAACGTCAGATTGCTGAGCTGCAAACTCAAAGTGTCAGTCGTACAACGCCTCGAACTTCTAGTGCTCAGAGACCGCTTAACACAGAAACGGACAGAGGTCCCAGGATGGGCCATCTGAGAGTTAACAGACCACGACCCTGGTACTGTTTTCGGTGCGGAGAGGATGGGCACCTAGCTATCAATTGCGAGAACGCTCCAAATCCTTCCAAAGTCGAAGAGCAGCGACTTAAGTTAAGAGAGCAACAAAGCCAATGGGACTCTCTGCATGGAAGGCCTGCCCAGCCTTTAAACTAAAAAAGGTCTCTATAGCGGGGCATATGGAGACCAGACGTTCAGACTGTCGCCCTGAATGTTACAAACAGATATCTGACGTGAGTAACTGTGGTGCACCGCCATCGAAACGCTTGCCAAAGGGGTTAGTGGGGATAAAATGCACAGCCAAGGTCGCCATTGGAGAAAGAGAAGTAGATTGCCTTCTAGACACAGGGTCACAGGTGACCACAATTCCTCAGTCATTTTATGAAGAAAATTTGTCAGACCACTCTTTGAAGCCATTAGAAAACTTGTTGGAGGTAGAAGGAGCAAACGGACAGGCAGTACCGTATCTGGGGTACATTGAGTTAACCCTGAAATTTCCCAAGGCCTTCATAGGAACTGAAGTTGAAGTCCCCACCTTGGCCTTGGTGGTGCCAGATTTAACAAGTCTTTCTCAAATTCTAGTCGGAACCAATTCCTTAGATGTGCTTTACAGCAAGTGTGCCAAAGAGAATGCGGCTAACTTTCAATCGAGCTTCCATGGGTACCAAGCAGTACTTAAAGTCTTGGAGGCCAGGTGGAGACAAGCCAGCAGTGCGATTCTGGGTTACGTGAAGTTGAAGGGAAACTCTCCTGAAGTTGTGCCTGCAGGAAGCACGGTGGTCTTGGATGGCCTTGTCCACCTACATGGTCCCCACACAGAGAAGTGGGTGACTCTCGAGCCTCCATCTGTCCCTTTACCAAGTGGCCTACTGATTGCAAACTGTTTGCACACCTTACCCCGAAACCGTCTCTCTAAATTGTCAGTTTTGCTGAGAAATGGAACTCAAACCGACATAAAAGTCCCTCCTAAAATTGTGCTGGCAGAGATTCATGCAGTTCAGAAGGTCATGGACCAGCAGCACCAGAGTTCAAATGTCAAAATTGAGGAACCATCAAACGACTGTGCTAACCTTGCCTTCGAATTTGGTGACTCCCTGCCCACAAGCTGGAAAGAGAGGATATCAAAGTTGTTAAACTCCATGCCTGAGGTCTTCTCCCTGCACGACCTTGATTACGGCAGCACTGAAAAGGTCAAACATCAGATAAAGTTGAGTGACAGCACACCGTTCAAGCACAGAGCCCGACCCATCCATCCCCAAGACATTGACGCTGTAAGAAAGCACCTCCAAGAACTACTAGAGGCCGGTGTCATCCGCGAGTCTGAGTCTCCATTTGCGTCACCAATAGTGGTAGTCCGTAAGAAGGATGGTACTGTGAGGCTATGTATTGACTTTCGAAAGCTCAACTCGCAAACGATTAAGGATGCGTACGCCTTACCAAACCTAGAGGAGGTCTTTTCAACACTAACCGGCTCGCAGTGGTTCTCCGTGCTCGATTTGAAATCCGGATTCTACCAAATCGGCATGGAAGAAGCTGATAAGTGTAAAACCGCGTTTGTCTGCCCGCTTGGATTCTGGGAATTCAACAGAATGCCGCAGGGGATTACCAATGCACCGAGCACGTTCCAGAGATTAATGGAACGGTGTATGGGAGACTTGAACAGAAAACAGGTGCTGGTTTTCATCGATGACCTCATAGTTTTTTCAAAAACTCTTGAAGAGCATGAGTCCCGGTTGCTGCAAGTTCTAAACCGACTGAAGGAGTATGGGTTGAAATTGTCACCCGAGAAATGCCGGTTCTTCCAGACATCAGTGAGGTATCTGGGTCATATAGTCTCACGAGACGGAGTAGAGACTGATCCAGCGAAGGTTGAGGCCTTGAAGACATGGCCAAAGCCAACAAACCTGAAGGAGTTGAGGTCTTTTTTAGGCTTTGCCGGATACTACCGGAGGTTTGTGCGAGAGTACTCCAAGATCATTAAGCCTCTTACCGACCTCACAGCGGGATATCCTCCACTCAGGAAGAGCGGTATTAAAAACCGAAGGAAGGAAGCTATTTCAACCCCAAAGAAGAGTTCGGTGATCGATGGACTCCAGATTGCCAGAGTGCCTTTGACTCCATAATTGGCAAGCTCACATCTGCACCCGTTTTGGGCTTTTCGGACCCCAGCCTTCCCTATGTGCTTCACACTGATGCCAGTACCACCGGGCTCGGTGCAGCTTTATATCAGGAGCAGGAGGGGCAGATGCGAGTCATAGCCTTTGCCAGCAGAGGATTGACTAAGGGTGAAAGTAGATACCCTGCGCACAAACTAGAATTTTTGGCGCTAAAATGGGCTGTCACCTCCAAATTTAGCGACTACCTATATGGTGCAGAATTCACTGTGGTAACGGATAGCAACCCCTTGACATATATTCTAACCTCAGCAAAACTTGATGCCACCAGTTACCGCTGGCTGTCCAGCTTGTCAACTTACAACTTTAAGCTGCAGTATAGAGCAGGTAGCCAGAATCAAGATGCTGACGGGCTATCCCGACGACCACATGGTGAGCCTCTGGATGACTTGGTTTCACAAAAGGAGAGAGAACGGATTAAACAGTTCACATTAAACCATCTCATTGGGCAAGGAGTTGAGTCATCTGTTCTCATGGCAGACACGATAAAGGCCATCTGTGAAAGGCACCAGGTGATTGGGTCATCCCAAAATCCTAGTTCATCTCACTCTTCACTTACCTTGGTTGAATCCCTTACTCAGCATGAGGACGCTCTGCCGAATGAGTTCCAACGTGAGGATGAACATGGTCTTCCAGATCTTCCTCATCTCTCAGAAACTTCCTTGGCGGAACTACAGAGAAAAGATTCGGAAATGAGAATTGTTATTGAAGGATTGGAGTGTGGAGTGAAACCCTGTAACCTGAGAGACCAACCACCTACCATGGGTTTGTGGTTAAAAGAGTGGAACCGACTAGAGCTGAGAAATGGAGTGCTGTATAGGAGAAGGCAGGAGTGTGGAGCCTCTAGCTATCAGTTGGCACTGCCCACCACATTGAGAGAAATGGCGTTACGGAGCCTCCATGATGACATGGGTCATCTAGGCATCGACAGGACCCTGGATCTCATCAGGTCAAGGTTCTTCTGGCCGAAAATGTCACAGGCAGTGGAGGAAAGGATCAAAACTTGTGAGCGCTGTGTCCGTAGAAAAACACCCCCGGAAAGAGCAGCTCCTTTGGTAAACATCCAAACTGGCCGGCCCTTAGAGTTGGTATGCATAGACTTCCTGTCCCTGGAGCCAGACCAAAGCAACATCAAAAACATACTGGTTATCACGGACCACTTCACAAAGTATGCCGTTGCAATACCAACTAGAAACCAAACTGCCCAAACCGTTGCTAAGAGCTTGTGGGACGATTTCTTGGTGCACTATGGGTTTCCGGAGAAACTACATAGTGACCAAGGGGCAGACTTTGAGTCACACACAATAAAGGAGTTGTGTAAGATTGCAGGCATTCATAAGGTGAGAACTACCCCATATCATCCGAGGGGCAATCCAGTGGAACGTTTTAATCGTACGCTCCTCCAGATGCTGGGGACCCTTGAAAATGAAAAGAAGTCTCGGTGGAAGGAGTTCGTAAAGCCTTTAGTGCATGCTTATAACTGCACCCGCAATGACACCACTGGTTATACTCCTTATGAACTCATGTTCGGGCGACAACCCCGCCTACCTGTTGATCTGGCCTTCGGATTGCCAGCAGACACTCCCATCAAGTCCCACTCCCAATATGTGCGAGATCTTAAGAATCGGTTGCGTGAGAGTTACGAGGTGGCTACTAAAAATGCTGGAAAGGTAGCCGAGCGTAATAAAAGAAGATTTGACAAGCGTGTGGTTGCTTCAACATTGGAGGAGGGTGACCTAGTTCTTGTAAGGAACGTGCGATTGAGAGGAAAGCATAAGCTGGCTGATAAATGGGAACAAGATGTTCATGTGGTTGTCAGAAAAGTTCGTGATCTGCCAGTATACACTGTCCAACCAGAGAGAAACGGTGGTCCTCTCCGGACATTGCACCGAGATTTATTGCTGCCCTGTGGGTTTTTGCGGCCAAGCAACTCCGAAGAACAACCAAAGGAGAAAGAAGTTCAAAGGCCTAGAACCAGAGCTTGTCTTGATGGAGGGATAAAGGAGTCGGAGTTTGTTTCTGAATGCTCAGAGTCTGAGGATGAGCAAATTCCCTGTTATGTACCTGAAGACAACATTGGCCCCAGACGCTCACAGAGAGAGCGACGGCCCCCTAAAAAATTTGAATATCCCCAGTTAGGGAATCCACTTACCTTAGTGATTCAGTCCTTGTTGCAGGGTCTAAACGAAGCTTTTAGTTCTTCTTTAGAAGAGTCGGTCGTTGCCCCTGTAATCCACTTGTAGATGCAACGGGACGTGCATATGTTCCAGAGGGGAGGGTGTAACCTAGGTTACTATAGCCCATGTCAAACCCATAAAAAAAAAAAGAGAGAAATAGAGAAAAGAATTGAAATTCGCATAAACAAATTTATTGATTTATTTTAATGTTTAAAAAATTTAATATTTTTTGAACGAATGTAGAAAATGTCGCAAATTGAAAAATATTTAAACAATTAGGAATATCTCCGCCCTTGGGGTGTTGCGTCATCTGTCTCCGTAAACAGTCTCTCATCACGGAGTGAAGTGAAATGGCCGTTTGAGCAGTGATGCATGTCGATCGCAGTTCTAAAGTCAAGAAAGTAAGTGAGGAATACTAGATTAACTATTGAAATGTATAGTTTGAAGCATCGTTAACAAGAAAATGTTATTTAAATCGTTTTAATTACGTTTCTATTGACTCTAAGGATTAAGTGAGAAGTTGAGCGAATTCGTCTGACAAAACTGCATAAAACAGATTCCCTTGATACATCGAGATCATTTCTGATCGTTGTTGATTTATTCTTGGTAAGTGAGCTCATAAATCTTTTTTTTTAGTTATCATTTTCAATCTTTTGTGGAGTCAGGTGTTCTTAACTGATACTGTGATTTATGTTTCTTGTGAAATATGTTGAGAAATGAGTTTATATGTGATTTTTATCACTTAAATTAGCTGTTGTTTTGCTGTTTAAAAGTGTTTATATCCGTTTTCTAACTTTGTGAGTGTGACGAATGTAACGTAGCTCACGTGGAGTTTTTGCTAACCATGCGGGCCATGTGCTATGAGCTACAAGCTAATTGAGTGCACATACGTCACTTCATGACGTTATTCTTTATTAATAGTTATATTTCTGTTGAGAAATATGAAAAAAAAAAAAAAGAAAAGAAATAAGTGTTAACATGTCCCTTGAAGCATTTATTGTGCTGAAAATGATAATTTGAAATATTAATGTTGTTAAATGGGATTAATTGTGATTTTCTGCCTTGTCTTTGCAAGGTTGGGTGCTAAACTCCGGTTGAATTGCTTGAGTTATTTGTTTCAAAGACAATCAGTTGAAAAGGACTCTGATTCGGTGTCATCTGACATTTTCTTGAGCATTGTCTCTATTGCTGTTATTTTGTTATCTTTGCTTTATCTTTTTTTTATTTTTTTTATTTGAAAAGTTGTTCTTTGGTTCTGAAAAGTGAACACAAGCTGTTATTAAACTGTGAGTTGTGTAAACGGGTTATACCACAAGTATGTAAAAGAAAAGGTTGTTTAAAGGTATTCAGCTAACCAAACCAAGCTAGGAAGTTAAACTGTAAAATAGGAATACTAAGGAATTAAATAACAAACAAGGAGTCATTGAATTAAACAGCTTTATTTCAAGTTTAACATAAAAAAAGAATGGGGACTGTTGTGTGAATTATATTGTTTTTAGTTTTTTTATTGCTGCCATTTTTTTCTTTTTTTTCTTTTCTTCCTTGTTTTTCCTTTTCCCTTTACAAGAAACCGTTTAATGCAAGAAATCATAAAAAAAAAAAAATACTCACTTTTTCAAATCGTAGTTCTGTCTCTTGTCGTCATTTCCCTTGTCTTGCTGCAACGCTGGCTTAAGAGCGAACATAGACTTCTGATCTGGTCCAAAGTATTAGAAAGTGCTTTATGCATATTTTAGTCACGTGCGCTACACACACACGACTTCGTATCACCCCCAAGGCAACGGGGGATGTGAAAGATTCAATCAGACCCTGTTGGGGCTATTGGGAACGTTGGAGAGTGAGCAGCAGTGTCAATGGGCCGAGAGCCTCCCTACGTTACTACAAGCCTATAACAATAGCGTGCACAGCATCACCGGGTATGCCCCTTCTTACCTCATGTTTGGGCGTCATCTACGTCTACCTGTAGACTTGCTTCTGGGCACCGAGACCACCGAAGGAGAGTACAACACCACGGACTGGGTAAATCGACACCACCAACAATTACTAAATGCCTACAAGCGAGTTTCAGGCCATTTGAGTGCTGCAGCAGCTAAGAACAAGCGACTGTATGATCGAACTGCCAGAGAAGCCCCTTTACTGCCTGGAGAGCGAGTGCTGGTAAGGGACAACCGACGTCCAGGGAAAGGAAAGCTCCATGATCATTGGGAATCGACACCATATGTGGTGGAGCACCGGCAGGGGCCTGATGCTCCAGTCTACTCGGTACGGCCTGAGGGAAAACCGGGACCTATACGAGTACTTCATCGAAATTTGCTCCGTCCATGTCCGAACTATCCACAGCCAGCGGCTGAAACACAGAGTGCGCCGCCTGCCCCCAATGTGCCCATGGTAGGGTGGGCAATAGTCCCAGGGAACCCCGAAGCGGAGGCCCGAGCGGCTTCACCCACGCCACCCCGACGGCCCCAGCGGAACCCCGAAGCGGAGGCCCGAGCGGCTTCACCCACGCCACCCCGACGGTCCCAGCGGGACAACCAAGGACAGCCGCCTGAGAGATATGGCGAATGGCATTAGAGAAGACCGGTTCTAGGGACTAGAACCGATTGGCAGGGGGGGATGTCACGGGTGACAAAATGCTGGGAAAAGCGGAACCTTTGTTTTCTTTCCATGTTCCCCGAGGGGAATTATTTTGGTGTCACTCCGGTTCCGGGTGTAGCGGAGATATTGTCCAAACTAATTACCGCCGATGCACGACAGGTGTGAGGGAGAGAGGAGCGGTGTTTGCACAGGCTTTCCGCTTCACAAGAGGAGGATAAAAGAGCCATTCGAAGTCGAGTTGAGGTCGAGGTTGGAACTGGTAAAAGTCAATCGGTGCTCAGTTGATCAGTTGTTTGGCTGGGTCTCTGTCGTTGTGTTTTGGGGTAGAAGATCTCCTGTTTGAGTGCTTACATTTGATGCTGTGATCCTGGAAATTCGTGTAAGTGAAGAACTGCCATTGGAGTCTGTCGTTTAGAACTGCTTGTGGAATACTACTGGATTGAACTGCTGCTTGGATCTGCGCTGGAAGAGGAAGGAAGAAAGATAAGTGAATTAATTTCATCATTGAATCAAATGTAAAGCTTGAAGAAAAGACTGTGAATGTGAAATTTACTGTTGAGGAGGACATCTGTTTCAGATACATTGGAGAGGAATTGAGAGTTGAATATTCCCGTTGAAATGCATGGATGAAGCGAGGCTTCTGATCAGCCCTACTGTGTGAGTGATTTGCAGTTGTTTGCCTTACCTGATGCACGTCGAATTAATGCTGTGGATTTGTAGTGAACACGAGTGCTGTGTGCTATGCTGAGAAGAGTCTCCCAACGCCTGTTTCATTCCTGTGAAATTATCTACTTGTCCCTATCCAACGTCCAGAACAATACAACTGAACTGGTGAAGTAACGCTTTGTATTATCCTCTCTTTCACTGAGTATTGTCGTGAAGTAATCCCTCATTGAAGGCTCCTGTAAATCCTCTCTCTCCCTCTGAAAGTACAAGTCTTGTGAAGAACCGTATGGCTGTGGAAAAGTCTGAATCGTTATACTTACTGACCGAGCTCTGAAGATGTATAACATCGCTGGTAAAGCTGCCTATTGAGTCTCTCGCTAATGTCTGATGAAAGTGTGTTGATGTTAAGAGAAGAAATCTTACCTGTTACCTACCGTCTGAGTCCTGCAGATGTGCAGCAACGCTGTGAAGTAAGTTTTAAAGTCACAATTTCCCTTTCATGTTCTGATGAGAGAATCTGCTGTTGAGAGAAGAAACATTACCTGTTATTTACCGTCTGAGACCTGCAGATGTGCAGCAACGCTGTGAAGTGAGTTTTAAAGTCACAATTTTCCTCTCACGTCCTGATAAGAGAATCTGCTGTTAAGAGAAGAAACCTTACCTGTTACCTACCGTCTGAGTCCTGCAGATGTGCAGCAACGCTGTGAAGTGAGTTTTAAAGTCACAATTTCCCTTTTATGTCCTGATGAGAGAATCTGCTGTTGGGCGAAGAAACATTACCTGTTACTTACCGTCTGAGTCTTGCAGATGTGCAGCAACGCTGTGAAGTGAGTTTTAAAGTCACAATTTCCCTTTTATGTCCTGATGAGAGAATCTGCTGTTGGGCGAAGAAACATTACCTGTTACTTACCGTCTGAGTCCTGCAGATGTGCAGCAACGCTGTGAAGTGAGTTTTAAAGTCACAATTTCCCTTTCATGTCCTGATTAGAGAATCTGCTGTTGGGCGAAGAAACATTACCTGTTACTTACCGTCTGAGACTTGCAGATGTGCAGCAACGCTGGGAAGTGAGTTTTAACCTGTTAAGCTTCACCAGTGCGTCGGCGCACTGAAGCGTTATTTATTTATTTAATTCAAAATTACTATCAGATTTAATGTTATACCTTGACAAACTATACATCATTAAAAAGATATAAGACTCAAGTTTCAGTATTTGACCACTATTGTATTCCGAGAAACTCATAGTGACAGTTATGTCTTAATTTGTGTCAGGAGTTATGAAATGAAAAAATGAGTCGATACCTTTAATATGAATTATGCGCGTCAGCCGCTCCCATTCATAAAAAACTCCCGTGCTGTCGTCATGACAGCGATACACAAAACAACGTCCTTCAGGGCTTTTAGCTCAAAAATGTGCAAACTTGGAGAAATATTGATAGATTCTTTTAGATTTACATCATATTTCTATAGACAGGAATAATATTTATTGAATTTATACCCAAATGCGTCAATGTAATCTTTATGAGCGTTTGGTATTCTAATTCACAGTGTTTTCAATTCATACCAATAGCCTGAGGGCGCTATATGCACAGTAATATAGTCCATATATGGCACATGAAGAAGAGCCATGATCATGTGACATTCCAGGAAGCCTCGAACACACACACAGCTAACAGAGATCGGCTGTAATCATGCAGATAAAAGATGTTTTGAAGACAATAAACATGATTGCAATGATATCTGATTTGCCTGTGTTCTTCAAGCCATGCCAGGTATTTTTATAATAATAGATTATATTTATAATGTAATGCTAATCTATATAGACTTCATCATTGTGCATAATACTATCAAATAATATATTTTCTGTCTGATTTTTTTATCTGAAGCTAAATTAGATCACAGAACATTATTTAAAACATTCGGCTTGAGTTATAAAGTACGTTTTGAGCATAAATATGGTTTTAATCTCATATATTGTCGTGTATTGATGGTGTGCTAAGCTAACATGCTAGCTAGCCCTAACTGTTAGTCACATGACATGGTCTTGAAAAACATTTAACTAAATACAGAGTTTTGGGCTTATTATCTTCAGATTTTAAACATAAAATGTTTAGACATGTGGCTTTAGCTGTAGTGCATTTCTAGATTGCTCCAGTGCCAACTTCAATTTTATTTTCATGAGGATGTTTCATAAAAAATAATTTCTAATAACTTTACAAAACTTTGAAGCTATTTATAACAATTTTTGTCATTACGACAATAATTAATTCTACATTTACAATAAACTGCCAGGTGTCAGCTTTCAAACGAGATCATACTTGTGCTTTTAGTACAAAGGGTTCATGAACTGTATCTGTTTTAGTTTGGGTATGTCATTTCTGGGGATTTTTCAAAAGTGGCGTTGCAGCTTAACAGGTTAAAGTCACAATTTCCCTTTCATGTCTTGATTAGAGAATCTGCTGTTGGGCGAAGAAACATTACCTGTTATTTACCGTCTGAGTCCTGCAGATGTGCAGCAACGCTGTGGAGTAAGCCTTCCCAGCCACTATCACACAATTGTGTCCCGAAGACAGTGAAGAATTGATCCAGCGGCTATTTCAGTCAAATAGCCCTAGAAGAAAAGAGTTGCTTATCCTTTCCTCAAGTTGATTGTTATTCAATAAAGATTGTTACTTGTGAACTCAATTCCTTGCCTCCTCCTTTGTCCGTCTGTTGCGTGCCTGTGGTGTTGGCTCCTCACGGTGGTGTCTGGAGTCAGGGGCGGCTGGTCATCCGAGTCCGCCCCGGCCTGCACCGGTGACATGTACATACATGTTGCTCACATATTATGGTAGCCCTGTTTGTGCTAAATAGAGTGTAATTACACCTTTGCCATTAATATGTTTATAAGCAACTGAAAAAAGCACAAATGTCAGGGCATGTCAAAACATCTCAAGGACCCCAAAAACACCCTAGACCCCAGAGGGTTAGGGGGACAGCAACCACCCATAATAGCATAACAATAATCTAGCCTTGATGTCATGAACGCATGAACTAATTGTTCTGCATTTGTCATTGAGAGCATATGACGTAATTTAGATATATTTTTAAGATGAAAAAATGCAGTTTTACAGATACTAGACACATGACTTTCAAATGAAAGATTGGTATCAAAGAGCACACCAGGTTTCTAACCGACGATGAAGACTTGACAGAGCAGCCATCAAGTGTTAGACAGTATTCTAGGTTATTACGTGAGGAAATTTGTCCAATAATTAGAATCTCTGTTTTTTCAGAATTAAGTGGTAGGAAATTACTAGTCATCCTGTTTTTTTATCAGCTATACATTCCATTAATTTTGTGAATTGGTAAGTTTCGTCGGGGCGCGAAGAGATATAGAGCTGAGTATCATCAGCATAACAGTGAAAACTAATGCCATGCTTCCTAATGAGATCTCCTAAGGGTAGCATGTACAGGGTGAACAGCAACGGTCCTAGTACTGAGCCTTGTGATATGCCATACTGAACTTCTGATCGATAAGACATCTCTTCATTTACTGCTACAAACTGATAACGGTCAGATAAGTATGATTTAAACCATGCTAGTGCAATTCCACTAATGCCAACATAATTTTCGAGTCTATTTAAAAGAATGTTGTGGTCGATAGTATCAAATGCAGCATTAAGATCGAGTAACACTAATAGAGAGACACAACCATGATCGGATGATAAGAGCAAATCATTTGTGACTCTAACGAGAGCAGTCTCAGTACTATGGTACGGTCTGAATCCTGACTGGAAATCCTCGCAGATATCATTTCTTTCAAGAAAGGAACACAGTTGTGAAGATACTGCTTTTTCTAATATCTTTGACAGAAAAGGTAGATTTGAGATCGGCCTATAATTGACTAATTCTGTAGGATCAAGTTGCGGTTTTTTAACAAGCTGTTTAATCATAGCCAGCTTAAAGGTTTTTGGTACGTATTCTAGAGACAAAGATGAATTAATGATATTAAGAAGAGGATCTATGACCTCTGGAAGAATTTCTTTCAGTATCTTAGTCGGTATAGGGTCTAACATACATGTTGTAGATTTAGATGATTTAACGAGTTTAGTAAATTCTTCCTCTTCTATAGCAACGAACGAATCAAATTTTTCCTCCGGGAGACTACAATGCACTGCCTGATGCGATACTGTAGTAGACGGTTGCATAGTTATAATTTTCTCCCTGATATTATCAATCTTATAAGTGAAGAAGTTCATAAAGTCATTACTGCTGTGTTGCTTGGAAACTTCGGTGCTTGAAGCTTTCTTTTTCGTTAGTTTAGCCACCGTTTCAAATAAATACCTAGGATTATGTTTATTTTCTTCTAATAGGTTTGAAAAATAAGCAGATCTAGCAGCTTTTAAGGCCTCTCTGTAAGCAATCGAGCTCTCTTTCCATGAAATGCGAAATACCTCTAGTTTTGTTTTCTTCCAGTTGCGCTCCATTTTTCTGGCTGCTCTCTTAAGGGCCCGAGTGTGCTCATTGTACCACGGCGTTGGACTATTTTCTTTAATCTTCTTTAAGCGCAACGGAGCAACTGTGTCTAAAGTGCTGGAAAAGAGAGAGTTAAAAGTTTCTGTTGCAATATCGAGTTCTTCTAAGCTATCTGGGATGCTGAGATGGTGAAACTGATTAGGAAGATTATTAATAAAGCAATCTTTAGTGGCAGAAGTGATAGGTCTAACATATTTGAAACACGGAGTCGGCTTTGCAGCCTTGGCTAAATGAAGTTTACACGAGACTAGATAATGATCTGAGATGTCATCGCTCTGCTGCAGAATTTCAATGGCATCAACATCTATTCCATGTGATAATATTAGATCTAGAGTATGATTACGACGATGAGTAGGTCCTGACACGTGTTGTCTAACTCCAATTGAGTTTACAATGTCTTTAAATGCCAATCCCAATGCATCTTTTTCATTATCGATGTGTATATTAAAATCAACAACAATTAGTACTTTATCTGCAGTCAATATTAATTCTGATAGAAAGTCCGCAAATTCTTTGATAAAATCTTTATGGTGCCCTGGTGGCCTGTATACAGTAGCCAGCACAAATCTCAAACGTGATTTATCATTTATACTATATATTTTTACATTAAGTACTAACACTTCAAAAGAATTATATTTAAAACTTGATTTCTTAGTGGTTTTGAAAATATTACTATAGATTACAGCAACTCCTCCCCCTTTGCGTTTCAGACGAGGCTCATGTTTATAACAGTAATCTTGCGGGGTGGACTCATTTAAAGTAATGTAATCGTTTGGTTTTAGCCAGGTTTCTGTCAAACACAGCACATCTAGGTTATTATCTGAAATCATATCATTAACAATGAGTGCTTTTGAAGTAAGTGATCGAATATTCAGCAACCCAAGCTTTAGCATTTGCTCATCTGTATTATAGCTGTTTTTTATTTGTTGAACATCAATTAAATTTTTAACCTTAGATGGGTTTAAACGTTTTTTGGATTTCCAAATTCGGGGAACAGACACAGTCTCTATATGATGATAGCTAGGTGAAAGAGGCTCTATGTGATGGGATTTATCTGACCTTGGTGACGCGAGGCTGCTAGCAGACGGTCGGTTAAGCCAGTCTGTCTGCTTCCTGACCTGAGCCCTAGATTGTCATGTTTGAGCTCTAAGACTATGTGCCATATTACTAGAGAGAAGAGCAGCACCATCCCAGGAGGGATGAATACCATCTCTTTTCAACAGGTCAGGTTTGCCCCAAAAACTTTTCCAATTGTCTATAAATTCTATATTATGTTGCGGACACCACTTAGACAGCCAACCGTTAAGCGAACACAATCTACTAACTATCTCATCACTCCTGCGAACAGGAAGGGGGCCAGAGCAAATTACAGTGCTTGACATCGTACTTGCGAGTTCACACACCTCTTTAATATTAATTTTGGTGATCTCCGACTGGCGGAGTCGAACATCATTAGTGCCGACGTGAATAATGATCTTAGAGAATTTACGATTAGCATTAGCCAGCACTTTTAAATTTGCTTTGATGTCAGGTGCTCTGGCTCCCGGCAAACATGTGACTATGGTGGTTGGTGTCTCTATTTTCACATTCCGTGTAATAGAATCGCCAATAACTAGGGCACAATCATTCTCAGTGGGTGGGTCTAAATCCTGACTGAAAATCCTCAGATACCATTTCTTTCTAAAAAGGAACATAGTTGTGAGGATACTGCCTTTTCTAGTATCTTTGTGTGGCAGTACTCAAGTGGAGTGAAAGGTGAATCACTATTAAATTAATCCAACTACGCCACCCTGGTGGAGCGCCAGGCAAATAACTCCCAATAAGGGCACGCAGGTAAGTTTTACCATTTGGAGACAGAGATTAACGTGAGACGTGAGGAGCAATACAAAAATACACTTTATTATAAAATCACCAGCGCCACTAAAATTCTCTCGCTCTCAGGAATCTCCCAACATGACAAGAATAATTCTCCAGGGCCAGGCTTAGTGGGAACAAGGCAGGCCAGCTGCAACTCAGGAGGTCATCCAAACCCACCACACCATAAGGAAGTTGTCAACACACACAGCACACACTACCGAATGAAGCAGCTAGCCTCCCCTGTTCCACACATACCCCTTTTCCACCAACAAGAACCAGATGCCGGTTCGGAGTTGGTTCGACTGACGAGCCTCCAAAGAACCGGTTTGCTTTTCCACAGGCTAAAGAGCCAGAACATAGCCAGGTCTTACGTCGCTGTATACGTCTCATCTTTCCCAGCAACGTTAGCGCGGTGGCGCCAAACACAAACACACCATCAACAATGGCGGACGTTCCTTTGCTATTGATGTTCATCGCTTTGCGGACCTACATCGGCATCCAAACAAGGCGGATCCAACGTGTTCGCGCAGCTCGCCTTTATTTGTACAGGCGGAGATTACAAGCGAGAGTAACGGTATGTACATAACATTTATTTTTAACAATAAGATGCCGACTTTAGCCTGAGATTTATATTTTAGCCTCAGCATGTTGCTAACCTCTTAGCATCAACTTTGCTGATAATCGATCACATTGCAGTTAAATAAAAATGTATTAAGCATTGGTTGAATAAGTATTCCAACGCCGTTTTGTGAAAACTCGTATGTATGTCTGAGTAATAAGCAAAAACCACTCACAGTAATAAAACTAAAACTAGATAATCTGCAGAAAAATGTGTCCACTGTCAGTGTTGTTTTATTATAGGCTATATTAGTTTTTTTTTTTTTTTTAAATGTATTAGTATTACTGCAGCTTTAATGTGTAGCCTATTAAAAATGTCCAAATTTAGATTTATACACGGTTTTCACTGGACAAGAAGGCTATGAAAATAAGTTGTCTGAAAAGACAATGTATGAACCTAAAAAGACTGAAAAAACCTTCTAAAGTAGCCCTGTCTTTTAAGTGGTTCTTATAGATGAATTAATAAACACTTCACTGCTACAGCTCAACTGCTTTTATAGTATTTATACTGCACTGTATACTTGATAGAAAATATACCTATACCCTATTGCCCATAAATGAAACTTATGTATTATATATGTCTCATTCTACACAACCACATCAGACAAATAAACAAAAAAAAACATAGAATTAATTAACAAAAGAAACACCCTGTTAGTAAAAGAAAAGAAAAAAAAAAAAAAAAAAAAAAAAAACAGCCCAGCGCAAACAAAAAAAAAGACACAAACTGAACTATACTTATAAACAAAGAAAAATAAAACTGGCCTGGCGGACGGAATGCTCATATGCTAGCAGTCCAAGCGACCCACCAAAATAACCAAGCTCTAAACCAGCAGCCCATACGGAAATGTAATATATGTACACATATGTAATATACATATATTAAATATATCCACATAGAAAGTGAAAACATATATGTACATATATATCTGCCCATATAAAACCTATTAGAAAATTGAACAATTTCATATTAACATAAAACTAGCCCATATATTTTATGTATGTATAATACATTTTTTAATATATGTTACATATATAATTATCAATATACATGACATATATTTATTTGTATATATGTTCAATACACAAACTACACATACATGCATAGCATACTGCTTACATACATGTGACATATATATATATATATATATATATATGTCCCTAATATATGTTTTTATATAGTCTTAGTGTATATTTTACATTTAAAATGAAATGTATATGTTAAATATATATTTGATAAATGTATATCGAATATATAAACGGCATATATAAAAATTGTGTGCACATATTTTGAATATATGTTATGTTCTTATATTATGTATATTAATTGCAAAATATTTTGAATTAATGTATGATGTAAAAAACATGCTTTCATTAATTTCATACATATTTTCAAATATAGGTTATGGACGTGTACTTACACACTTGCAATGCAATGACCATGACATGCCAAAGCCTTTCAATGTTAAACGGTGCAGTTAGCAAAAAAGTAGGCTAATACAGTAAAACATTACAATTTTATTAAAACAGTTTTAATTTAAATAGAAAAATTGTTTAGCTGTGCATAATTAGAAAACTACTGAACACTCAACACACAACTATATTATACAAATACAGTATTACAACAAAACAAAACAAGCCAAGAACAGGAAAATCCACCAACAGATATAGGATACAGTCTGTTAATTTTTTAAGTTTGAGTTTGGATGTCCGCAGCTCAGTGACCTTTTGATTAATAGCTACCCCTAGTTGGCCCCTGGTGGTTCCAGGAAATTTCTGGATCACTGCATCTGTAAAAAAAAAAAGACAAAGAAAAGCATTTTAGTTTTATAACATTTATCTAAGGACATCCAAATTATAATCACCTAAAACACACTAAATTAACAGTACATACATTGTTTGGTAGATAAACTTAATGTTACTGAAATGTAGGCATTATTCAGAACCAGGTGTAAGTGTCATCACACTGATACACCAATATGAAACTGATAAATTCATGGTTTTACTGTCACATTTGGTTTAACACAATTCAAGCCCAATTAACCAAGTAATATACATACTCATTATTGCATCAATTTTTATTCTGTCCAATGGCTCTCTTGTTTCTCCAGGGCTTGCATTTTTAGACTTGCCACCTAAGAAAGAGCAACATAGTAGTTAATTCTGATTTCGTTCTAATCTCTATCTAACTACTCAACCATACATTACATTTTTCAGCCTAATGTAAATAGTCCAACTCAAATTATTTATAAAGCATCATATTTCAATGTAAATGTGAATGAGTGTACATATCTGTAAATATGCCAGAATTCCTATAATAGAGCAGTTTTATTTTGACTTTGAACTTCATATCTGAAGTCTTTGGGTAAGGGGTCAATCTACATAATTACCAACAAATTTAAATAATTATACAGACACTTGCACACACTATGACCAATTACATACCTCTGAGATTGCTCTTTAGAAGTGTCTCAATATCAAATACTCCAAGGAGAAGCATCCGTGCCATGGTAGTGGGGCTGTTTGCATGGCTAGCTGACCACAACACATTTTTTGGTACATAAACTCCTGAGCCCGGGTGAATTTCAAGCTGTGGGGAGAGGACAAACATGCATTAATATTAGAGTTATATTACAAAATAAAACATTGCTTTAACAAAAAGTTTAGGTGGCTTGATACAATTTAGCTTTGCATCACATACTTTCTATTAGTCGTGTAACGATGCATTGATGCAGCATGCAAAAAAAAAAAAAAGATACATTTATAGATTTAAGAGGCATCTTTGTTTTCACATTTTTCACAGTTTCATGCAACGTCAGTTTATGCATTATCGTCAAAGCGTGCATTCTCGTTTAAACTACCCCTTAGAATGGCAACCAACAGTTTGAAGGTCCAAATCAATGCAGTTTCAAAGGCTCTACACAATCCCAGCCAAGGAATTATCTAGGCAAACCATCGGCCATTTTATATATATATATAAAAAAAAAAAAAAAAAGTAAATACTTTTTAACCACAAATGCTCGACTTTGGTGTTCATATTACATCATCACATCGCTTGTGACATAGGTGGAAGTACCAACCCAGTGCCGAAAAACTCCAAACTCCATTTTCTCCTCCAACTTCAAAATTTGTCCTACATCGATGTTTTACATTTATTTTTGTAAAGGACGTTTGATTTAGTCTTTGCATTTTAACACTGGGTCGGTACTTCCACCTACATCACGCGCGTGACCTTTCCAATGTGATAACATAAAATGTCGTGCAGAAGCAGAACACCAAAGTCAAGCATTTGTGGTTAAAAAGTATATACATTTTTTTTTAAATGACAGATGGTTTGACCCTTATTCCTCGGTTGGGATCGTGTAGAACCTTTGAAGCCCTTTGAAACTGCATTGATTGACCTTCAACCCGTTGGTTGCAATTGAAGTCCATTATATGGAGAGAAATTCTGGCATGTTTTTCTCAAAAAACGTGATTTCTTTTCGATTGAAGAAAAAAAGACATGAACATCTTGAAAGACATGGGGGTGAGTAAATAAGGACATTTTCATTCTGAAGTGAACTAATCCTTTAAGCGCTAGTTTGACAGGTTCGCCAACAGCCAATTAATGATCATTACGATAGAATTTGTCCTTTGATAAAATTCTGGCAGTGTCCGAAATTGAGCCACTGTCCTGCAGTGTGACGACTTACAAGACGATTGTCAAATCAAGAACCAATAGGAGCACAGAACTTGATGACGTAATTACAGCAATGACGACAACAGACCAAAACGCCGTATTTGTTTTTGTCCTTTACCCTATTATTATTTTCAGACAACCCATTATCAAAACAAAGGCTTCAGAATGTTGTGCTCTGCTAGCCGCCATTTTGTGCATGTATGCGGTTCTTCTTTGTGGTTTATTGGTATTTGAATTGGTTTTTAATAAGTCTTTACTGTCGTACCTTGCTGTTATAGCTGTTACTACAGTAGTGGTTTGGAAAACAGCATACTCACAGTTTCCTGTAAGCTGGAAGGTGATGCCAGTTGTTCCTGTGGGCTCTGCTCCTTTGCTTCAAGCCATTTCTGTTATGAGGATGCAGAGATGAACCCAAGCGCAGACAGAATACTGTCGTACCTTGCTGTTATAGCTGTTACTACAGTAGTGGTTTGGAAAACAGCATACTCACAGTTTCCTGTAAGCTGGAAGGTGATGCCAGTTGTTCCTGTGGGCTCTGCTCCTTTGCTTCAAGCCATTTCTGTTATGAGGATGCAGAGATGAACCCAAGCGCAGACAGAATGCACTACACACAAGGTTTATTGATGACAATAATGGGGAAAACAAAACCCACGAGGGGGCAAAACACAGACAGGACAACGAGTGACAAAACTAGACTGACTTGACGTAACTAGACTACAAATAAACAGCTAATACAGAAACAGAACTTTCTCTTGACAGGGTACTCACAGAGAAGAGCAAAGTCTCACAATGAATGATAGCATGTATCATGTAACAAGTAACAATGAACCGGCACAAGACAGCAAACACAAGGGGATTAAATAGGAGACTAATGATAACACAACAGGTGACACAGGTAAAGCAATAATGACAAAACGAGGATAACAAGGGGGCGGGGCAAGAGAACGAGACAACACAAGCACATGGCCCAAACATATGGCCATGTGCTTGTACACAAAACATGGGTCTGTCATGATCCTGCCTCAAGAATTAAAGAATGACAAGGACTAGATGGCAGAATCATGACAGAACCCCTCCCTTAAGGAGCGGCTTCCAGACGCTCCTCAAGGGAACAAACACGGGACATGACAGACTGTGACACAGATACAAACCAACAAAACATGACAAATAACAATAAAGGTAAACAAGAATATACAACGACAGGGTCCGGGTGACATAGCAAAAATAACAAACAAGGAAGGGGAGGAGGCGGGACAACAAAGTTCATGGGGGGAAGTCCATGGTGGATGGGTGGAATGGAGGTTTTGGTTTTTCGGGACGAGGGCTGAGGACGAGGAATCCGGGCAGACTTGGATGGGGACACATGAGGAAAAGTCTTGGGGGAAACAGTCCGGGGTTTAGTGGAGACAGGGGGAAACACTCCGGGGTTTAGTGGAGACAGGGGTGACCGGGGAAACACACGGCGGCTTGACAGGGGTGGAAACTGCAACAGGAACAGAAACAGGGGGTACAGCGGGTGACAGGACAGGAATCATGACGGGGGGTACAGCAGGCAACTGTGGAGTGGGAGAAGGTGCCAGCTCGCAGAAACAGACCAGGAATCAACGCTCCCCGAAGTAGAATAGGAATCGACGCTCCCCATCTCCGATTCTGTAGTGGCGTTGATAGTAGCTGACGCTGGAACAGAGCTCTCTGCAGCCGGCTTGGGATCAGCGATCTCTGCAGCCGGCTTGGGATCATTGCTCTCTGCAGCCGGCCTGGGATCAGCGCTCTCTGCAGCCGGCCTGGGATCAGCGCTCTCTGCAGCTGACTTGGGCACAGGGTCTGGGGACAAGACAGGATTGACAGGGACTTCTAGAATCTTGACAAGACGGGATAAGTACTCTGACAGGGTTCTTGCAGCAATGACGATCGGCATCTCTTGACTAGCAGAAACGGAGCGCAAAACAGCCTCAGCAGCTGAATCGGCCACTGCCCTCTCTGCAGCACTCACGACTGCAGGCTCGGGAACAGCTCTCACTGCTGCAGACTCTGGAACCGCGCCTTCAGCAGCCAATTCAGGAACAGTACCTTCGGTTGCAGTGGGCTCTGAGACCGTGCTTTCAGTTGCAGCAGGCTCTTGGACAGCACCCTCAGCAGCAGCGGACTCCGGGACAGCGCCATCCGTAGCAGCAGACTCTAGGACAGCGCTTTCTGATGCTGTGGACTCTGGAACAGCGCTATCTGTAGCAGTAGACTCTGGGACAGCGCTTTCAGTAGGAGCGAGCTCAGGGACAGACAGAGGATTGGAGGCTCCCTTCCTCCTCTTCTTTCTCCTTGGCCACGGAGCAGATGCCATGGTTGGACTAACGACTGGTTGGGGAAGCTCAACAGGAGCTGTGACTGGGGCATGGAGGATAGTCTCTGACAGGTCTGATTCCGTCGCAGAGGACTCTGATGCCGACTCCCATGAGGTCCGTCTCCCTCGCTTAGCGAGGAGACTTTCGGGTACGACTGATGCCTCAGGGGTGGAAGTGGAGCCAGCTTGATTCCCCTGGGTAACCACAGCCAGGACACGACCCTCTGGGATCACTGGAAGTGTGGTAGAAGATCCCATGGAAGAAGCCTGCAGCTCCTCCCGACTGTGAAACTCCACCAACTCCCGGTATGGGCGAAGAAACAACTCCTCCTGTTCAGACAGAGGGGGAAACAAAATCCCGCCACTCTTCGTATAGGAGACAGACGGCGTCCACCAGGATTCCTGGAGCCTTAATTGACGTTTGGAAAGGGAGGACATACAATCTGCTGGGTTCTTTAGTGGCCGGTTCATTCTGTTATGAGGATGCAGAGATGAACCCAAGCGCAGACAGAATGCACTACACACAAGGTTTATTGATGACAATAATGGGGAAAACAAAACCCACGAGGGGGCAAAACACAGACAGGACAACGAGTGACAAAACTAGACTGACTTGACGTAACTAGACTACAAATAAACAGCTAATACAGAAACAGAACTTTCTCTTGACAGGGTACTCACAGAGAAGAGCAAAGTCTCACAATAAATGATAGCATGTATCATGTAACAAGTAACAATGAACCGGCACAGACAGCAAACACAAGGGGATTAAATAGGAGACTAATGATAACACAACAGGTGACACAGGTAAAGCAATAATGACAAAACGAGGATAACAAGGGGGCGGGGCAAGAGAACGAGACAACACAAGCACATGGCCCAAACATATGGCCATGTGCTTGTACACAAAACATGGGTCTGTCATGATCCTGCCTCAAGAATTAAAGAATGACAAGGACTAGATGGCAGAATCATGACAATTTCCCCAGCTTGCCCATCGTACTAAGGAGTTCTGGCATTTCTAGGAAGCAAAACAGTTAAAAAAAAAATTTGTTTTCAATAGGGCAAACTTATATGGATTTCTAAATGTTAATATTCACCATCAACGTTTAAAACTAGTTTAAAAAATATTTGGATTTTTTTTAATAAACACGACTGACAACATTTGTTTTGTAGCTTTTGTGCTATCAAAAATACACAGAGGCAGGATTGCAGTGTCAGAACAACGACAGTTGTGTTTTTATTAACTCTATGCGTCAGAAAAACGTGCATTAACCCAACCCCCAAACTCTCATAAACATCTTCTTAAAGGGGACATGTCCAACATGCGTGCGCCTTGTTGATATGTGAATTATGTCATTAGATCAGTGATGTGTGAGCTTGTATCTGCCGCTACAGTTTTTAGGTTCTCTAATTCCATTTTGAGGGCAAAATGTTCAACCCTAGGTTGATTTGAAGTGCTATTAGTAACTTCACTTAGCACACTGTGTCTCTGCTACGTCTGTCAGCGCAGCGCGTTTTCTCACCCGAACATGTGGATATTGTTGTTTTTCTCAACATGAATGTGAAACAATACAAACACGATAATGCTGACTTAAGTGCATGTACGTTCTTGTACGATAACTGCGCAGTCTGCTTTATTAGCGTTTTTTTGTTCGCGCTGCTTGAGCTTAAATGCTTTTGTTCTTTTTATATTTTTTGTTTACACATATTGTTAAGGTTTTCTTTTAGTTGAAAACATTTAAGATATATACAGTAGTAAGCTTGTTGTGTATATTGCCTAATGTAAGCTTGTTCAGAACGGTGACAAAAGAAAAAAAAAACTTAAACTTAAAAAATGTGTTTTCGGTTGAAGTCCAAAGTAGTCGATTGCCGAGTTCACGCGCCTGATCATAGGTAACTAAACCTATGCGCGTGAACTCGGCAATCGACTACTTTGGACTTCAACCGAAAACAGGATGTAAACACAGGTATTTGCGCTGGCTTAAATAACATCATTTTTATACATATCTTTCACATCTACTGCAGTCAGATTCACTCGTGTTCACTCTGAAGGAATCACTCACATTTTCTGTACACTTGTAATGACACATCAAGGATGTTAAGAGGCTAAAAGCAGGTTTAAAACTTGCCCCATTGAAGTCAACAGGGTGCAAATTTTAAAAATAGAATAACTCTGTGTAGGCAACACCGATTTTTGTCGTTGTTCTCTGTATTGACAGCACTCCAAATGTACAAAAAAATGAGCTCAATGTTAAAATTGACCGGAGTTCTCCTTTAATTATATTAAGAAGAGGATCTATGACCTCTGGAAGCATCTCTTTCAATAGCTTAGTCGGTATAGGGTCTAACATACATGTTGTCGATTTAGATGATTTAACGAGATTAGTAAATTGAAGCTTTATTTTTCTTTAGTATAGCCACTGTTTAAAATAAATACCTATGGTTTTGTTTATTTTCTTCTAAAAGGGTTGAAAAATAAGCAGATCTAGCAGCTTTTAAGGCCTCTCTGTATGAAATCGTGCTCTCTGTACATGAAATGCGAAATACCTCTAGTTTTGTTTTCTTCCAGTTGCACTCCATTTTTCTGGCTGCTCTCTTAAGGGCCTGAGTGTGCTCGTTGTACCACAGCGTTGGACTATTTCCTTTAATCTTCTTTAAGCGCAACGGAGCAACTGTGTCTAAAGTGCTGGAGAAGAGAGAGTTAAAAGTTTCTGTCACAATATCGAGTTATTCTAGGCTATCTGGGATGCTGAGATGATGAAACTGATCAGGAAGATTATTAATAAAGCAATCTTTAGTGGCAGAAGTGATAGGTCTAACATATTTGTAACACGGAGTCGCTTTGCAGCCTTGGCTAAATGAAGTATACACGAGACTAGATAATGATCTGAGATGTCATCACTCTGCTGCAGAATTTCAACGGCATCAACACTGATAATATTAGATCTATAGATAGATACAATAGAGTATGATTACGTCAATGAGTAGGTCCTGACACATGTTGTCTAACTCCAATAGAGGTCAGAATGTCTTTAAATGCCAATCCCAATGCATCTTTTTCGTTATCTACATGTACATTAAAATCACCAACAATTAGGACTTTATCTGCAGCCAGTATAAATTCTGATAGAAAGTCAGCAAATTCTTTGATAAAGTCTGTATGGTGCCCTGGTGGCCTGTATACAGTAGCCAGCACAAATCTCAAACGTGATTTATAAAGATATTATTATAAATTACAGCAACACCTCCCCCTTTGCCTTTCAGACGAGGTTGATATTTATAACAGTAATCTTGGGGGGTGAACTCATTTAAAGTAATGTAATTGTTTGGTTTTAGCCAGGTTTCTGTCAAACACAGCACATCTAGGTTATAATCTTTAATAATATCATTAACAATAAGTGTTTTTGAAGTAAATGATTGAATATTCAGCAACCCAAGCTTTATCATTTGTTCATCTGTATTATATCTGTTTTTTTATTTGTTGAACATTAATTAAATTATTACCCTTAAATGGGTTTGGGAGTTTTTTGTATTTCCTAATTCGGGGAACAGACACAGTCTCTATATATGATATCTAGGTGAAAGAGGCTCTATGTGATGGGATTTATCTGACCTCAGTGACGTGAGACAGCTGGCAGACGGTCGGTTTAGCCAGTCTGTCTGCTTCCTTACTTGAGCCCCAATTCATGTTTGAGCTCTAAGACTATGTGCCATATTACTAGAGAGAAGAGCAGCACCATCCCAGGAGGGATGAATAACATCTTTTTTCAACAGGTCAGGTCTGCCCCAAAAACTTTTCCAATTGTCTATGAATTCTATATTATTCTGCGGACACCACTTAGACAGCCAGCCATTGAGTGAGGACAATCTACTAAGTATCTCATCACTCGAACAGGAAGGGGGCCAGAGCAAATGACAGTGCCTGACATCGTACTTGCGAGTTCAGGCACGTCCTGATTTTGCCAAGTGGGAGCTGTCCTGAGACCAATATCTTTATGATGACCCTGGGACAACATCTGCCTCAGCCAATCAACCTTTATGATGTCATCACCGTGTGCCCACCGACGAGTCCGCCCCCAAAAAAAAAAAAAAACACCTCTGCCAAAAAGCGCACAACTTACAAGGTAAGACCAACGACTTTTTACATTCTCCTATTAATTAACATCTGCCTTCTACTACGGCTGATGATGTTAAAATTCATTGTTTTTAGAATAGCATTTTTCCACCATCGGTGTACTGATGTTAACAATAACATTAGCTTGCATTGGCGAGTTAATTGGCAGTTGCCAGCCAAAATTGATCAGCATCGCTGACGTTCTGGCTCATAAAAAATAAATAAAATAAAAGATTAAAATACTGTTTAGATATTTATATTTTTTATAGTGTGCCTAGGTAAAAAAAAAAACTAAACCCTGGCCTTTTGCGAGCTCATTTTCTGCCGGTGCGACAGTTTGTTAGCGCTGGCACTGGTGCCACAGAAAAGTTTCCAAAAATATATTTAAGTATGTTAGAATTTGCGCGTCGCACTGACCATTCAGCTTGGTCAGACAGTACAGCTTACATCTGGGACATCCAGGGATAAACATTTGAATTAGCTTATTTATTCTGTAACATGATGTTGTCCTCAGACCATCAAATGAATGTTGACCTCAAGTCTTCACTGATTTATTCTGTGACATGATGTTGTCCTCAGACCATCATATGAATATGCTGACCTCAAGTCGTCACTGAATTATTCTGTAACATGATGTTGTCCTCAGACCATCATATGAATATGTTGACCTCAAGTCTTCACTGATTTTTTCTGTAACATGATGTTGTCCTCAGACCATCATATGAATATGCTGACCTCAAGTCTTCACTGATTTATTCTGTAACATGATGTTGTCCTCAGACCATCATATAAAAATGCTGACCTCAAGTCGTCACTGATTTATTCTGTTACATGATGTTGTCCTCAGAACATCATATGAATATGTTGACCTCAAGTCGTCACTGATTTATTCTGTAACATGATGTTGTCCTCAGACCATCATATGAATATGTTGACCTCAAGTCGTCACTTATTTATTCTGTTACGTGATGTTGTCCTCAGACCATCATATGAATGTTGACCTCAAGTCATCACTGATTTATTCTGTTACGTGATGTTGTCCTCAGACCATCATATATGTTGACCTCAAGTAGTCACTGATTTATTCTGTAACATGATGTTGTCCTCAGACCATCATATGAATATGTTGACCTCAAGTCGTCACTGATTTATTCTGTAACATGATGTCCTCAGACCATCATATTAATATGTTGACCTCAAGTCGTCACTGATTTACAACACACCTCTATAACGTTAATTTCAGTGATCTCCGACTGGCAGAGTCGAACATCATTAGTGCCGACATGAATAATAATCTTAGAAAATTTACGATTGGCATTAGCCAGCACTTTTAAATTTGTTTTGATGTCAGGCGCTCTGGCTCCCAGCAAACATGTGGCTGGTGTCTCTATTTTCACGTTCCGTGTAATAGAATCGCCAATAACTAGAGCACAATCAACAGGATTCTCAGTGGGTGTTTCACTGAGTGGGGAGAACAAATTTGTTATGGTAACCGGCAAGCAGCAAGGCAGCTTAGCTGGGTATGTAGACTATGCAGTCTGTTAGTTCACCTCATCTCACATCTTGATCCAAGTCATTTGTTCTATACATTGTAGGAAATTTGAGACCAGAAACGCATCATGTAACTGTAAGTTAAGGAAGAAAAAAAACTAATTACACGCTTGTTTGTAAGGAAGGTTGGGAATTGTTAAAGGATAAGTTCGGTATTTTACACTTAAAGCCCTGTTTTCAGATAGTTTCTGATGAAATAGAACAGTTAAGATTGAAATTTGGACACATGCTGCTGGCCCGAGAATTTTCAGTTTCTGTGGTAGCACCCCCCCCACCTCCACAATGGTTTCATAGGTGCACTGGAACAGTCCTTCCTAAAACGCATTAAACTTTCGTTTACAAAGACGTGAAACTCACCGAGTGGTCAGGGGTGTTCACTGATATGCTCACACAAAAATCGCTGCAAAAGATGCTTTCCAACAGGTTTTATCGTAGTTTTTGTCCAACTCCATTGACTTGTATTGGATGTGCTGTGAGGTACGGTATTACTCCACCGCCGGAAACGGAAATGGGGTTGTTTGTATTCTTTCTGTAGTCTTATGCAGTCGCGGTATCGTAGGCTACGCTATCCAAACAATTAAGACAGCGATCTTCTGCTTCTTCTGTGTATTCAATGAAATGCCAGTGGTTTGCTTGCAATTGGCAAAGGTGCATTATCTCCACCAACTGGGCTGGAGTGTCTATTATTCAAGTTCTCAACGGAAGAATGTACGGGTGTGAGGCGTTTGGAAAAATAGGTCCACAGTTTTACAACCAATGGTAAAACACCTGTTGGAAAGCATCTTTTGCAGCGATTTTTGTGTGAGCATATTAGTGAACACCCCTGACCACTCGGTGAGTTTCACATCTTTGTAAACGAAAGTTTAATGCGTTTTAGGAAGGATTGTTCCAGTGCACCTATGCAGCCATTGTGGAGGTGGGGGGGTGCTACCACAGAAACCGAAAATACTTGGGCCAGCAGCATGTGTCCAAATTTCAATCTTAACCGTTGTATTTCATCAGAAATGATCTGAAAACAGGGCTTTAAGTGTAAAATACCGAACTTGTCCTTTAACTCATTTCTGTATCCAATACGGTTGTCACGTCACATGACAAAAGAACAAACGACTTGAGAGGTGAACTAATAATTTCTGTTTCCAGTACAGACTGCATAGCCTTAGCCTATGGGGCTGTCACAGGATGAATGGATAACTCAGACCAAAAGACTTGAGAGCTGAACTAAACGTTTCTGTTTCCTGTAAAGAACCTATGGGATGTTGCGCATGCGTGGTCATCACAAAATTAACAAATCAGTCTATGAGACAACTCATATTAAAGTAAAGTCATATTAAAGATTCGTTCAAAATAAAAGAAATCGCTCATGATCGACCCATTACTAATATAAAACATCCAAATGAGCACAGAATGAATACAGAGAAATGAGATGGCATTGATAACATTAAAGAATAAATGAAAAGTCCTTCTGCACAAAATAAAATACGCATATAAATATGCAGATAAAATATGCAGAAATTGATTAATGTCACCACAAATACAGTAAAAGAGAACAAGGTGTAACAAGTTAGCTCAAAGGGTAAATATTAATAATAACTCACAATTATCAATTATGATTAATTATTAATATTTGGGTAAGTTAATTGGATTAACTTGAGGTAGCTAAATTAATATTACAATCAATCAATCAGTTCCAACGAACTCTTTTGATTATTCATTTATTCTAAGAAAAGCGTATCTTTCATGGTCACCGAAAAATAATTATTTCTTAGCATGTACAGCGCTTAGAGCATGTAATAAGATCAAGATCGTAAAATGGACTTTGTTGCAAGCAGAGAATCAGAACCAAATACATATTGTGCACAAGTTTTATTAACTAAATCACAAACATAACTAAACTAAACAAACATACATACATACATACATGCATAGGTAAAATTGTGAGTGATAGAATGGAACTGTAAGCAGGAAATGGAACTATGGAAAAGATCCATTTAACTATGAAAAGAACCATCAGCTTATCATTTTCAGAGCACCTCATTAAATTGATACTTGCATGGTCTGTGCAGTGGACACAATTCTTGAAGTGGTTGAAAATTGAGTTTGTTGATGGGTCCGTGAGTGCCAAATGTTACTGTACAAGTTGTGATCATTTTCTTCTCCGCTGGATGGAGAAGATATGATGAACTTGCATGGTTAGTTCGACGCTGTTCTCATGGCTGGAGTGCAGATTGTGGCCTGCCACCCTGGGGCCTGCTGAGGCCACGCTGGACAGCACGGCATCCTGAACGTACCGAGAAGGCCAAGAGTTGATTGTTGCCCATTCAGTGATGGTAAGGTTGCAGTTTTCTTCTGAGAAAATACAGTCTGACTCTGTTGGGAGAGTGAAGGCATAGCAGGCGGTGGTCACGGCCTGCCGGGGCCCATGGGCCCCCGTGGGGGTGGGGGGGGGAGTCCCCACAGGATCAACCTGAAGAAGCAGCAGTTGAGGCCTGAAGAGAAGAGAGCGAAAGGTCACTGTGGATTTGTCTCTAATAAAGCCTGAGAAAGGCCCCACCTCTCCGGGTTTGCTTGACCAATGAGAAGGGTGGAATTTCCAAGCGGGAAGATTCCTCTGTGGTTGATTTATGAATCTTTGTTCTAAGCGTGCTCATTTGCAATGGCAGCTGGATTGGTTTCTGATGACAAAACTAAGAAAGATTCTTGTAATACTAATATGTTGCGTTGCTATCGGCATATCATGTACACAATCATTTCGATCTTCAAATTACCAATTTATAGAGACCAAACATGGTATGGGTGAGGTTACGTTGACCGTTGGCTCTATAATAAAATACATAGTATCAAAGAGATAATAGTATCAAAAGGTAATAGTATTAAAAAAACACAACACTAGACAGTAAATCATTCACAAAAAGTTCTGGGATGCATGTTAATTTCATGTTAATCAGTTCATCGATAAATGAATGCAGGAGAGTCTGTTCTAATATCTGTACGTCTTGTGGCAGAGGCCCCTGTTCACATTGCTAAGAGTCATAAAACCAACTTATCTGATCGTGGTCATGTTAACTAAGACCTTCTTGCCCTGTTTGGGGGGATGGGGCACAGATCCCAGAGTGAGTTCTAAATATCATTTGTTAAACTATAACAAATACTTGTGCCTGACTTGTCTCAGTCGTTACAAAGGCTTACCTTGGATTGGACAATAAACCATATCAGAGATCTGAGTGTGCGCCCTTAATTGTATTACTAAAAATAATAATAATATATTTGTAACAATATCAACTTTTTATCAATTGAATATAACTAAAATAAAATAATATGCAAAACAAAATAAACACACAACATCTCATGTTGTGCGTGTGTGTGTGTGTGTGTGTGTGTGTGTGTGGGTGTGTGCCACAAAGATGCCAATATCTGTTATCCTTGTCCTTGTGGGGACATGTTTTGGTCCCCATGAGGAAAACAGCTTATAAATAATACAGAGTGATGTTTTTATTATTATTTTTTATTGCAGAAAATGCAGACAGTTTTATACTGTTTGTGCTGTATAAAAATCCTAATGTCTATGGAAAGACCCCATAAAACATGGAAACCCAACTGTATGTGTGTGTGTGTGGCAAAAGTGTGGCAAGATAGATAGATAGACAGACAGATAGATAGATAGATAGATAGATAGATAGATAGATAGATAGATAGATAGATAGATAGATAGATAGATAGATAGATATATGGTTGATTCAGTCACAAATGTGTCTGTGGATGGTGGACCAAAATTATATAAAACTATATATTTTGTGTTTCTCGTCCAATGATTGCTTTTTTAGTGTTTCTCTCTGGATGTAAAAGAATGATGTAGCACTTTGGAGCAAATATGGCCACCAGTAATCCAAAACTTGAAGACAGAATGGCAAAAATCTCCACAGCAACAGCATATTTCCCTGGTGAGCTCACATATGCTGGAACAAACGCAATCCACACAGCACAGAAGATCAACATACTGAAAGTGATGAACTTTGCTTCATTAAAATGATCTGGAAGGTTTCTCGCCAGGAAGGCTAACAGGAAACTTACTGCTGCCAACAGTCCAATGTATCCCAGCAGTAGAGAGAAACCAGCCACTGAGCCAATAGCACATTCATATACTATTTTAGAGCGGATGTACTGGTTGTTTTTATGGGGTGTTGGAGAGGCAGTTGATAGCCAGGCTGCACATATCATAACCTGGAGTGTTGTTAGGACCAGAACTGTGCATCGTTGTTGAACTGCTCCAAACCATTTTATCGCTCCTTTGCTCTCTGGTCGAGATGACTTGAACACCGCTATTACCACCATAGTCTTGACCAGGATGCAGGAGATGCACAGGACAAAGCTTATGCCAAACACAGCATGTCTTAACTGACATGTCCACAACTGTGGCTGACCAATGAACAGTAGCACACACAGGAAACACAGTTTGAGTGACAACAGCAGCAGGAAGCTGAGCTCTGAATTGTTGGCACGCACTATGGGAGAGTTACGGTGATGTGCAAAGATGACCATCACAAGAGCACAGAAGCAGGTGCCAAGCAGAGATGCAGTGGTCAGAGAGATGCCCAGAGGTTCCTCATAAGACAGAAACTCAACTTCTTTGGGGACACATTGATCCTTATCTGGATTGGACCAGAACTCATCTGGACACAACATGCACTCAACAGCATCTGTGGTTAAGAAAAAGACAGAATGCAAGATTTTAAAGAGAAAATAACTATCAAATTATATTCAAATTTTGCCAGCAATCTCCTCACTTGTTGCATTAGAAATCTCTCCATCTCCGCATGGCAGGCAGTCAAAACAGCAGACAGGAAGGCCCTTCTTTGTTGCTCTTCTGGTTCCTGGTGGGCAGCTCTCACTGCACAGTGACTGCGGGGGCTAAAAGAGACATCATCATGTTTGTCATCTCCTTTACATAATGACAAGCTTGGCTTTTCCATTAATTTATTCTCATTTGTCTTATCATAGCTTTGATTAGTATTTATACCTGCAAAAATTATGACATTTAAAATTCAAAGTTAATTACTTTTTTTGTCTCAAAGTTCCAGTAAAATGCATCCTCATCCACTGTGAGCATCACCCCTGATGCTGCCCCTTCATTTACTACACCGACCTTGTGGAGCTTTATTGACCCATCAGAGCTCGGCTGCCAGTTCAACACATCATAGATGGCCAGAGCATCTCCATTTTTATCAAATGACACATGATCCCCAAAGCCTGTGGTGAAGTTCACTTTCTGTAGGTAGTGAACCAGCTGTACAGTTTGTAGACAGGACAGGTGTTATATGTTTATCTGAAATTTTAATTAATATAGACCACATATTTTGCTTTTCCACAGTCAGCTCATCTATATGCCTGGAGAAAATCTGCACTATACCTGTGGTTCTTACCTGCCAGGGTTTCAGATTTGTTATGCCAGCACAACTATTCCCACTGAATGGTCCTCTCCCCTCTTCACACTGCATCAGGTCATGAAGCGCATGTGCAAGGGCATAAACTGCTTTATACACATTATAAGATGCTCTCAACCCTGAAACATCAGTGTATGGTGAGTTTGTGGTGCTCAGATCCTCCTGTCCTGTACAAAGCTTTTTCACTTGCTCTCCTTCTGTCTTTTTACCCCCTGTTTCAAATGTGCACCCAAACAGGTTCTCCCAAAAGATCCTCACTATATTATTTCTTTGATCATTGTTAGGCCGAACACGTAACAGAAAGTCATGAAGCCCCTCAATCTCCCCACGCCTGATAGCAATGCCCAGTGTGCCCCCCAGGAAGGACAGAAAACGTGGTGTGCGAAACATAGGTGAGGTGGTCCAAGCTTCACTTGCAATCCATTGCCTGCCTGTCATGTTCTGCAACACAACTTTATCCATCAAAGGTATCAGTAAGGATGAAGCAGAAAAAACAACCACCACTCTAGCTGTAGAGGTGTAAATCACTCCCATTATACGTTGAATATCTCTGGGGTTATTATCATTGGGCAGTATTTCAGAAAAAGCAACACAATGTCCAAACACCTGCATTTCCTGCTGAAAGGACTGAGCAGCGTAGATGCCATAGTCATTATCACTGTAGATGAGACCAACCCAGGTCCATCCAAAATGTCTCAAGATCTGAACCATAGCCCGCACCTGGAAGGCATCACTGGGGATTGTTCTGAAGAAAGAGGGGTACTTTTTCTTGTCGCTTAAACAGGAGCAGGTGGCATAATAGCTAACCTAATTAGAAATGAGGAGCAGAGACAAGAGAAGGAGAAAGATAAACCAATCTCATCAGTTCTTAAGCCATTATGTTTATTTATTCATTTATTTATTGTGAAGCAGGTTTGTTATATTTGCACACAATGTCCTCCTATTATGAATGAAAACATTACATAGTAGATAATCAAATATAATGTGTTCTTAAAGAATCATTTGGTAAGACTTTTTCTTAACGAAAAAAAAAAAAAAAAGGTTTTAAATATCATACCATAGGCAGTCGAAACAGCCCCAGGACACTGGAAATTGCAATAGAATGAGTAGAACCTGGATCACCTATGATTCCAATCACCGGTGATGGTCCTTTGCAGTTGAGGTCAGAGACGGTTTCCTCTGTCCCACTAACCAGAGCTGTGGCACCACGGAATGCCACTCCAAGCCTTAAACAGTTGTCGTAGATCTGGTAACCAAGCGTGATGTTAGGCAGGAGGTTGGGATTGTTATTAATCTCACTGATGGCAAAAACCATTGTTAGTGCTTGCTGGAAGCTTGTCATATAGAAGCTAGAGGAAACAATTCAAAACAAATTGCCATTAACTTTGAAATTCTAACAGTTAAAGTAGATAAATTAATAATAGGAGATTAACTAAATTTCATAACACAATATTTCCAAATGTATACTTTGTTAAAAAAATTAATAAAAGTATGTATGTATATATATATATATATATATATATATATATATATATATATATATATATATATATATATATGTATATGTGTGTGTGTGTGTGTGTGTGTGTGTGTGTTTTCATTCAGTGAATGATTTCAGTCCTGTAACCCATCATGCAACATGTCATCAGTTACCTTGACTAAATTCTCATTGACCAGTTACAGTTTGTACACAGTCATAAAAATGATTGTCTTAAGTTTTCTTCAGTTGGTGTAGTTTCAGACTCACAGCTCACATTGTGGTAGTTTTGGCTCTGTTCTGAAGCTCAGCTCAGGGAATACTTTGAGGTACCTCTGAACCTCAAACAGACCACCAATGAGAAGGTCTCCATCCTGGAACATCCCATTCAATGTAAAGTGTCCCTGGAGCTGACAGGTACCTGAACTGACCATCAAAGCAACACAGATATAGTTACAAGACAGGAGCAAACACATATAAAGAATTACCCACATCTCTCTCTCCTTATCGGTCTATGTCACTCTTCACTCAGCTCACTGATTTAACATATAAGATTGTGAGTGGTAAATTTGTTTTATATAGCAGGCGGTGCCACTGGTCTCTCTGGAAATGAGGATGTCACGTTTGAAACAGCTGTTCCATGATTGGCCGGATTCACTGCTATCACAGTATGTTTTCATTAGTCACATGTTTTCCTTTTTTCAGTTTTCCCGCCACTCCTTTGTTACCATGGTCACCATCATTTTGAGTTAATTTGGTTCAGCTCAATGTTGTAGTACTCGAGACTCGGACTCTGTCTCGAGACCATATTTTAATGGTCTTGGTCTTGTCATGGACTTGTGTGCATTTTGACTTGGTATTTACTCGTACTCGAACATATTAGGATTCAGACTTATTCCCGAGTCCACTCGAGTCCAATTCAAAATATATCATGATTATTACTGTATGTTAATATTTCTTTAAATTGATGTTTGATTGACACGTCCAATGATTGGTGATTTTCTTGTGCGCAACTGCGCATTACTTGAGATTAACCTTAGTGCAAAGGCAGCAGGACTCAGGTCAGGATGTCATGTGGAGCCTCTAGATCAACTATGTGTTGAAAATGTCTGCTACATCATCTATTATTCAGTTTGCTTATAAGAGCCACAAAGAGTTCATATGCAGTAAGACAGTAAAAAAGAAACATTCTGCGACATGAAAATTCTGCGGTACATCAATTAACAAAGCAAAGAGAACAACTTCCAATTTTCATCGACTTGGAGCAAAAGCACAAAGAAAGATAAGATTAAGGACTCATAATTTCTGTATATGCATAAAATTTCAACATTTTGACAGCTAATGCTTAGTTAGTTCGGTGTAGAAGTCTGCAAGGGACTACTTTTTTCGTCCCGTGCTCCTGCCAGGTTCTCTCCCACACCCGTGACCCGCCCGCTCTCGCTTCTATTTTATTCTGTGTCCACCAGCCATCTGCCTGTAGTGATCCCGCTTTCCAGAAAGTCACATACTACATTTGTCTCAACTGTGTTATTTTAATATTTACTGTTTACAACGTAGGACAAAAGTGTCACAGAGAAAACCAAATCTCGTTTAATTAAATAATAAAATGAATACAGATAAGATGATGACGACTGATGACTCATGTGCATGCCCTCCGTAACTAAAACGTTAATCAGATTGAGTTCTAATGTTGTGTGTGGATTTTCCACAGTTCTATTGTATCATATGGGCTTATTATCTTAAACACTGATTTACTAAAAAGGTTTTCGACCAGTGTGTAGATTTTATTTTTGACCTGCATTAAAACGCACCATGCAGTGAGATGAAAGCATTAAATTATCCGTTATGTTTCCTTCAGTTCAAAACTTTAAACTTAGCAATAAAATAGCACAGTCAAATGAGTATGATCTGCATTATTAATACATTTTAAACATAATGACATACCCAAAGCTCTTTTGATGTAAATATGACTGATTAGCAATATCTGTATGCAAATTGTTAATTTTGCTTCATAAATGGATAATACAGTTGTTGTTTTTTTTCTTTCAAGGCTTACTGAGTAAAAGCTTACAAGAGAGGCACGCATACAGACTCTAACAGAAGTGCACCACAAAGTATAGAATCATAATTTTGCACTGCTCAACATTACAGTCTTGACTCAAGTCGCCAAAGAGCAATCAGTCAAACTGTGACTTGGTAATTGGTTGTACCTTGCTGTTATCTATAATTGAGAATGAACACTTTCGACACTTTCTTCACACACTGGGTATGAAGTATGTGCCCATTTCAAGAATGACAATTGCTGAGAAATGTATTCCAGATTCAGTTGGAAAGGTTAGGATGCATATTTGTGAAACCTTGAAGAAACACAGCTCCATCTCAGTAACTGTTGATATATGGTCAGACCGAACTTTGCGCACATTCCTTGGAATTACTGCACATGTTTGCAATACTAGTGAGGATGTTTACAAGCTGGACTCATTTCTTTTATATTGCAGACATTTTCCAAGTAGACACACTGGTGAAAACATTTCAATGGCCTTTGATGACATAACTGATGAGTACGGGATTACAAGCAAGATTGATTACATCATAACAGATAACGCAGCAAACATGAAATGTTTACCTCTGCAATCTGTTGGCCCTGCAGATGAAAATGAGGAAGAAATGGACAACTTGGATGATGAGGAGCTGTGGGAGGATTTAGACAACAACCAAGAAACCTTGTTAGACATGGCCAGGTCAAGACAGCGTTTGTCATGCTTTGCACACTCTCTTCAGCTGGTGATTGGTGATGGGCTAAAGGAATCCAAATTCATATCCCTGGCTATAGCAAAAGCATCTAAGCTCACTTCTCTTCTGCATAGCAGCATTACTTTCAAGGAACCGCTTCGAAGCTACTTTTGGCAGTGGGAAGTCAATACCAGTGGCAAATGTTACACGCTGATATTCAACTTTCAAGCAGGTGCAGGCCATCAATCAAAGTCTTGACTACAAAATTCTGGCAGAGGTCTGTGGTAAAGAATTTGAAAATGTGGTGTTTACACTCCGTGAATGGAACCAACTTCAAGAATTGAGTGCAATTCTTGGACCATTTTCAGAAGCAACTGACCAACACAAGGCGAAAAGTCTGTGACCATAAGCATGGTGGTTCCTACTGTTTTAGACCTAAACACACATCTTGTGAAAATGGGACAATATGCAATATGCCAGTGCCAGCCTTTAATTAAGGCCCTTCACACCTCTCTACAAAGAAGATTTTCAGGAATATTTGTGAAGGCTAAAATGGCCAGAGACAAAGAGTGTGAAGCACCCATGCCTTTTTACCAAGATGTGTACTTTCTTTCTGCAATGCTTGATCCGCAATTTGGTCTGAACTGGATTGACTTGGATGTTACCAACAGTGATGCTTGGTGCGTTCAAGTCATCTCGTATAGATCGTATTTACGAGTTGAACGCACTTGAACGCCACCACAATGTCGTAAATACCAGTGGGGAGCTCGGGATTTTCTCTAAGCTCCGATCTTTACGAGTTGGGGGCGTGTCAGTGATTAACATGGCGGAATACACAATACGTAAAGGTATTTAGCTGTGATATTGTCAGGCTTTTCTATTTACAGCGCAGTTAGCTAATCGCCAACACAGAATATGATAGTACTATAATATAACAATGCAACATGTAATTGTCACATTCACTGTCTGTCATCGTCCTGTCTGCACTACAGTTCCCAGAATCCTCCTTGTTTCCACACCTGAACTCACTCCCTTCATTACCCACCTGTTCATCATCATTATCTGCATCACCTGTCTTGTGTTCATCTGTGTGTGTATTTAAGTTCCTGGTTTTCACTCTTCACTTGTCGGTCAATGTTTGTTAGGTTCTATCTATGTTCTGCGCACTCGCTCCCTGTTCTTTGTATTTGTGATTATTGAGAATTAAAACCTTGGATTCTGCATCTTCGTGTTCGCCTCCTACTTCATCCACCCAGGAAGCCTGACAGATTGACCGACCTAAAAGATGAGCTGGGAGCTCGCTGGACAGATCGCTGCTTTGGCTCGGGATAGCCGCGATCTGTTCCAATTCACCTGGGGGTTTGTCCCTCTTGCTGCCTCCTGCTCGCTGGATGACGAAATAATCAAGGCGTGTTACCGACTTGGGGCCAAGGAAGTCGACCCGAGGGAGCTTCCAGATCTCTCCGGTCAGGACTGGAGAGAGGCACTCTCCTGTTGTCTGGAGAGCTTCCTTCCATGGCACGCCATGTCACTGCCTGCACTTCACGCCAGTCCAGCCGAGCCTGCACTTCACGCCAGTCCAGCCGAGCCTGCACTTCACGCCAGATCTGCCGAAGCCAAGGCAGTATGCGTCATGCCCGCCGCCCCTGAGACTGTGAGCCTTATGCCCGCTGCGCCTGTGACAGACAGCGTCATGCCCGCAGAGCTTTTGTTTTCTTTTATTCCGCCGACCTTGAAGCTCCCTTCGCCGCTGGTCCCGTCCAGCCCAGAGCCTTCACCGCTGGTCCCGTCCAGCCCAGAGCCCTCTTCACCGCTGGTCCCGTCCAGCTCAGAGCCCTCTTCACCTCTGGTCCCGTCCAGCACAGAGCCTTCTTCACCGCTGGTCCCGTCCAGCACAGAGCCCTCTTCACCGCTGGTCCCGTCCAGCACAGAGCCCTCTTCGCCGCTGGTCCCGTCCAGCACAGAGCCCTCTTCGCCGCTGGTCTTGCCCAGCTCAGAGCCCTCTTCGCCGCTGGTCCTGCCCAGCTCAGAGCCCTCTTCGCCGCTGGTTCCGCCCAGCTCAGAGCCCTCTTCGCCGCTGGTCCTGCCCAGCTCAGAGCCCTCTTCGCCACTGGTTTCGCCCAGCTCAGAGCCCTCTTCGCCGCTGGTTCCGCCCAGCTCAGAGCCCTCTTCGCCGCTGGTCCTGCCCAGCTCAGAGCCTTCTTCGCCGCTGGTCCTGCCCAGCTCAGAGCCTTCTTCGCCGCTGGTCCTGCCCAGCTCAGAGCCTTCTTCGCCGCTGGTCCTGTCCAGCTCAGAGCCTTCTTCGCCGCTGGTCCTGCCCAGCTCAGAGCCCTCTTTGTCGCTGGATCTGCCCAGCACAAAGCCCTCATCGCTGGATCTGCCCAGCACAAAGCCCTCATCAATGGATCTGCCCAGCACAAAGCCCTCATCGCTGGATCTGCCCAGCACAAAGCCCTCATCGCTGGATCTGCCCAGCACAAAGCCCCCATCGTTGGATCTGCCCAGCACAAAGCCCTCACCGCTGGATCTGCCCAGCACAAAGCCCTCACCGCTGGATCTGCCCAGCACAGAGCCCTCATCACTGGATCTGCCCAGCACAGAGCCCTCATCGCTGGATCTGCCCAGCACCGAGCCCTCATCGCTGCCCAGCACAGAGCCCTTATCGCTGCCCAGCACCGAACCCTCTTCACGGTCCCCGTCAGCCCGGTCAGAGACTGTTTTTAACCATCCCTCTCTGAGACCCGGGACTTTCCCCAAGTATTTTTTGGGGGGGGGGCCAAAGGGCTCCGTCATGGCCACCTGAGGGGTCCTCACCACCATGGCCACCTGAAGGGTCTTCTCCGCCATGGCCACCTGAAGGGTCTTCACCGCCGTGGCCACCTGAAGGGTCTTCTCCGCCATGGCCACCCGAAGGGTCCGCACCGCCTTGGCCACCCGAAGGGTCCGGACCGCCATGGCCACCCGAAGGGTCCTCACTGCCGTGGTCGCCTGAGGGGACATCACCGCCCTGGCCACCCGAAGGGTCCGCACCGCCCTGGCCACCCGAAGGGTCCGCACCGCCTTGGCCACCCGAAGGGTCCGCACCGCCGTGGCCGCCCGAAGGGTCCTCACCGCCGTGGCCGCCCGAGGGGTCCTCACCGCCGTGGCCGCCCGAGGGGTCCTCACCGCCGTGGCCGCCCGAGGGGTCGTCTCCGTCCTGGCCACGCCCACAGCCTGCTCCACCGTGACCACACCCACAGTCTGCTCCGCCCTGGAGGCTTCCTGCCTTGTCTCCCTTGCCTTGTCTTCCCCGTCAGCCTCCAGGGCGCCCACCCTCCCACCCCTTTGGTCTTTCTACGGCGCGAGGACGCGCCTACCGGGAGGGGGGAGTAATGTCACATTCACTGTCTGTCATCGTCCTGTCTGCACTACAGTTCCCAGAATCCTCCTTGTTTCCACACCTGAACTCACTCCCTTCATTACCCACCTGTTCATCATCATTATCTGCATCACCTGTCTTGTGTTCATCTGTGTGTGTATTTAAGTTCCTGGTTTTCACTCTTCACTTGTCGGTCAATGTTTATGTTAGGTTCTATCTATGTTCTGCGCACTCGCTCCCTGTTCTTTGTATTTGTGATTATTGAGAATTAAAACCTTGGATTCTGCATCTTCGTGTTCGCCTCCTACTTCATCCACCCAGGAAGCCTGACAGAAATGATGTGTTGGCAGTGGCTTCATAAATTAATTAAAAACATAAAAATACAAAGTACACCTGATGCACATTTCTTTGTTCTACATTTTCTAGAACAAGAGTTTAAGAACCTTACTGTATTTTTGTGTAATTAATTAAGAGAAAGTACTCCGCCATTTTGCTCCGACGAAAGTGACTTGAACGCACATGCCGTTATAAGCACGACTTCCCACCTCGTACGTACGAACTTCCCAGGAGGACTTGAACGCACCATTCATCACTAAAGAAGTTCAGAGAAGATGTAATGAGGACTCTGACAAGTTAGTATTTTTCCCCATTTCACTGTATTTTAATTCCACTTTAACATTATAAATTATTAATATATATTTAAATAATATATAAATAATATATCATTATTTTGTGAATTAGGCTAATGTTTTCTACACAAAATCATCCTACATAAGGAAAAGAACATTCTGTAAAAATATAGACTTGGTATTTTCTTACTGACTACGTAAGGCCACGTCAAAGTTTAAAATCATAGTGAAATTAAGTTTCACAACTTAATTAGATTATGAGACTTTAGTCTGGATTTCATAGACAGGGTCACAAATGTATTTCAATATCTTTAAATTTCCATTAAATTCAGTATGATAGTTAAAAATATATTTTTTCCTTAATGATGACCTCAGTAAAACTCAAATCCTAATGCAATATTGTATTATGCTGTTTTTTTTTTTTTAAGATACACTGATCTCAGCTGTAGAGAGTATGGCAGATGGTGAAGAAGCTACTCAGCAGATGAATGCAGATCAGGGACGTCACTAGGATTGGAAGACAGGGGGGGCTTAGCCCCCAGGGTATTTGTAACTTGCGTTTATAGAAAATCTTACAATGAATTTGAGTAAAAAACAACTATGTATATGTTTAGCTGTATTTGTCTCTTCAACCCCGTTACCATCTTCAACCCTGTTACCCTAGTCTCAACCCCGTCACACCTACATTTTTAGGGGTTCAAGCACGAAGTGCTGAAACCCTATTGTAATTGTACTGATTTTTATTAGGGGTTCAAGCACGAAGTGCTGAAACCCTATTGTAATTGTACTGATTTTTATTAGGGGTTCAAGCACGAAGTGCTGAAACCCTATTGTAATTGTACTGATTTTTATTATTAGGGGTTCAAGCACGAAGTGCTGAAACCCTATTGTAATTGTACTTATTTTTATTAGGGGTTCAAGCACGAAGTGCTGAAACCCTATTGTAATTGCTCTGATTTTTATTATTAGGGGTTCAAGCACGAAGTGCTGAAACCCTATTGTAATTGTACTGATTTTTATTAGGGGTTCAAGCACGAAGTGCTGAACACCTATTGTAATTGTACTGATTTTTATTATTAAGGGTTCAAGCACGAAGTGCTGAAACCCTATTGTAATTGTGCTGATTTTTATTATTAGGGGTTCAAGCATGAAATGCTGAAACCCTATTGTAATTGTAAGGATTCGTAAAACGCACCGTGCAGGCCAAACCGTAAGGCCTAGAGACGTGAAACCTGGCCAGATGGTAGGCCTCAATTTGGGGACAACCTGTCAGAGTATGACCCCGAATGGCCCATAGGTGGCGCTACAGCAACCAAAAGTTCAAAATTGCCCATAACTCTTAGACCGTTTGTCCCAGGATCAAGTGTCTTATATCGTTGGAATCCTTGGCTCAAGTCGGAAAAAATGGCTATCTCCGATTTTGATTTAGGCAGGGAAAATTCTCTGCTATGTCGAATTTTGCCCAAAACCTACTTTTGCGAACTAGTCCCTGGTTTTTCGCCCGATCGGAACCAAACCAGTCTAGGACAATTCTCTGGACTCTCTAGATCAATAATTATCGAAAAAAAGTTGAACTTTTGCATTTGGGTGGCTGTAACAGGGTCATTTAGAAAAGGGGCGTGGCAAAATACTCTAAAAAGCCTATAAATCCCAAATGAAAACTCAGAACTTCACCAAAATTGATGAGCATATGTGTCAGAACATGGTGAGGAAGCATGCAGAGTTTCATGGAGATCGGACCATAGGTGGCGCTATAACTGGCAAAAAGCCTTCATTCTTATTAGGGGTTCAAGCATGAAATGCTGAAACCCTATTGTAATTGTAAGGATTTGTAAAACGCATCGCGCAGGACAAACCGTAAGGCCTAGAGACTTGAAACCTGGCCAGATGGTAGGCCTCAATTTGGGGACAACTTATCAGAGTATGACCCCGATTGGCCCATAGGTGGCGCTACAGCAACCAAAAGTTCAAAATCGCTCACAACTCTTAGACCGTTTGTCCCAGGATCAAGTGTCTTATATCGTTGGAATCCTTGGCTCGAGGCGGACAAAATGGCTATCTCCGATTTGGATGTAGGCAGGGGAACTTTTCTGCTATGTCGAATTTTGTCCAAAACCTACTTTTGCGAACTAGTCCCTGGTTTTTCCCCCGATCGGAACCAAACCAGTCTAGGACAATTCTCTGGACTCTCTAGATCAATAATTATCAAAAAAAAGTTGAACTTTGGCATTTGGGTGGCTGTAACAGGGTCATTTAGAAAAGGGGCGTGGCAAAATACACTCAAAAGCCTATAAATCCCAAAGGAAAACTCAGAACTTCACAAAAATTGATGAGCTTATGTGTCAGAACATGGTGAGGAATCATGCAGAGTTTCATGGAGATCGGACCATAGGTGGCGCTATAACTGGCAAAAAGCCTTCATTCTTATTTGGGGTTCAAGCATGAAATGCTGAAACCCTATTGTAATTGTAAGGATTTGTAAAACGCATCGCGCAGGACAAACCGTAAGGCCTAGAGACTTGAAACCTGGCCAGATGGTAGGCCTCAATTTGGGGACAACCTATCAGAGTATGACCCCGATTGGCCCATAGGTGGCGCTACAGCAACCAAAAGTTCAAAATCGCTCATAACTCTTAGACCGTTTGTCCCAGGATCAAGTGTCTTATATCGTTGGAATCCTTGGCTCAAGGCGGACAAAATGGCTATCTCCGATTTGGATGTAGGCGGGGAAAATTTTCTGCTATGTCGAATTTTGTCCAAAACCTACTTTTGCAAACTAGTCCCTGGTTTTTCGCCCGATCGGAACCAAACCAGTCTAGGACAATTCTCTGGACTCTCTAGATCAATAATTATCAAAAAAAAGTTGAACTTTGGCATTTGGGTGGCTGTAACAGGGTCATTTAGAAAAGGGGCGTGGCAAAATACACACAAAAGCCTATAAATCCCAAAGTAAAAAACTCAGAACTTCTTCAAAATTGATGAGCATATGTGTCAGAACATGGTGAGGAAGCATGCAGAGTTTCATGGAGATCGGACCATAGGTGGCGCTATAACTGGCAAAAAGCCTTCATTCTTATTAGGGGTTCAAGCATGAAATGCTGAAACCCTATTGTAATTGTAAGGATTTGTAAAACGCATCGCGCAGGACAAACCGTAAGGCCTAGAGACTTGAAACCTGGCCAGATGGTAGGCCTCAATTTGGGGACAACCTATCAGAGTATGACCCCGATTGGCCGATAGGTGGCGCTACAGCAACCAAAAGTTCAAAATCGCTCATAACTCTTAGACCGTTTGTCCCAGGATCAAGTGTCTTATATCGTTGGAATCCTTGGCTCAAGGCGGACAAAATGGCTATCTCCGATTTGGATGTAGGCAGGGAAAATTTTCTGCTATGTCAAATTTTGTCCAAAACCTACTTTTGCAAACTAGTCCCTGGTTTTTCGCCCGATCGGAACCAAACCAGTCTAGGACAATTCTCTGGACTCTCTAGATCAATAATTATCAAAAAAAAGTTGAACTTTGGCATTTGGGTGGCTGTAACAGGGTCATTTAGAAAAGGGACGTGGCAAAATGCACTCAAAAGCCTATAAATCCCACAGTAAAAAACTCAGAACTTCATCAAAATTGATGAGCATATGTGTCAGAACATGGTGAGGAAGCATGCAGAGTTTCATGGAGATCGGACCATAGGTGGCGCTATAACTGGCAAAAAGCCTTCATTCTTATTAGGGGTTCAAGCATGAAATGCTGAAACCCTATTGTAATTGTAAGGATTTGTAAAACGCATCGCGCAGGACAAACCGTAAGGCCTAGAGACTTGAAACCTGGCCAGATGGTAGGCCTCAATTTGGGGACAACCTATCAGAGTATGACCCCGATTGGCCGATAGGTGGCGCTACAGCAACCAAAAGTTCAAAATCGCTCATAACTCTTAGACCGTTTATCCCAGGATCAAGTGTCTTATATCGTTGGAATCCTTGGCTCAAGGCGGACAGGGTCATTTAGAAAAGGGGCGTGGCAAAATACACTCAAAAGCCTATAAATCCCAAAGAAAAACTCAGAACTTCACCAAAATTGATGAGCTTATGTTTCAGAACATGGTGAGGAATCATGCAGAGTTTCATGGAGATCGGACCATAGGTGGCGCTATAACTGGCAAAAAGCCTTCATTCTTATTAGGGGTTCAAGCATGAAATGCTGAAACCCTATTGTAATTGTAAGGATTTGTAAAACGCATCGCGCAGGACAAACCGTAAGGCCTAGAGACTTGAAACCTGGCCAGATGGTAGGCCTCAATTTGGGGACAACCTATCAGAGTATGACCCCGATTGGCCCATAGGTGGCGCTACAGCAACCAAAAGTTCAAAATCGCTCATAACTCTTAGACCGTTTGTCCCAGGATCAAGTGTCTTATATCGTTGGAATCCTTGGCTCAAGGCGGACAAAATGGCTATCTCCGATTTGGATGTAGGCAGGGAAAATTTTCTGCTATGTCGAATTTTGTCCAAAACCTACTTTTGCAAACTAGTCCCTGGTTTTTCGCCCGATCGGAACCAAACCAGTCTAGGACAATTCTCTGGACTCTCTAGATCAATAATTATCAAAAAAAAGTTGAACTTTGGCATTTGGGTGGCTGTAACAGGGTCATTTAGAAAAGGGGCGTGGCAAAATACACTCAAAAGCCTATAAATCCCAAAGGAAAACTCAGAACTTCACAAAAATTGATGAGCTTATGTGTCAGAACATGGTGAGGAATCATGCAGAGTTTCATGGAGATCGGACCATAGGTGGCGCTATAACTGGCAAAAAGCCTTCATTCTTATTAGGGGTTCAAGCATGAAATGCTGAAACCCTATTGTAATTGTAAGGATTTGTAAAACGCATCGCGCAGGACAAACCTTAAGGCCTAGAGATTTGAAACCTGGCCAGATGGTAGGCCTCAATTTGGGGACAACCTATCAGAGTATGACCCCGATTGGCCCATTGGTGGCGCTACAGCAACCAAAAGTTCAAAATCGCTCATAACTCTTAGACCGTTTGTCCCAGGATCAAGTGTCTTATATCGTTGGAATCCTTGGCTCAAGGCGGACAAAATGGCTATCTCCGATTTGGATGTCGGCAGGGAAAATATTCTGCTATGTCGAATTTTGTCCAAAACCTACTTTTGCGAACTAGTCCCTGGTTTTTCGCCCGATCGGAACCAAACCAGTCTAGGACAATTCTCTGGACTCTCTAGATCAATAATTATCGAAAAAAAGTTGAACTTTTGCATTTGGGTGGCTGTAACAGGCTCGTTTAGAAAAGGGGCGTGGCAAAATACACTCAAAAGCCAATAAATCCCAAATGAAAACTCAGAACTTCACCAAAATTGATGAGCATATGTGTCAGAACATGGTGAGGAAGCATGCAGAGTTTCATGGAGATCGGACCTTAGGTGGCGCTATAACTGGCAAAAAGCCCTCATTCTTATTAGGGGTTCAAGCATTTCATGCTGAAACCCTATTGTAATTGTAAGGATTCGTAAAACGCATCGTGCAGGCCAAACCGTAAGGCCTAGAGACGTGAAACCTGGCCAGATGGTAGGCCTCAGTTTGGGGACAACCTATCAGAGTATGACCCCGAATGGCCCATAGGTGGCGCTACAGCAACCAAAAGTTCAAAATTGCTCATAACTCTTAGACCGTTTGTCCCAGGATCAAGTGCCCTATATCGTTGGAATCCTTGGCTCAAGGCGGACAAAATGGCTATCTCCGATTTGGATGTCGGCAGGGAAAATATTCTGCTATGTCGAATTTTGTCCAAAACCTACTTTTGCGAACTAGTCCCTGGTTTTTCGCCCGATCGGAACCAAACCAGTCTAGGACAATTCTCTGGACTCTCTAGATCAATAATTATCGAAAAAAAGTTGAACTTTTGCATTTGGGTGGCTGTAACAGGCTCGTTTAGAAAAGGGGCGTGGCAAAATACACTCAAAAGCCAATAAATCCCAAATGAAAACTCAGAACTTCACCAAAATTGATGAGCATATGTGTCAGAACATGGTGAGGAAGCATGCAGAGTTTCATGGAGATCGGACCTTAGGTGGCGCTATAACTGGCAAAAAGCCCTCATTCTTATTAGGGGTTCAAGCATTTCATGCTGAAACCCTATTGTAATTGTAAGGATTCGTAAAACGCATCGTGCAGGCCAAACCGTAAGGCCTAGAGACGTGAAACCTGGCCAGATGGTAGGCCTCAGTTTGGGGACAACCTATCAGAGTATGACCCCGAATGGCCCATAGGTGGCGCTACAGCAACCAAAAGTTCAAAATTGCTCATAACTCTTAGACCGTTTGTCCCAGGATCAAGTGCCCTATATCGTTGGAATCCTTGGCTCAAGGCGGACAAAATGGCTATCTCCGATTTGGATGTCGGCAGGGAAAATATTCTGCTATGTCGAATTTTGTCCAAAACCTACTTTTGCGAACTAGTCCCTGGTTTTTCGCCCGATCGGAACCAAACCAGTCTAGGACAATTCTCTGGACTCTCTAGATCAATAATTATCGAAAAAAAGTTGAACTTTTGCATTTGGGTGGCTGTAACAGGCTCGTTTAGAAAAGGGGCGTGGCAAAATACACTCAAAAGCCAATAAATCCCAAATGAAAACTCAGAACTTCACCAAAATTGATGAGCATATGTGTCAGAACATGGTGAGGAAGCATGCAGAGTTTCATGGAGATCGGACCTTAGGTGGCGCTATAACTGGCAAAAAGCCCTCATTCTTATTAGGGGTTCAAGCATTTCATGCTGAAACCCTATTGTAATTGTAAGGATTCGTAAAACGCATCGTGCAGGCCAAACCGTAAGGCCTAGAGACGTGAAACCTGGCCAGATGGTAGGCCTCAGTTTGGGGACAACCTATCAGAGTATGACCCCGAATGGCCCATAGGTGGCGCTACAGCAACTAAAAGTTCAAAATTGCTCATAACTCTTAGACCGTTTGTCCCAGGATCAAGTGCCCTATATCGTTGGAATCCTTGGCTCAAGGCGGACAAAATGGCTATCTCCGATTTGGATGTCGGCAGGGAAAATATTCTGCTATGTCGAATTTTGTCCAAAACCTACTTTTGCGAACTAGTCCCTGGTTTTTCGCCCGATCGGAACCAAACCAGTCTAGGACAATTCTCTGGACTCTCTAGATCAATAATTATCGAAAAAAAGTTGAACTTTTGCATTTGGGTGGCTGTAACAGGCTCGTTTAGAAAAGGGGCGTGGCAAAATACACTCAAAAGCCAATAAATCCCAAATGAAAACTCAGAACTTCACCAAAATTGATGAGCATATGTGTCAGAACATGGTGAGGAAGCATGCAGAGTTTCATGGAGATCGGACCTTAGGTGGCGCTATAACTGGCAAAAAGCCCTCATTCTTATTAGGGGTTCAAGCATTTCATGCTGAAACCCTATTGTAATTGTAAGGATTCGTAAAACGCATCGTGCAGGCCAAACCGTAAGGCCTAGAGACGTGAAACCTGGCCAGATGGTAGGCCTCAGTTTGGGGACAACCTATCAGAGTATGACCCCGAATGGCCCATAGGTGGCGCTACAGCAACCAAAAGTTCAAAATTGCTCATAACTCTTAGACCGTTTGTCCCAGGATCAAGTGCCCTATATCGTTGGAATCCTTGGCTCAAGGCGGACAAAATGGCTATCTCCGATTTGGATGTCGGCAGGGAAAATATTCTGCTATGTCGAATTTTGTCCAAAACCTACTTTTGCGAACTAGTCCCTGGTTTTTCGCCCGATCGGAACCAAACCAGTCTAGGACAATTCTCTGGACTCTCTAGATCAATAATTATCGAAAAAAAGTTGAACTTTTGCATTTGGGTGGCTGTAACAGGCTCGTTTAGAAAAAGGGCGTGGCAAAATACACTCAAAAGCCAATAAATCCCAAATGAAAACTCAGAACTTCACCAAAATTGATGAGCATATGTGTCAGAACATGGTGAGGAAGCATGCAGAGTTTCATGGAGATCGGACCTTAGGTGGCGCTATAACTGGCAAAAAGCCCTCATTCTTATTAGGGGTTCAAGCATTTCATGCTGAAACCCTATTGTAATTGTAAGGATTCGTAAAACGCATCGTGCAGGCCAAACCGTAAGGCCTAGAGACGTGAAACCTGGCCAGATGGTAGGCCTCAGTTTGGGGACAACCTATCAGAGTATGACCCCGAATGGCCCATAGGTGGCGCTACAGCAACCAAAAGTTCAAAATTGCTCATAACTCTTAGACCGTTTGTCCCAGGATCAAGTGCCCTATATCGTTGGAATCCTTGGCTCAAGGCGGACAAAATGGCTATCTCCGATTTGGATGTCGGCAGGGAAAATATTCTGCTATGTCGAATTTTGTCCAAAACCTACTTTTGCGAACTAGTCCCTGGTTTTTCGCCCGATCGGAACCAAACCAGTCTAGGACAATTCTCTGGACTCTCTAGATCAATAATTATCGAAAAAAAGTTGAACTTTTGCATTTGGGTGGCTGTAACAGGCTCGTTTAGAAAAGGGGCGTGGCAAAATACACTCAAAAGCCAATAAATCCCAAATGAAAACTCAGAACTTCACCAAAATTGATGAGCATATGTGTCAGAACATGGTGAGGAAGCATGCAGAGTTTCATGGAGATCGGACCTTAGGTGGCGCTATAACTGGCAAAAAGCCCTCATTCTTATTAGGGGTTCAAGCATTTCATGCTGAAACCCTATTGTAATTGTAAGGATTCGTAAAACGCATCGTGCAGGCCAAACCGTAAGGCCTAGAGACGTGAAACCTGGCCAGATGGTAGGCCTCAGTTTGGGGACAACCTATCAGAGTATGACCCCGAATGGCCCATAGGTGGCGCTACAGCAACCAAAAGTTCAAAATTGCTCATAACTCTTAGACCGTTTGTCCCAGGATCAAGTGCCCTATATCGTTGGAATCCTTGGCTCAAGGCGGACAAAATGGCTATCTCCGATTTGGATGTCGGCAGGGAAAATATTCTGCTATGTCGAATTTTGTCCAAAACCTACTTTTGCGAACTAGTCCCTGGTTTTTCGCCCGATCGGAACCAAACCAGTCTAGGACAATTCTCTGGACTCTCTAGATCAATAATTATCGAAAAAAAGTTGAACTTTTGCATTTGGGTGGCTGTAACAGGCTCGTTTAGAAAAGGGGCGTGGCAAAATACACTCAAAAGCCAATAAATCCCAAATGAAAACTCAGAACTTCACCAAAATTGATGAGCATATGTGTCAGAACATGGTGAGGAAGCATGCAGAGTTTCATGGAGATCGGACCTTAGGTGGCGCTATAACTGGCAAAAAGCCCTCATTCTTATTAGGGGTTCAAGCATTTCATGCTGAAACCCTATTGTAATTGTAAGGATTCGTAAAACGCATCGTGCAGGCCAAACCGTAAGGCCTAGAGACGTGAAACCTGGCCAGATGGTAGGCCTCAGTTTGGGGACAACCTATCAGAGTATGACCCCGAATGGCCCATAGGTGGCGCTACAGCAACCAAAAGTTCAAAATTGCTCATAACTCTTAGACCGTTTGTCCCAGGATCAAGTGCCCTATATCGTTGGAATCCTTGGCTCAAGACGGACAAAATGGCTATCTCCGATTTGGATGTCGGCAGGGAAAATATTCTGCTATGTCGAATTTGGTCCAAAACCTACTTTTGCGAACTAGTCCCTGGTTTTTCGCCCGATCGGAACCAAACCAGTCTAGGACAATTCTCTGGACTCTCTAGATCAATAATTATCAAAAAAAAGTTGAACTTTTGCATTTGGGTGGCTGTAACAGGCTCGTTTAGAAAAGGGGCGTGGCAAAATACACTCAAAAGCCTATAAATCCTAAATGAAAACTCAGAACTTCACAAAAATTGGTCAGCCTATGTGTCATAACATCATTAACAAGCATGCAAAATTTTATGGAGATCGGACGATAGGTGGCGCTATAACTGTTAAAAAGCTTTAAAACCATATATTTCCTATGGTATGTTGCCTGTATTGGCTGTAAATGGTCTTTTCCATCTCTGATCATATAATTTTCATATCATAATGTTCAAAACTAGTGCAATACAATTCTCTGGACTCACTAGATCAATAATTGTCAGAAAAAGTTGAACTACTTCATTTGGATAGCTATAATAGGTTCACTTCAAAATGTAGCCTTTACCAAGTGTCCAAGTATAAATAATACTAGAATGTGGTGTATCAAGATAAATCATACTACAATCCTGGTACATCATTCTAGAACATGGTATATCATGGTACATCATGCTAGAACATGGTAAATCATGGTAAGCCATGATAAATCATAATAAACTATGGTAAATCATGTTAGAATGTGGTATATCATGGTAAATCATGCTAGAACATGGTAAATCATGGTAAACTATGCTAGAACAGGGTAAATCATGGTAAACTATGATGAATCATGGTAAACTATGATAAATCATGATAAACTATGGTAATCCATGCTAGAATCACAGTAAACAATGGTAAATCATACTAGAATGTAGTATATCATGGTAAATTATGCTAGAATATGGCAAATCATGCTAGAATCATAGTAAATAATACTAGAATATGCTAAATTGTTGTGGGAGGAGCCTATTTTACTAAAATGGCTATAACTCAAGAAGTAAATGAGATATCTTCACCAAACTCAGTACACATGTGTATGGGTTCAATTTGAGGTCACAGTAAACAATTCTATGGAGATCGGACCATAGGTGGCGCTATAACTGTTAAAAAGCTTTAAAACCAAATATATCACATGGTAAATTGCCTGTATTGGCTGTAAATGGTCTTTTCCATCTATTATGTCAGTGGTTACATGCTTATTAAATAAATCTTAATAACTTTTGATACTTTTGTGCTTAAATGCCTTAAAGGCCTTAACTGCTTGAACCCCGATAAATGCTGCTTGCAGCTTTAATTAGGGGTTCAAGCACGAAGTGCTGAAACCCTATTGTAATTGCCCTGATTTTTATTATTATTATTATTCTTCCCTAAAACGCATCGTGCAGCCAAAACCGTAAGGCCTAGAGACGTGATACTTGGTCAAATGGTAGTAGTATTGCTCGCTACTCAGATACACGGACTTAGCCAAATCGGCCCATAGGTGGCGCTACAGCAACCAAAAGCGCGAAACTGCTCAGAACTCCTAGACCATATGTCGTAGACTCAAGTGTCTTATATCATTGGGAAGCTGGATGCCTGACGAACAAAACGTATATCTCCGATTTCATTTCCGCCATGATAGATTTTCCGCCATTTTGAATTTTGCCAAAAACCTACTTTTGCGAACTAGTCCTAGGTTTTTCGCCCGATCGGAACCAAACCAGTACAGAAATGTTCTCTGGAGTCTGAATATCAATAATTATTGAAAAAAAGTTGAAATTTCGATTCACGGACGCTAAGGGGCGCCAAAACGTATGTTGTGGGAGGGGCCTATTTTACTAAAATGGCTATAACTCCAGAAGTAAATGAGGTATCTTCACCAAACTCGGTACACATGTGTAAGAGGTCAATCTGAGGTCACAGTAAAAAAATCGCGGCGATTGGCCACATGGTGGCGCTATAACTTGAAAAAAACATAAAACAGGCTTTAACCACCTGACCGTTAGTCCGATTGACTTGAAAATTGGTATGCAGTGTCTTGGCCCAAGGTGTCATGTATGTCTATGAGGACATTGGTGTATCTCAAAAAACATGGCCGCCATCGGCCAATGAAGTTTGAGCACCTATTAGACAAGGTTAACGGAGGCCGATCGGAACGAAACTCGATGGGCATGTTCAACTCATAGCCCTAGAGGTCTGTAAGAATTTTGAAAGAAATCGGCCACTAGTTGGCGCTAACGAGTTTTACGGCTCTGTAATCACGTGGTGTTACACTTATTGTCACAAAATGCATATCATTTGATAGATCTGCTCATGCTGAACAACATTGCCTCAAGAACCATAGTTGTCAATCAAATCGTTCATTAATTATTCGCGAATATGTTAAAAACCTACTTTTGCGAACTAGTCCCTGGTTTTTCGCCCGATCGGAACCAGACCAGTCTAGGACAATTCTCTGGACTCTCTAGATCAATAATTATCGAAAAAAAGTTGAACTTTTGAATTTTTCGTATGGCTATAATTGGGTCATAAAGAAAATGGGCGTGGCAAAATGCACTCAAAAGCTTTTAAATCCTAAACGAAAACTCAGAACTTCACGAAAATTGGTGAGCATATGTGCCATAATATTCTAAACAAGCATGCCAAATTTCATGTTGATCGGACCATAGGTGGCGCTATAACTGTTAAAAAGGTTTGAAAACCATATATTTCCTATGGTAAATTGCCTGTATTGGCTGTAAATGGACTTTTCCATCTATTATTTCAGTGGTTAAAAGCTTTCTAAATAAAACTTAATGTCTTAAATGCTTATGTGCTTAAAGGCCTTAAATGCTTGAACCCCGATAAATGCTGCTTGCAGCTTTAATTATTATTATTATTATTATTATTCCGCCGTAAAACGCATCGTGCAGCCCAAACCGTAAGGGCTAGAGCTTTGAAACTTTGCCATATGGTAGTACAAAAATCGAGGAGAGGTTATCAAATTATGACCCCGATTGGCCCATAGGTGGCGCTATAGCAACCAAAAGCGCGAAACTGCTCATAACTCCTAGACCGTATGTCGTAGACTCAAGTGTCTTATATCATTGGAAAGCTGGACGCCTGACGAACAAAACGTATATCTCCGATTTTATTTCCGCCATGATAGATTTTCCGCCATTTTGAATTTTGTCGAAAATCTACTTTTGCGAACTAGTCCCTGGTTTTTCGCCCGATCGGAACCAAACCAGTGCAGAATTGTTCTCTGGAGTCTGAAGTTGAATAATTATCGAAAAAAAGTTGAAATTTCGATTCACGGTCGCTAGGGGGTGCAAAATTAACGTTGTGGGAGGAGCCTATTTTACTAAAATGGCTATAACTCCAGAAGTAAAAGAGGTATTTTAACCAAACTTGGTACACATGTGTAAGAGGTCAATCTGAGGTCACAGTAAAAAAATCGCGGCGATTGGCCACATGGTGGCGCTATAAAATGAAAAAAACATAAAACAGGCTATAACCACCTGACCGTTAGTCCGATTGACTTGAAAATTGGTATGCAGTGTCTTGGTCCAAGGTGCCATGTATGTCTATGAGGACATTGGTGTATCTCAAAAAACATGGCCGCCATTGGCCAATGAAGTTGAGCACCTATTAGACAAGGTTAACGGAGGCCGATCGGAACGAAACTCGGTGGGCATGTTCGACTCATGGCCCTAGAGGTCTGTAAGAATTTTGAAAGAAATCGGCCACTAGTTGGCGCTAACGAGTTTTATGGCTCTGTAATCACGTGGTGTTACACATATTGTCACAAAATGCATATCATTTGATAGACCTGCTCATGCTGAACAACTTTGCCTCTAGAACCATTGCTGTCAATCAAACCGTTCATTAAATATTCATGAATATGTTAAAAACCTACTTTTGCGAACTAGTCCCTGGTTTTTCGCCCGATCGGAACCAGACCAGTCTAGGACAATTCTATGGACTCTCTAGATCAATAATTATCAAAAAAAAGTTTAACTTTTGTATTTGTATGGCTGTAATAGGGTCATTTATAAAATGGGCGTGGCAAAATACACTAAAAAGCCTATAAATCCTAAATGAAAACTCAGAACTTCACAAAAATTGGTGAGCATATGTGTCATAACATCACAAACAAGCTTGCAAAATTTTATGGAGATCGGACAATAGTTGGCGCTATAACTGTTAAAAGGCTTTAAAACCATATATTTCCTATGGTAAACTGCCTGTATTGGCTGTAAATGGTCTTTTCCATGTCTGATCATATAATTTTCATATCATAATGTTAAAAACTAGTGCATAACCATTCTCTGGACTCACTAGAACAATAGTTGTCAGAAAAAGTTGAACTACTTCATTTGGATAGCTATAATAGGTTCACTTCAAAATGTGGCCTTTACCAAGTGTCCCCGAAAGCCTATATCTCTTTAATGAATGTTCAAACCTTCTTAAAAACAAGTCAGAACATGTGAAATATCACTCTGAACATGCATGGAAATTTTCAGACAGATCGGACAAAATTTGCCTCTATAACAGTTAAAAAGGTGAAAATGATATGAATATAATGGTATATTAAGCCAATAAGTGGTATTTTACTGCCCCCTGCTGTTTAAAATAGTCATTTTGTCATATTGTTCTATAATTTATATTTAGACTTTATAAAATCACTATTTTGACATTTACAATTACATTTAGTCAAAATCCATCTGTTAAAGTATTAGTATTGACAGTTTGATCACATCATATATTTCAAACGTCTGTATCTACAACATAATGTGTGTGTGTAGTCTTAGGTTTCTGAATAAATTCTGAATCATCTGATTAATAGCTTACAAAGACTTTGTGAAATGTTTATAGACCATTCAAATAATATTTTATATAATGACATATCCCAATAGCATTGAAAAAATAACAACATTTGTCTTTGTCTTGTGTGTGTGTGTGTGTGTGTGTGTGTGTGTGTGTGTGTGTGTGTGTGTGTGTAAACATGCATTATGGAGTTAAAATGGAAAAACTGTTTTGCTTTAGTGCAGAAAAATGGTGAAAATCAAGAAGTCTGAAGTAAAAGTGAGCCAATATGTGGTCTTCTACTGCCCTCTGCTGGTCATTCTACTTATTAATGAAGTCTACTCACATATGCTTTTGCATTCATTAGACTCTAAAAATCACTTGTATAATAATAAGACACTAAAAATCACTTATATAACAATTACTATTGACAATTAACATGGTAAATCATGGAAAGCTATGATAAATCATGATAAACTATGGTAAACTAGAATCATAGTAAATAATACTAGAATGTGGTCAATTTTTGTGGGAGGAGCCTATTTTACTAAAATGGCTATAACTCAAGAAGTAAATGAGATATCTTCACCAAACTCAGTACACATGTGTATGGGTTCAATTTGAGGTCACAATAAACAATTTTATGGAGATCGGACCATAGGTGGCGCTATAACTGTTAAAAAGCTTTAAAACCATATATATCCCATGGTAAATTGCCTGTATTGGCTGTAAATGGTCTTTTCCAATCTATTATGTCAGTGGTTACATGCTTGCTAAATAAATCTTAATAACTTTTGATGCTTTTGTGCTTAAAAACCTTAAACGCCTTAACTGCTTGAACCCCGATAAATGCTGCTTGCAGCTTTAATTAGGGGTTCAAGCACGAAGTGCTGAAACCCTATTGTAATTGTGCTGATTTTTATTAGGGGTTCAAGCACGAAGTGCTGAAACCCTATTGTAATTGTGCTGATTTTTATTATTTTTCTTCTGCCGTAAAACGCATCGTGCAGCCCAAACCGTAAGACCTGGAACCTTGAAACTTTGCCAAATGGTAGTATAAAAATCGAGGAGAGGTTATCAAATTATGACCTCGATTGGCCCATAGGTGGCGCTATAGCGACCAAAAGCGCGAAACTGCTCATAACTCCTAGACCATATGTCGTAGACTCAAGTGTCTTATATCATTGGAAAGCTGGAACCCTGAAGAACAAAACGTATATCTCCGATTTCATTTCCGGTATGCAAATTTTTCCGCCATTTTGAATTTTGTCAAAAACCTACTTTTGCGAACTAGTCCTAGGTTTTTCGTCCGATCGGAACCAAACCAGTGCAGAAATGTTCTCTGGAGTCTGAATATCAATAATTATCGAAAAAAAGTTGAAATTTTGATTCACGGTCGCTAGGGGGCGCAAAAATATTGTTGTGGGAGGAGCCTATTTTACTAAAAGGGCTATAACTCAAGATGTAAATGAGGTATCTTCACCAAACTCGGTCCACATGTGTAGGAGTTTAATCTTGGGTCACAGTAAAAAAATCGCGACGATTGAACACTAGGTGGCGCTATAACATGAAAAAAACATGAAAAGGGCTATGACGACCTGACCGTTAGTCCGATTGACTTGAAAATTGGTATGCAGTGTCTTGGTCCAAGGTGCCATGTATGTCTTTGAGGACATTGGCATATCTCAAAAAACATGGCCGCCATCGGCCAATGAAATTTGAGCACCTATTAGACAAGGTTAACGGAGGCTGATCGGAACAAAACTCGGTAGGCATGTTCGACTCATGGTCCTAGAGGTCTGTAAGAATTTTGAAAGAAATCGGCCACTAGTTGGCGCTAACGAGTTTTACAGCTCCGTAATCACGTGGTGTTACAAATATCCACACAATATGCATATCATTTGATAGACCTTCTCATGGAGAACAACTTTGCCTCAAGAACCATTGCTGTCAATCAAACCGTTCATTAAATATTCGTAATTATGTTAAAAACCTACTTTTGCGAACTAGTCCTAGGTTTTTCGCCCGATCGGAACCAAACGAGTCTAAGACAATTCTATGGACTCTCTAGATAAATAATTATCAAAAAAAAGTTGAACTTTTGCATTTTTCGCATGGGTATATAGGGTTATAAAGAAAATGGGCGTGGCAAAATGCACTCAAAAGCCTATAAATCCTAAACGAAAACACAGAACTTCACAAAAATTGATGCACATATTTGTCATAACATGCTAAAGGAGCCTGGAAATTTGTATAAAGATCGGACCAAAGGTAGCGCTATAACTGTTAAAACGCTTTAAAACCATATATTTCCTATGGTAAATTGCCTGTATTGGCTGTGAATGGTCTTTTCCTATGAAAAATTCCATAGGAAATAATTTGATCAAAATGAAATAATTTTCATATAATAATGTTCATGACTCTTAATAAGCATGAAACATTTCAGACAGATCAGACAAAATTTGCCTCTATAACAGTCAAAAAGGTAAAAATGATATAACATGTCATTAAGCCAATAAGTGGTATTTTACTGCCCCCTGCTGCCATTTCATCATACTGCTCCCTAATATTGTCATATAATTCATATTTAGACTTTATAAAATCATTATTTTAACATTTTCAATCATATTTTGTCAAAACTCATCTATTGGAGTATTACTTGACAATTGTGTCACACTGAGATATGGAAATGGACGAAAGTAAATGAATGAAATGAAACGAAAGTAAAACGGCATTTAAGCCACGCCCCCGAATACAAATTCACTAATAACTCGAAAACGGAAAGTTGTTGCACGTTCAAATTTTGATGGTAAGGTCCTCTCCAGGCTCTTGATCGAAACGTGTCGTCGCGGGCCTCCGTCGAGGGCTACTCGAGCACTATCTATGCTCTGAGTTTCAGAATTTTTCGCGTTCTGGTTACCGAGATATAACTGAAAAACCAAATTCCCATTCATTCACTCATTCATTCAAACACTTCAATTGCTATAATACCACTTTTGTCCACTTGAGGGAGCAGCAGAATTGCACATTACCTTTTCATTAGCTTTCAGTATTGGGAAACAAACAAATGCTTTAAAAAGCAATCTTTTTATTATGATAGGGCTGTAGCTTTCGATTATTTTAGTAATCGAGTATTCTATTCAAGTAATCGGATAAAAAAAAATTGTGGTAAAAAATAGATTCAAGTTAACAACAGCCTTTAAAATGACTTAAAATACAAATATATAATAACAAGCAACAATAATTGGTTCAAGTAAAGTATCAAAGTAAGTAATTATATTGGTTTTATTGAAGAACACTGTTAAAATATACCCATGTAAAATGAATTATATAAACTAATATAAACATAACTTATGTACATAAATAACAAATGCCTGCAGAGGGTGCCAGCTGCCTGGTTGTTGTTACACTAAGCCTGGCATTATCAAATCCTTGTTTAATATTGTCCAAACAATTAATTCAAATGTCAACTTAACCTTCAATATTTGGCCACTTCTGTACGATAGAAATGCTACAGTCACTGTAATTTCTTGAACGAGAACATGTGCACATCAAAACATGCAAACTCAGAGCAAGATAACTTATATTTTGAAATCGCAATGTTTAAACTTTTATTTTGAAATCGCGATGAACAGCAGTTTGAGAAACCCAGATGTGCTCCACAAATGATAACAGTGCAACTATGAAACACAAACTGCGTCCGACTTGCGTTCCCATATTTGCACGTTATTGGAAACCTAAACAAACAGCACTGCAGAGACTGAGTTTGCTTGGAGCAGCGTTTACTGTGGACGGAGCTGAGGTAATTTTAACATGTAACGTTAGGCTAATCTGCACTCATGTAATTGAAGCGTCTTCTCTGTGAAAAAAACAAACAAACAAAAAACAGAGGATATATTTATTTAACTGAATCACAGCCTTTGTGATTTCACAATGGCACTATGCTATATTATGACTGTAAATGGTTTTAAATATCGCGTTGTCCTAGAAAACTGTAATTCTGCGGTTGTTGGATTCTCGTCTGTGGAATGCACCACTTTCGGTATTTTGCCAATTACTCGAGGGGTAAATTGCAATCAAGGATTTTTTTAAATCGAGTACTTTACTATAATCGAGGAATCGTTACAGCCCTATACTGGTAACATAGTTTTATATTATTAGATCACAAAGAAATGCCTATAGACAAATAAATATATTTTCTCAATAACATATCCAAAAAACATATTTGTGTGTGTGTGTGTGTGTGTGTGTAAGCATGCATTATTGAGTTAACATGGAAAAACTGGTTTGATTTAGTGCAGAAAACTGGTGCAAATCATTAAGTTTAAAGTGAAAGTGAGCCAATAAGTGGTCTTCTACTGGCTTCTGCTGGCCATTCTACTTATTAACTCTTCGGAGTCTTGGGCTATTTTGGCCGTTTTTGAGTACTTTTTACACAGCACAACATCACCTATATGAACAGACAATTAGTTTTTCACTTTGATGTACTTTATCAACATACTGGACCCAAAATCACACAAAAAACACAAAATCCGAATAGAAAAATTATAGTTTTTTACTACAAAAAACACAAACATGCTCAATGAAGCATTTTAAAAGGTTTAAAATGTTAACACAAGTTGTAAATGTCAACATATACAGGTACAATTCAGATATAATCAAGCTATATACAAAAAAAATATGATTTACAAAAAAAAGCAGGTGTAGCCATGGGCTTTTTTCTTTTTCTTTTTAGCTTTGCCACTTTTTAAAACAGTTCATGCACACAATTATACAGAGAGCTATATTTAAGGCCTTGCATTCCCAGAGTATGAGGGTTCCCAAATAGTGCAAATACAACATAAAAAAGGTAAAATTGAGATAAAATCAAACTATATACAGCAAAAAGCAGGTGTGGCAATAGGGTTTTTTTCTTTTCTTTTTTGCTTAGAAACTCTACAAAACACAATGTACAATTACACAGACAGCTACATTACAGGGCTTTCATGAGCTTGAGTAAGAGGTGTTCCTAAAAAGTGCAAATATACCATACAAAAGGTAAAATGAATACAAAATCAATATCAGGATCACTCTCGGTTTTCCAGGGCTCAGAGCTGTGGTGTGGCTGTCCTGACTTTGCTGGAGATCTTGATCTGGTTTGACTCTTCCTTCCACCCCATCTCTTTGTAGGCCTCTGTCTGCTTGTTGTCGAAGTGGTAGATGACCCAGGCTGCTCATCATCTCTGTACATGTCAAGACACACGCAAAAAGATTAAAGATTGTACATCAAAGTTCAAGATGCTCATTGGCACATATGTACAACAATTACAGTGAAGCAATCATTGGCAATGAAATTCTTGTTCACACAACCACACACACACACACACACACACACACACACACACACACACACACACACAGACAGACAAACACACACAGAAACACACACGCACAGACAGACAGACAGACAGACAGACAGACAGACAGACAGACACACACACACACACACAGACAGACATACAGACAGACAGAGACACACACACACACACACACACACACACACACACACACAGATAATATAATATACAATAAGCTAAAAGTTTGTCTCACCCCTCGTTGTGAACCACAAAAGCCGAGTCGTCAATCTCATCATAGCCACTTTCTGATTCCGTCGATGAACTGTAAACAACATCGTCCAGTTGGTAGAACAAGTCGAGGGCTTGTTCAACCAAAAATTTTCCTTCCACAAAAAATACCTAAACTATCTACACTACTCCTAAACTACTCTCAAAATCTACTCAAACTCTTCCAAAAACTAGCAATAACATCTCTGTCTTTCTGTCTATTCCGTCAATATCCCGTCGGCGCCTTTCAATTTCGCTTCTTTGCACAGTTGGCTCCTCCTCCACTCCGTAAAATGTGCAGCATGAAGAGCAGAGTCAGCAGATTCACACATTTTTCTCCGTTTTCACAAAACAAAAAGCAGAATAGAGTTTCAAGCCAGCACTTTCGACAGAAGTGGACGGCAGCGCTCGACGTGACTTTGTTTTTATAATTCAACGTCTTAAACCTGTCATGTGATTTGATCACGCCGGTGTGATCGGCGACTCGGAAGAGTTAATGAAGTCTTTTCACATGTGCTTTTGGATTCACTTGTATAACAATAACTATTATAACACAATCATATTTTGTCAGTGTTTATCACTTCATTTGCACTGACACTTCACATAATTGCTAGTAATGTGGTAAATCATGGTAAATCACGCTAGAAACATGGTAAGTCATAGTAAATAATAGTAGAATGTGGTGTATCAAGGTAGATCATGTAAGAATCCTGGTAAATAATTCTAGAACGTGGTATATCATGCTAGAACATGGTAAATCATGGTAAACTATGCTAGAACAGGGTAAATCATGGTAAACCATGATAAATCATGATGAACTATGTCAAATCATTTTAGAATGTGGTATATCATGATAAATCATGCTAGAACATGATCTTTTCCATCTATGATGTCAGTGGTTACATGCTTGCTAAATAAAACTTAATAACTTTTGATGCTTTTGTGCTTTAAGGCCTTAAAGGCCTTAATTGCTTGAACCCCGATAAATGCTGCTTGCAGCTTTAATTATTATTATTAGGGGTTCAAGCACGAAGTGCTGAAACCCTATTGTAATTGTGCTGATTTTTATTAGGGGTTCAAGCACGAAGTGCTGAAACCCTATTGTAATTGTGCTGATTTTTATTATTATTATTATTATTATTATTATTCCGCCGTAAAACGCATCGTGCAGCCCAAACCGTAAGAGCTGGAACTTTGAAACTTTGACAGATGGTAGTACAAAAATCGAGGAAAGGTTCAGAGATTATGACCCCGATTGGCCCATAGGTGGCGCTATAACAACCAAAAGCGCGAAACTGCTCATAACTCCTAGACCGTATGTCGTAGACTCAAGTGTCTTATATCATTGGAAAGCTGGACGCCTGACGAACAAAACGTATATCTCCGATTTCATTTCCGCCATGATAGATTTTCCGCCATTTTGAATTTTGTCAAAAATCTACTTTTGCGAACTAGTCCCTGGTTTTTTGCCCGATTGGAACCAAACTAGTGCAGAAATGTTCTCTGGAGACTGAATATCAATAATTATCGAAAAAAAGTGGAAATTTCGATTCACGGTCGCTAAGGGGCGCCAAAACGTACATTGTGGGAGGCGCCTACTTTACTAAAATGGCTATAACTCCCGATGTAAATGAGGTATCTTCACCAAACTTGGTACACATGTGTATGAGCTTACTCTGGGGTCACAGTAAAAAAATCGCGACGATTGGCCTCATGGTGGCGCTATAAAATGAAAAAAACATAAAACAGGCTATAACCACCTGACCGTTAGTCCGATTGACTTGAAAATTGGTATGCAGTGTCTTGGTCCAAGGTGCCATGTATGTGTATGAGGACATTGGCGTATCTCAAAAAACATGGCCGCCATTGGCCAACGAAGTTTGAGCACCTATTAGACAAGGTTAACGGAGGCCGATCGGAACGAAACTCAATGGGCATGTTCGGCTCATGGCCCTAAAGGTCTGTAAGAATTTTGAAAGAAATCGGCCACTAGTTGGCGCTAACGAGTTTTACGGCTCTGTAATCACGTGGTGTTACAAATATCCACACAATATGCATATCATTTGATAGATCTCCTCATCCTGAACAACTTTGCCTCAAGAACCATTGCTGTCAATCAAACTGTTCATTAATTATTCATTAATATGTTAAAAACCTACTTTTGCGAACTAGTCCTAGGTTTTTTGCCCGATCGGAACCAGACCAGTCTAGGACAATTCTCTGGACTCTCTAGATCAATAATTATCAAAAAAAAGTTGAACTTTTGCATTTGGATGGCTGTAATAGGGTAATTTATAAAATGGGCGTGTCAAAATACATTAAAAAGCCTATAAATCCTAAATAAAAACTCAGAACTTCACAAAAATTGGTCAGCATATGTGACATAACATCATTAACAAGCATGAAAAATTCTATGGAGATCGGACGATAGGTGGCGCTATAACTGTTAAAAAGCTTTAAAATCATATATTTCCTATGGTAAACTGCCTGTATTGGCTGTAAATGGTCTTTTCCATCTCTGATCATATAATTTTCATATCATAATGTTCAAAACTAGTGCAATACAATTCTCTGGACTCACTAGATCAATAATTGTCAGAAAAAGTTGAACTACTTCATTTGGATAGCTATAATAGGTTCACTTCAAAATCTGGCCTTTACCAAGTGTCCCCGAAAGCCTATATCTCTTTAATCAATGCTCAGACCTTCTTAAAAACAAGTCAGAACGTGTGAAATATCACCCTGAACAAGCATGAAAATTTTCAGACAGATCGGACAAAATTTGCCTCTATAACAGTTAAAAAGGTGAAAATGATATGAATTAATGGCATGTTAAGCCAATAAGTGGTATTTTACTGCCCCCTGCTGTTTAAAATAGTCATTTTCTCATATTGGTATTGGTATCAGCCATGGTAAATCATGATAAATGATGGTGTGTGTGTGTGTGTGTGTGTGTGTGTGTGTGTGTGTGTGTGTGTGTGTGTGTGTGTGTGGTACAAATATAACAAAGGTTTTATTTTCCAACATGAAAACAAACATAACAGAGTGCTAGTGCACAAACAATAACCGACAATGATAATGGATGAGAGGGGAACTTAAATACACAGATCAAGACAAGGACAACAGGTGACGGTTATGATGATGAGGAGCAGGTGATGATGAGGAGGGTGATGAGGAGCAGGTGCCGGTGATGACGACAGATGGTGAATGTGATGAAGACAGAAGGTGAATGTGATGAAGGTGAATGTGACACCAATATCACTGAAACATTTGTGTGTGTGTGTGTGTGTGTGTGTGTGTGTGTGTGTGTGTGTGTGTGTGTAGCATTATTGTGTGTAGCATATGTAGCAAGTATGCATTATTGAGTTAACATGGAAACACTGGTTTGCTTTAGTGCAGAAAACTGGTCAAAATCATGAGGTTTAAAGTGAAAGTGAGCCAATAAGTGGTCTTCTACTGCCCTCTGCTGGCCATTCTACTTATTAATTAAATTTTTCCACATGTGCTTGCATTTATACTTGAATACACACTAAAAATCACTTATATAGCAATAACTATTATAACATAATCATATTTTGTCAGTGTTAATCACTTTATTTGCACTGACACTTCAAATAATTGCTAGTAATGTGGTAAATCATGGTAAATCATGGTTAACTATGCTGTGTGTGTGTGTGTGTGTGTGTGTGTGTGTGTGTGTGTGTGTGTGTGTGTGTGTGTGTGTGTGTAAGCATGCATTGAGTTAACATGGATAAACTGGTTTGCTTTAGTGCAGAAAACTGGTTTAAAGTGAAAGTGAGCCAATAAGTGGTCTTCTACTGCCCTCTGCTGGCCATTCTACTTATTAATGAAATATTTCAACATGTGCTTGCATTCATACTTGAATACACGCTAAAAAAATCACTTATATAGCAATAACTATTATAACACAATCATATTTTGTCAGTGTTAACCACTTTATTTGCACTGACACTTCAAATAATTGCTAGTAATGTGATAAATCAGGCTAGAAACATGGTAAATCAAAGTAAATAATACTAGATTGTCGTTTATCTCCTGGTAAATAATACTAGAACGTGGTATATCATGGTAAATCATGGTTAACTATGCTGTGTGTGTATGTGTGTGTGTGTGTGTGTGTGTGTGTGTGTGTGTGTGTGTGTGTGTGTGTGTGTGTGTGTGTGTAAGCATGCATTGAGTTAACATGGAAAAACTGGTTTGCTTTAGTGCAGAAAACTGGTTTAAAGTGAAAGTGAGCCAATAAGTGGTCTTCTACTCTGCTGGCCATTCTACTTAATAATGAAATATTTTACATGTGCTTTTGCATTCATACTTGGACACACACTAAAAATCACGTATATAACTAACTATTATAACACAATAATATTTTGTCAGTGTTCATCACCTCATTTGCACTGACACTTCACATATATGCCAGTAATGTGGTTAATCATGCTAGAAACATTGTAAATCATAGTAAATAATACTGAAATGAGGTGTATCAAGGTAAATCATGCTAGAATCCTAATAAATCATTCTGGAACATGGTATATGATAGTAAATCATGCTAGAATCATATTAAATAATTCTAGAATGTGGCAAATCGTTGTGGGAGGAGCCTATTTTACTCAAATGGCTATAACTCAAGAAGTAAATGAGATATCTTCACCAAACTCAGTACACATGTGTATGGGTTCAATTTGAGGTCACAGTAAACAATTTTATGGAGATCGGACCATAGGTGGCGCTATAACTGTTAAAAAGCTTTAAAACCATATATATCCCATGGCAAATTGCCTGTATTGGCTGTAAATGGTCTTTTCCATCTATTATGTCAGTGGTTACATGCTTGCTAAATAAATCTTAATAACTTTTGATGCTTTTGTGCTTAAATGCCTTAAAGGCCTTAACTGCTTGAACCCCGATAAATGCTGCTTGCAGCTTTAATTATTATTATTATTATTATTATTATTATTATTCCGCCGTAAAACGCATCGTGCAGCCCAAACCGTAAGAGCTGGAACTTTGAAACTTTGACAGATGGTAGTACAAAAATCGAGGAAAGGTTCAGAGATTATGACCCCGATTGGCCCATAGGTGGCGCTATAACAACCAAAAGCGCGAAACTGCTCATAACTCCTAGACCGTATGTCGTAGACTCAAGTGTGTTATATCATTGGAAAGCTGGACGCCTGACGAACAAAACGTATATCTCCGATTTCATTTCCGCCATGATAGATTTTCCGCCATTTTGAATTTTGTCAAAAATCTACTTTTGCAAACTAGTCCCTGGTTTTTTGCCCGATTGGAACCAAACTAGTGCAGAAATGTTCTCTGGAGACTGAATATCAATAATTATCGAAAAAAAGTGGAAATTTCGATTCACGGTCGCTAAGGGGCGCCAAAACGTACGTTGTGGGAGGGGCCTATTTTACTAAAATGGCTATAACTCCCGATGTAAATGAGGTATCTTCACCAAACTTGGTACACATGTGTATGAGCTTACTCTGGGGTCACAGTAAAAAAATCGCGACGATTGGCCTCATGGTGGCGCTATAAAATGAAAAAAACATAAAACAGGCTATAACCACCTGACCGTTAGTCCGATTGACTTGAAAATTGGTATGCAGTGTCTTGGTCCAAGGTGCCATGTATGTGTATGAGGACATTGGCGTATCTCAAAAAACATGGCCGCCATCGGCCAACGAAGTTTGAGCACCTATTAGACAAGGTTAACGGAGGCCGATCGGAACGAAACTCAATGGGCATGTTCGGCTCATGGCCCTAAAGGTCTGTAAGAATTTTGAAAGAAATCGGCCACCAGTTGGCGCTAACGAGTTTTACGGCTCTGTAATCACGTGGTGTTACAAATATCCACACAATATGCATATCATTTGATAGATCTCCTCATCCTGAACAACTTTGCCTCAAGAACCATTGCTGTCAATCAAACTGTTCATTAATTATTCATTAATATGTTAAAAACCTACTTTTGCGAACTAGTCCTAGGTTTTTTGCCCGATCGGAACCAGACCAGTCTAGGACAATTCTCTGGACTCTCTAGATCAATAATTATCAAAAAAAAGTTGAACTTTTGCATTTGGATGGCTGTAATATGGTCATTTATAAAATGGGCATGGCAAAATACATTATAAAGCCTATAAATCCTAAATGAAAACTCATAACTTCACAAAAATTGGTGAGCATATGTGACATAACATCATTAACAAGCATGCAAAATTTTATGGAGATCGGACAACAGTTGGTGCTATAACTGTTAAAAGGCTTTAAAACCATATATTTCCTATGGTAAACTGCCTGTATTGGCTGTAAATGGTCTTTTCCATCTCTGATCATATAATTTTCATATCAAAATGTTAAAAACTAGTGCAATACAATTCTCTGAACTCACTAGAACAATAATTGTCAGAAAAAGTTGAACTGCTTCATTTGTATAGCTATAATAGGTTCACTTCAAAATGTGGCCTTTACTAAGTGTCCCCGAAAGCCTATATCTCTTTAATCAATGCTCAGACCTTCTTAAAAACAAGTCAGAACGTGTGAAATATCACCCTGAACAAGCATGAAAAATTTCAGACAGATCAGACAAAATTTGCCTCTATAACAGTTAAAAAGGTGAAAATGATATGAATTAATGGCATGTTAAGCCAATAAGTGGTATTTTACTGCCCCCTGCTGTTTAAAATAGTAATTTTGTCATATTGGTATTGGTATCAGCCATGGTAAATCATGATAAACTATGGTGTGTGTGTGTGTGTGTGTGTGTGTGTGTGTGTGTGTGTGTGTGTGTGGTACAAATATAACAAAGGTTTTATTTTCCAACATGAAAACAAACATAACAGAGTGCTAGTGCACAAACAATAACCGACAATGATAATAGAGAGCCTAAGTCCCTCCCCTTCCGGTCGACCACCATGGGACCTTATTTCGGAAAAATATTGTATGGTAGTCAATGGCGAGAGACAACAAATATTTTGATCTCGTTTGAATTGTGCCCTGATTTACACATATGATGTTTGTCAATTTAAAAGATACATTTTAAAGTCAAGAAAGTCGCAGCTTGATGTAAAACTGCTGAGGTATAAGACTGTGAAAATACGTAATTACAAAGACTACAAACCCAGAAGGCGCACATGCGACGTCATAACTTTTCTCTCAATGAATGAAGCTAACTTTACTGAAGCTAACATCTGTCATGTTTTCTATAGTCTTACATTATAATCATAACGTTACGCCGTCATGCCTGAGTGTTTTGAGCCAGAATACACACATACGAGCAACGGATCTTGTGACGTACATAGTGCGAGACGAGAGATGTAGTTCATTGAGCGATTTTCACATAAAACTAAACATTACTCTTCTGTTTTATGACAAACTGCGACTTTCTTGACCTTCATAATTACCTTTTAAATTGACAAACATCATATGTGTAGTTCAGGGCACAGTTCAGACGGAATAAAAAGATAAGTTATCTCTCGCCATTGACTTCCATACATATTTTTTCCGAAATAAGGTCCCATGAGCCGGAAGCGGAGGGGCGGGACTTAGGCTCTCTATGGGTGAGAGGGGAACTTAAATACACAGATCAAGACAAGGACAACAGGTGACGGTTATGATGATGAGGAGCAGGTGATGATGATGAGGGTGATGAGGAGCAGGTGATGACGACAGATGGTGAATGTGATGAAGACAGAAGGTGAATGTGATGAAGGTGAATGTGACACCAATATCACTGAAACATTTGTGTGTGTGTGTGTGTGTGTGTGTGTGTGTAGCATTATTGTGTGTAGCATATGTAGCAAGTATGCATTATTGAGTTAACATGGAAACACTGGTTTGCTTTAGTGCAGAAAACTGGTCAAAATCATGAGGTTTAAAGTGAAAGTGAGCCAATAAGTGGTCTTCTACTGCCCTCTGCTGGCCATTCTACTTATTAATTAAATATTTCCACATGTGCTTGCATTCATACTTGAATACACACTAAAAAATCACTTATATAGCAATAACTATTATAACACAATCATATTTTGTCAGTGTTAATCACTTTATTTGCACTGACACTTCAAATAATTGCTAGTAATGTGGTAAATCATGGTAAATCATGGTTAACTATGCTGTGTGTGTGTGTGTGTGTGTGTGTGTGTGTGTGTGTGTGTGTGTGTGTGTGTGTAAACATGCATTATGGAGTTAAAATGGAAAAACTGGTTTGCTTTAGTGCAGAAAAATTGTGAAAATCAAGAAGTTTAAAGTGAAAGTGAGCCAATATGTGGTCTTCTACTGCCCTCTTCTGGCCATTCTACTTATTAATGAAGTCTACTCACATATGCTTTTGCATTCGTAGTAGTATATCATGGTAAATTATGCTAGAATATGGCAAATCATGCTAGAATCATAGTAAATAATACTAGAATGTGGTAAATTGTTGTGGGAGGAGCCTATTTTACTAAAATGGCTATAACTCAAGAAGTAAATGAGATATCTTCACCAAACTCAGTACACATGTGTATGGGTTCAATTTGAGGTCACAATAAACAATTTTATGGAGATCGGACCATAGGTGGCGCTATAACTGTTAAAAAGCTTTAAAACCATATATATCCCATGGCAAATTGCCTGTATTGGCTGTAAATGGTCTTTTCCATCTATTATTTCAGTGGATAAAAGCTTTCTAAATAAATCTTAATGTCTTAAATGCTTATGTGCTTAAAGGCCTTAAATGCTTGAACCCCGCTAAATGCTGCTTGCAGCTTTAATTAGGGGTTCAAGCACGAAGTGCTGAAACCCTATTGTAATTGTCCTGATTTTTATTATTATTATTCTGCCGTAAAACGCATCGTGCAGCCCAAACCGTAAGTGCTGGAGACTTGAGACTTTGCCAGAAGGTAGTACAAAAATCGAGGAGAGGTTATCAAATTATGACCCCGATTGGCCAATAGGTGGCGCTATAGTAAGCAAAAGTATAAAATCGCTAATAACTCCTAGACGGTTTGTCGTAGACTCAAGTGTCTTATATCACTATAATCCTTGGATCAAGACGGACAAAACGTATATCTCCGATTTCATTTCCGGTTGGCAAATTTTTCCGCCATTTTGAATTTTGTCAAAAACCTACTTTTGCGAACTAGTCTGTGGTTTTTTGTCCGATCGGAACCAAACCAGTGCAGAAATGTTCTCTGGAGTCTGAATATAAATAATTATCGAAAAAAAGTTGAAATTTCGATTCATGGTCGCTACGGGGTGCCAAAATGTTCGAAGGAGGCGGAGTCAGTTTTACTAAAATTGTTATAACTCGTGAACGAAATGAGATATCTTCACCAAACTTGGTAAACATATGTAGGAGGTCAATTTGAGGTCACAGTAAAAAAATTGCGTCGATTGGCCTCATGGTGGCGCTATAAAATAAAAAAAACGTATAGACACCTGACCGTTTTTCCGAATGACTTGAAATTTGGTGTGCAGTGTCTTGGCCCAAGGGGCCATGTATGTCTAAAAGGATATTGGCGTATCTCGAAAAACATGGCCGCCATTGGCAAATGAGGTTTGAGCACCTATTAACGAAGTCCGATCGGAACGAAACTCGGTGGGCATGTTCGGCTCAAGCCCCTAGAGGTCTGTAAGAATTTTGAAAGAAATCGGCCACTAGTTGGCACAAACGAGTTTTAAGGCTCTGTAATCACGTGGTGTTACACTTATTGTCACAAAATGCATATCATTAGATAGATCTGCTCATGCTCAACAACTTTGCCTCAAGAACCACTAATGTCAATCAAACCATTCATTAATTATTCGCGAATATGTTAAAAACCTACTTTTGCGAACTAGTCCTAGGTTTTTTGCCCGATCGGAACCAGACCAGTCTAGGGCAATTCTCTGGACTCTCTAGATCAATAATTATCGAAAAAAAGTTGAACTTTTGCATTTGGGTGGCTGTAATAGGGTCATTTATAAAATGGGTGTGGCAAAATACACTAAAGAGCCTATAAATCATATATAAAAAAACTCAGAACTTCACAAAAATTGGATGAGCGTATGTGACCTAACATCATTAATAACCATGCGAAATGTTATGGAGATCGGACCATAGGTGGCGCTATAACTGTTAAAAAACTTTAAAACCATATATTTCCTATGGTAAATTGCCTGTATTGGCTGTAAATGGTCTTTTCCATCTATAATCATATAATTTTCATATAATAATGTTCAAAACTAGTGCAGTACAATTCTCTGGACTCTCTAGATCAGTAATTATCAGAAAAAGTTGAACTACTTCATTTGTATGGCTATAATAGGGTCACTTCAAAATGTGGCCTTGACCAAGTCTCCCCGAAAGCCTATATCTCTTCAATGAATGCTCAGAGCTTCTTCAAAACAAGTCATAACATGTGAAATATCACTCTAAACAAAAATGAACCTTTTCAGACAGATCAGTCAAAATTTGCCTCTATAACAGTTAAAAAGGTGAAAATGATATGAATATAATGGCATATTAAGCCAATAAGTGGTATTCTACTGCCCCCTGCTGTTTAAAATAGTCATTTTGTCATATTGTTGTAGAATTCATATTTAGACGTTATAGAATAACTCTTTTAACATTTACAATCACATGTAGTCAAATTCATCTATTGAAGTATTACTACTAACAATTGTCACATTGAGGAAAGTGAATCCTGAAGGAGATTTGCAGTAAACAGTTTGATCACATCATATACTTCAAATGTCTGTATCTACAACAGAATGTGTGTGTGTAGTCTTAGGTTTCTGAATAAATTCTGAATGATCTGATTAATAGCTTACAAAGACTTTGTGAAATGTTTATAGACCATTCAAATATATTTTCATAATGACATATCCCAATAGCATTGAAAAAACAACAACAACATTTGTCTTTGTGTGTGTGTGTGTGTGTGTGTGTGTGTGTGTGTGTGTGTGTGTGTGTGTGTGTGTGTGTGTGTGTGTGTGTGTGTGTGTGTAAACATGCATTATGGAGTTAAAATGGAAAAACTGGTTTGCTTTAGTGCAGAAAAATGGTGAAAATCAAGAAGTTTAAAGTGAAAGTGAGCCAATAAGTGGTCTTCTACTGCCCTCTGCTGGCCATTCTACTTATTAATGAAGTCTACTCACATATGCTTTTGCATTCATTAGACACTAAAAATCACTTATATAACAATAAAACACTAAAAAATCACTTATATAACAATTACTATTGTAGCACAATCATATTTTGTCAGAGTTTATCACTTCATTTTTACTGATACTTCACATAATTGCTAGCAATGTGGTAAATCATGGTAAATCACACTAAAAACATGGTAAATCATAATAAATAATACTAGAATGTGGTGTATCAAGGTAAATCATACTACAATCCTGGTACATCATTCTAGAACTGGTACATCATTCTAGAACATGGTATATCATGGTACATCATGCTAGAACATGGTAAATCATGGTAAACTATGCTAGAACAGGGTAAATCATGGTAAGCCATGATAAATCATAATAAACTATGGTAAATCATGTTAGAATGTGGTATATCATGGTAAATCATGCTAGAACATGGTAAATCATGGTAAACTATGCTAGAACAGGGTAAATCATGGTAAACTATGATAAATCATGGTAAACTATGATAAATCATGATAAACTATGGTAATCCATGCTTGAATCACAGTAAACAATGGTAAATCATACTAGAATGTAGTATATCATGGTAAATTATGCTAGAATATGGCAAATCATGCTAGAATCATAGTAAATAATACTAGAATATGCTAAATTGTTGTGGGAGGAGCCTATTTTACTAAAATGGCTATAACTCAAGAAGTAAATGAGATATCTTCACCAAACTCAGTACACATGTGTATGGGTTCAATTTGAGGTCACAGTAAACAATTCTATGGAGATCGGACCATAGGTGGCGCTATAACTGTTAAAAAGCTTTAAAACCATATATATCACATGGTAAATTGCCTGTATTGGCTGTAAATGGTCTTTTCCATCTATTATGTCAGTGGTTACATGCTTATTAAATAAATCTTAATAACTTTTGATGCTTTTGTGCTTAAATGCCTTAACTGCTTGAACCCCGATAAATGCTGCTTGCAGCTTTAATTATTATTATTATTATTCCGCCCTAAAACGCATCGGGCAGCCCAAACCGTAAGAGCTGGAACCTTGAAACTTGGCCAAATGGTAGTCCTCAATTTGGGGAGAACCTATCAAAGTATGACCCCGATTGGCCCATAGGTGGCGCTATAATGACCAAATTTACTACATTGCTCATAACTCCTAGACAGTTTGTCCTAGAGTCTCAATTTTAGCATCTCTGTGATCCCTGGATCCAGACGGACAAAATGGCTATCTCCAAATCCCGATCCGAGCAAAAAAAAAATTTCTATGGGCAATTTAGTGAAAAACCTACTTTTGCGAACTAGTCCTAGGTTTTTGGCCCAATCGGAACCAGACCAGTCTAGCACAGTTCTCTGGAGTCTCTAGATCAATAATTATCGGAAAAAAGTTGAACTTTTGCATTGGCCTGGCTGTAACAGGGTCATTTAGGAAAGGGGTGGGACAAAAAAACACTCAAAAGCCTATACAACCTAAGGGAAAACCCCAAACTTCACAAAAATCGATGAGCAGATGTGTCAGAACATGGTGAAGAAGCATGCCAAGTTTCGTGAAGATCGGACAATAGGTGGCGCTATAACTGTCCAAAACGTCTCTTCTTATTAGGGGTTCAAGCATGAAATGCTGAAACCCTATTGTAATTGTGCTGATTTTTATTATTATTATTATTATTATTCCGCCCTAAAACGCATCGGGCAGCCCAAACCGTAAGAGCTGGAACCTTGAAACTTGGCCAAATGGTAGTCCTCAATTTGGGGAGAACCTATCAAAGTATGACCCCGATTGGCCCATAGGTGGCGCTATAATGACCAAATTTACTACATTGCTCATAACTCCTAGACAGTTTGTCCTAGAGTCTCAATTTTAGCATCACTGTGATCCCTGGATCCAGACGGACAAAATGGCTATCTCCAAATTGCTCTACGAGCAAAAAAAAATTTCTATGGGCAATTTAGTGAAAAACCTACTTTTGCGAACTAGTCCTAGGTTTTTGGCCCAATCGGAACCAGACCAGTCTAGCACAGTTCTCTGGAGTCTCTAGATCAATAATTATCGGAAAAAAGTTGAACTTTTGCATTGGCCTGGCTGTAACAGGGTCATTTAGGAAAGGGGTGGGACAAAAAAACACTCAAAAGCCTATACAACCTAAGGGAAAACCCCAAACTTCACAAAAATCGATGAGCAGATGTGTCAGAACATGGTGAAGAAGCATGCCAAGTTTCGTGAAGATCGGACAATAGGTGGCGCTATAACTGTCCAAAACGTCTCTTCTTATTAGGGGTTCAAGCATGAAATGCTGAAACCCTATTGTAATTGTGCTGATTTTTAGGGGTTCAAGCACGAAGTGCTGAAACCCTATTGTAATTGTACTGATTTTTAGGGGTTCAAGCACGAAGTGCTGAAACCCTATTGTAATTGTCCTGATTTTTATTATTATTATTCTGCCGTAAAACGCATCGTGCAGCCCAAACCGTAAGTGCTGGAGACTTGAGACTTTGCCAGAAGGTAGTACAAAAATCGAGGAGAGGTTATCAAATTATGACCCCGATTGGCCAATAGGTGGCGCTATAGTAAGCAAAAGTATAAAATCGCTAATAACTCCTAGACGGTTTGTCGTAGACTCAAGTGTCTTATATCACTATAATCCTTGGATCAAGACGGACAAAACGTATATCTCCGATTTCATTTCCGGTTGGCAAATTTTTCCGCCATTTTGAATTTTGTCAAAAACCTACTTTTGCGAACTAGTCTGTGGTTTTTTGTCCGATCGGAACCAAACCAGTGCAGAAATGTTCTCTGGAGTCTGAATATAAATAATTATCGAAAAAAAGTTGAAATTTCGATTCATGGTCGCTACGGGGTGCCAAAATGTTCGAAGGAGGCGGAGTCAGTTTTACTAAAATTGTTATAACTCGTGAACGAAATGAGATATCTTCACCAAACTTGGTAAACATATGTAGGAGGTCAATTTGAGGTCACAGTAAAAAAATTGCGTCGATTGGCCTCATGGTGGCGCTATAAAATAAAAAAAACGTATAGACACCTGACCGTTTTTCCGAATGACTTGAAATTTGGTGTGCAGTGTCTTGGCCCAAGGGGCCATGTATGTCTAAAAGGATATTGGCGTATCTCGAAAAACATGGCCGCCATTGGCAAATGAGGTTTGAGCACCTATTAACGAAGTCCGATCGGAACGAAACTCGGTGGGCATGTTCGGCTCAAGCCCCTAGAGGTCTGTAAGAATTTTGAAAGAAATCGGCCACTAGTTGGCACAAACGAGTTTTAAGGCTCTGTAATCACGTGGTGTTACACTTATTGTCACAAAATGCATATCATCAGATAGATCTGCTCATGCTCAACAACTTTGCCTCAAGAACCACTAATGTCAATCAAACCATTCATTAATTATTCGCGAATATGTTAAAAACCTACTTTTGCGAACTAGTCCTAGGTTTTTTGCCCGATCGGAACCAGACCAGTCTAGGGCAATTCTCTGGACTCTCTAGATCAATAATTATCGAAAAAAAGTTGAACTTTTGCATTTGGGTGGCTGTAATAGGGTCATTTATAAAATGGGTGTGGCAAAATACACTAAAGAGCCTATAAATCATATATAAAAAAACTCAGAACTTCACAAAAATTGGATGAGCGTATGTGACCTAACATCATTAATAACCATGCGAAATGTTATGGAGATCGGACCATAGGTGGCGCTATAACTGTTAAAAAACTTTAAAACCATATATTTCCTATGGTAAATTGCCTGTATTGGCTGTAAATGGTCTTTTCCATCTATAATCATATAATTTTCATATAATAATGTTCAAAACTAGTGCAGTACAATTCTCTGGACTCTCTAGATCAGTAATTATCAGAAAAAGTTGAACTACTTCATTTGTATGGCTATAATAGGGTCACTTCAAAATGTGGCCTTGACCAAGTCTCCCCGAAAGCCTATATCTCTTCAATGAATGCTCAGAGCTTCTTCAAAACAAGTCATAACATGTGAAATATCACTCTAAACAAAAATGAACCTTTTCAGACAGATCAGTCAAAATTTGCCTCTATAACAGTTAAAAAGGTGAAAATGATATGAATATAATGGCATATTAAGCCAATAAGTGGTATTCTACTGCCCCCTGCTGTTTAAAATAGTCATTTTGTCATATTGTTGTAGAATTCATATTTAGACGTTATAGAATAACTCTTTTAACATTTACAATCACATGTAGTCAAATTCATCTATTGAAGTATTACTACTAACAATTGTCACATTGAGGAAAGTGAATCCTGAAGGAGATTTGCAGTAAACAGTTTGATCACATCATATACTTCAAATGTCTGTATCTACAACAGAATGTGTGTGTGTAGTCTTAGGTTTCTGAATAAATTCTGAATGATCTGATTAATAGCTTACAAAGACTTTGTGAAATGTTTATAGACCATTCAAATATATTTTCATAATGACATATCCCAATAGCATTGAAAAAACAACAACAACATTTGTCTTTGTGTGTGTGTGTGTGTGTGTGTGTGTGTGTGTGTGTGTGTGTGTGTGTGTGTGTGTGTGTGTGTGTGTGTGTGTGTGTGTAAACATGCATTATGGAGTTAAAATGGAAAAACTGGTTTGCTTTAGTGCAGAAAAATGGTGAAAATCAAGAAGTTTAAAGTGAAAGTGAGCCAATAAGTGGTCTTCTACTGCCCTCTGCTGGCCATTCTACTTATTAATGAAGTCTACTCACATATGCTTTTGCATTCATTAGACACTAAAAATCACTTATATAACAATAAAACACTAAAAAATCACTTATATAACAATTACTATTGTAGCACAATCATATTTTGTCAGAGTTTATCACTTCATTTTTACTGATACTTCACATAATTGCTAGCAATGTGGTAAATCATGGTAAATCACACTAAAAACATGGTAAATCATAATAAATAATACTAGAATGTGGTGTATCAAGGTAAATCATACTACAATCCTGGTACATCATTCTAGAACTGGTACATCATTCTAGAACATGGTATATCATGGTACATCATGCTAGAACATGGTAAATCATGGTAAACTATGCTAGAACAGGGTAAATCATGGTAAGCCATGATAAATCATAATAAACTATGGTAAATCATGTTAGAATGTGGTATATCATGGTAAATCATGCTAGAACATGGTAAATCATGGTAAACTATGCTAGAACAGGGTAAATCATGGTAAACTATGATAAATCATGGTAAACTATGATAAATCATGATAAACTATGGTAATCCATGCTTGAATCACAGTAAACAATGGTAAATCATACTAGAATGTAGTATATCATGGTAAATTATGCTAGAATATGGCAAATCATGCTAGAATCATAGTAAATAATACTAGAATATGCTAAATTGTTGTGGGAGGAGCCTATTTTACTAAAATGGCTATAACTCAAGAAGTAAATGAGATATCTTCACCAAACTCAGTACACATGTGTATGGGTTCAATTTGAGGTCACAGTAAACAATTCTATGGAGATCGGACCATAGGTGGCGCTATAACTGTTAAAAAGCTTTAAAACCATATATATCACATGGTAAATTGCCTGTATTGGCTGTAAATGGTCTTTTCCATCTATTATGTCAGTGGTTACATGCTTATTAAATAAATCTTAATAACTTTTGATGCTTTTGTGCTTAAATGCCTTAACTGCTTGAACCCCGATAAATGCTGCTTGCAGCTTTAATTATTATTATTATTCTTCCCTAAAACGCATCGTGCAGCCAAAACCGTAAGGCCTAGAGACGTGATACTTGGTCAAATGGTAGTAGTATTGCTCGCTACTCAGATACACGGACTTAGCCAAATCGGCCCATAGGTGGCGCTACAGCGACCAAAAGCGCGAAACTGCTCAGAACTCCTAGACCGTATGTCGTAGACTCAAGTGTCTTATATCATTGGAAAGCTGGATGCCTGACGAACAAAACGTATATCTCCGATTTCATTTCCGCCATGATAGATTTTCCGCCATTTTGAATTTTGCCAAAAACCTACTTTTGCGAACTAGTCCTAGGTTTTTCGCCCGATCGGAACCAAACCAGTACAGAAATGTTCTCTGGAGTCTGAATATCAATAATTATCGAAAAAAAGTTGAAATTTCGATTCACGAACGCTAAGGGGCGCCAAAACGTACGTTGTGGGAGGGGCCTATTTTACTAAAATGGCTATAACTCCAGAAGTAAATGAGGTATCTTCACCAAACTCGGTACACATGTGTAAGAGGTCAATCTGAGGTCACAGTAAAAAAATCGCGGCGATTGGCCACATGGTGGCGCTATAACATGAAAAAATCATAAAACAGGCTTTAACCACCTGACCGTTAGTCCGATTGACTTGAAAATTGGTATGCAGTGTCTTGGCCCAAGGTGTCATGTATGTCTATGAGGACATTGGTGTATCTCAAAAAACATGGCCGCCATCGGCCAATGAAGTTTGAGCACCTATTAGACAAGGTTAACGGAGGCCGATCGGAACGAAACTCGATGGGCATGTTCAACTCATAGCCCTAGAGGTCTGTAAGAATTTTGAAAGAAATCGGCCACTAGTTGGCGCTAACGAGTTTTACGGCTCTGTAATCACGTGGTGTTACACTTATTGTCACAAAATGCATATCATTTGATAGATCTGCTCATGCTGAACAACATTGCCTCAAGAACCATTGCTGTCAATCAAATCGTTCATTAATTATTTGCGAATATGTTAAAAACCTACTTTTGCGAACTAGTCCCTGGTTTTTCGCCCGATCGGAACCAGACCAGTCTAGGACAATTCTCTGGACTCTCCTGATCAATAATTATCGAAAAAAAGTTGAACTTTTCAATTTTTCGTATGGCTATAATTGGGTCATAAAGAAAATGGGCGTGGCAAAATGCACTCAAAAGCCTATAAATCCTAAACGAAAACTCAGAACTTCACAAAAATTGGTGAGCATATGTGCCATAACATTGTAAACAAGCGTGCAAAATTTCATGGAGATCGGACAATAGCTGGCGCTATAACTGTCAAAAAGCTTTGAAAACCATATATTTCCTATGGTAAATTGCCTGTTTTGGCTGTAAATGGTCTTTTCCATCTATTATTTCAGTGGTTAAAAGCTTTCCAAATAAAACTTAATGTCTTAAATGCTTATGTGCTTAAAGGCCTTAAATGCTTGAACCCCGATAAATGCTGCTTGCAGCTTTAATTATTATTATTATTCCGCCGTAAAACGCATCGTGCAGCCCAAACCGTAAGAGCTGGAACTTTGAAACTTTGACAGATGGTAGTACAAAAATCGAGGAAAGGTTCAGAGATTATGACCCCGATTGGCCCATAGGTGGCGCTATAACAACCAAAAGCGCGAAACTGCTCATAACTCCTAGACCGTATGTCGTAGACTCAAGTGTCTTATATCATTGGAAAGCTGGACGTCTGACGAACAAAACGTATATCTCCGATTTCATTTCCGCCATGATAGATTTTCCGCCATTTTGAATTTTGTCAAAAATCTACTTTTGCGAACTAGTCCCTGGTTTTTTGCCCGATTGGAACCAAACTAGTGCAGAAATGTTCTCTGGAGACTGAATATCAATAATTATCGAAAAAAAGTGGAAATTTCGATTCACGGTCGCTAAGGGGCGCCAAAACGTACGTTGTGGGAGGGGCCTATTTTACTAAAATGGCTATAACTCCCGATGTAAATGAGGTATCTTCACCAAACTTGGTACACATGTGTATGAGCTTACTCTGGGGTCACAGTAAAAAAATCGCGACGATTGGCCTCATGGTGGCGCTATAAAATGAAAAAAACATAAAACAGGCTATAACCACCTGACCGTTAGTCCGATTGACTTGAAAATTGGTATGCAGTGTCTTGGTCCAAGGTGCCATGTATGTGTACGAGGACATTGGCGTATCTCAAAAAACATGGCCGCCATCGGCCAACGAAGTTTGAGCACCTATTAGACAAGGTTAACGGAGGCCGATCGGAACGAAACTCAATGGGCATGTTCGGCTCATGGCCCTAAAGGTCTGTAAGAATTTTGAAAGAAATCGGCCACTAGTTGGCGCTAACGAGTTTTACGGCTCTGTAATCACGTAGTGTTACAAATATCCACACAATATGCATATCATTTGATAGATCTCCTCATCCTGAACAACTTTGCCTCAAGAACCATTGCTGTCAATCAAACTGTTCATTAATTATTCATTAATATGTTAAAAACCTACTTTTGCGAACTAGTCCTAGGTTTTTTGCCCGATCGGAACCAGACCAGTCTAGGACAATTCTCTGGACTCTCTAGATCAATAATTATCAAAAAAAAGTTGAACTTTTGCATTTGGATGGCTGTAATATGGTCATTTATAAAATGGGCATGGCAAAATACATTAAAAAGCCTATAAATCCTAAATAAAAACTCAGAACTTCACAAAAATTGGTCAGCATATGTGACATAACATCATTAACAAGCATGAAAAATTCTATGGAGATCGGACGATAGGTGGCGCTATAACTGTTAAAAAGCTTTAAAATCATATATTTCCTATGGTAAACTGCCTGTATTGGCTGTAAATGGTCTTTTCCATCTCTGATCATATAATTTTCATATCATAATGTTCAAAACTAGTGCAATACAATTCTCTGGACTCACTAGATCAATAATTGTCAGAAAAAGTTGAACTACTTCATTTGGATAGCTATAATAGGTTCACTTCAAAATCTGGCCTTTACCAAGTGTCCCCGAAAGCCTATATCTCTTTAATCAATGCTCAGACCTTCTTAAAAACAAGTCAGAACATGTGAAATATCACCCTGAACAAGCATGAAAATTTTCAGACAGATCGGACAAAATTTGCCTCTATAACAGTTAAAAAGGTGAAAATGATATGAATTAATGGCATGTTAAGCCAATAAGTGGTATTTTACTGCCCCCTGCTGTTTAAAATAGTCATTTTCTCATATTGGTATTGGTATCAGCCATGGTAAATCATGATAAATGATGGTGTGTGTGTGTGTGTGTGTGTGTGTGTGGTACAAATATAACAAAGGTTTTATTTTCCAACATGAAAACAAACATAACAGAGTGCTAGTGCACAAACAATAACCGACAATGATAATGGATGAGAGGGGAACTTAAATACACAGATCAAGACAAGGACAACAGGTGACGGTTATGATGATAAGGAGCAGGTGATGATGAGGAGGGTGATGAGGAGCAGGTGCAGGTGATGACGACAGATGGTGAATGTGATGAAGACAGAAGGTGAATGTGATGAAGGTGAATGTGACACCAATATCACTGAAACATTTGTGTGTGTGTGTGTGTGTGTGTAGCATTATTGTGTGTAGCATATGTAGCAAGTATGCATTATTGAGTTAACATGGAAACACTGGTTTGCTTTAGTGCAGAAAACTGGTCAAAATCATGAGGTTTAAAGTGAAAGTGAGCCAATAAGTGGTCTTCTACTGCCCTCTGCTGGCCATTCTACTTATTAATTAAATTTTTCCACATGTGCTTGCATTTAAACTTGAATACACACTAAAAATCACTTATATAGCAATAACTATTATAACACAATCATATTTTGTCAGTGTTAATCACTTTATTTGCACTGACACTTCAAATAATTGCTAGTAATGTGGTAAATCATGGTAAATCATGGTTAACTATGCTGTGTGTGTGTGTGTGTGTGTGTGTGTGTGTGTGTGTGTGTGTGTGTGTGTGTGTGTGTGTGTGTGTGTGTGTGTAAGCATGCATTGAGTTAACATGGATAAACTGGTTTGCTTTAGTGCAGAAAACTGGTTTAAAGTGAAAGTGAGCCAATAAGTGGTCTTCTACTGCCCTCTGCTGGCCATTCTACTTATTAATGAAATATTTCAACATGTGCTTGCATTCATACTTGAATACACACTAAAAAAATCACTTATATAGCAATAACTATTATAACACAATCATATTTTGTCAGTGTTAATCACTTTATTTGCACTGACACTTCAAATAATTGCTAGTAATGTGATAAATCAGGCTAGAAACATGGTAAATCAAAGTAAATAATACTAGATTGTCGTTTATCTCCTGGTAAATAATACTAGAACGTGGTATATCATGGTAAACCATGGTTAACTATGCTGTGTGTGTATGTGTGTGTGTGTGTGTGTGTGTGTGTGTGTGTGTGTGTGTGTGTGTGTGTGTGTGTGTAAGCATGCATTGAGTTAACATGGAAAAACTGGTTTGCTTTAGTGCAGAAAACTGGTTTAAAGTGAAAGTGAGCCAATAAGTGGTCTTCTAGTGCCCTCTGCTGGCCATTCTACTTAATAATGAAATATTTTACATGTGCTTTTGCATTCATACTTGGACACACACTAAAAATCACGTATATAACTAACTATTATAACACAATAATATTTTGTCAGTGTTCATCACCTCATTTGCACTGACACTTGACATAATTGCTAGTAATGTGGTTAATCATGCTAGAAACATTGTAAATCATAGTAAATAATACTGAAATGAGGTGTATCAAGGTAAATCATGCTAGAATCCTAATAAATCATTCTGGAACATGGTATATGATAGTAAATCATGCTAGAATCATATTAAATAATTCTAGAATGTGGCAAATCGTTGTGGGAGGAGCCTATTTTACTCAAATGGCTATAACTCAAGAAGTAAATGAGATATCTTCACCAAACTCAGTACACATGTGTATGGGTTCAATTTGAGGTCACAGTAAACAATTTTATGGAGATCGGACCATAGGTGGCGCTATAACTGTTAAAAAGCTTTAAAACCATATATATCCCATGGTAAACTGCCTGTATTGGCTGTAAATGGTCTTTTCCATCTATTATGTCAGTGGTTACATGCTTGCTAAATAAATCTTAATAACTTTTGATGCTTTTGTGCTTAAATGCCTTAAAGGCCTTAACTGCTTGAACCCCGATAAATGCTGCTTGCAGCTTTAATTAGGGGTTCAAGCACGAAGTGCTGAAACCCTATTGTAATTGTGCTGATTTTTATTATTTTTCTTCTGCCGTAAAACGCATCGTGCAGCCTAAACCGTAAGTGCTGGAGACTTGAAACTTTGCCAAATGGTAGTACAAAAATCGAGGAGAGGTTCAGAGAGTATGACTCCGATTGGCCCATAGGTGGCGCTATAGCGACCAAAAGCGCGAAACTGCTCATAACTCCTAGACCATATGTCGTAGACTCAAGTGTCTTATATCATTGGAAAGCTGGAACCCTGAAGAACAAAACGTATATCTCCGATTTCATTTCCGGTATGCAAATTTTTCCGCCATTTTGAATTTTGTCAAAAACCTACTTTTGCGAACTAGTCCTAGGTTTTTAGTCCGATCGGAACCAAACCAGTGCAGAAATGTTCTATGGAGTCTGAATATCAATAATTATCGAAAAAAAGTTGAAATTTCGATTCACGGTCGCTAGGGGGCGCAAAACTAATGTTGTGGGAGGAGCCTATTTTACTAAAAGGGCTATAACTCAAGATGTAAATGAGGTATCTTCACCAAACTCGGTCCACATATGTAGGAGTTCAATCTTGGGTCACAGTAAAAAAATCGCGACGATTAAACACTAGGTGGCGCTATAACATGAAAAAAACATGAAAAGGGCTATGACGACCTGACCGTTAGTCCGATTGACTTGAAAATTGGTATGCAGTGTCTTCGTCCAAGGTGCCATGTATGTCTTTGAGGACATTGGCATATCTCAAAAAACATGGCCGCCATCGGCCAATGAAGTTTGAGCACCTATTAGACAAGGTTAACGGAGGCTGATCGGAACAAAACTCGGTAGGCATGTTCGACTCATGGCCCTAGAGGTCTGTAAGAATTTTGAAAGAAATCGGCCACTAGTTGGCGCTAACGAGTTTTACAGCTCCGTAATCACGTGGTGTTACAAATATCCACACGATATGCATATCATTTGATAGACCTTCTCATGGAGAACAACTTTGCCTCAAGAACCATTGCTGTCAATCAAACCGTTCATTAAATATTCGTAATTATGTTAAAAACCTACTTTTGCGAACTAGTCCTAGGTTTTTCGCCCGATCGGAACCAAACGAGTCTAAGACAATTCTATGGACTCTCTAGATAAATAATTATCAAAAAAAAGTTGAACTTTTGCATTTTTCGCAGGGGTATATTGGGTTATAAAGAAAATGGGTGTGGCAAAATGCACTCAAAAGCCTATAAATCCTAAACGAAAGCACAGAACTTCACAAAAATTGATGTGCATATTTGTCATAACATGCTAAAGAAGCCTGGAAATTTGTATGGAGATCGGACCAAAGGTGGCGCTATAACTGTTAAAACGCTTTAAAACCATATATTTCCTATGGTAAATTGCCTGTATTGGCTGTGAATGGTCTTTTCCTATGAAAAATTCCTATTCCTATCTATTATCATATAATTTTCATATAATAATGTTCATGACTCTTAATAAGCATGAAAAATTTCAGACAGATCAGACAAAATTTGCCTCTATAACAGTTAAAAAGGTAAAAATGATATAACATGTCATTAAGCTAATAAGCTGTATTTTACTGCCCCCTGCTGCCATTTCATCATACTGCTCCCTAATATTGTCATATAATTCATATTTAGACTTTATAAAATCATTATTTTAACATTGTCAATCATATTTTGTCAAAACTCATCTATTGGAGTATTACTTGACAATTGTGTCACATTGAGATATGGAAATGGACGAAAGTAAATGAATGAAATGAAACGAAAGTAAAACGGGCATTTAAGCCACGCCCCCGAATACAAATTCACTAATAACTCGAAAACGGAAAGTCGTTGCACATTCAAATTTTGATGGTAAGGTCCTCTCCAGGCTCTTGATCGAAACGTGTCGTCGCGGGCCTCCGTGGGCCTCCATCGAGGGCTACTCGAGCACTATCTATGCTCTGAGTTTCAGAATTTTTCGCGTTCTGGTTACCGAGATATAATTGAAAAACCAAATTCCCATTCATTCACTCATTCATTCAAACACTTCAATTGTAAAATGCAAGCTATAATACCACTTTTGTCCACTTGAGGGAGCAGCAGGATTGCACATTACCTTTTCATTAGCTTTCAGTATTGGGAAACAAACAAATGCTTTAAAAAGCAATCTTTTTTATTATGATAGGGCTGTAGCTTTCGATTATTTTAGTAATCGAGTATTCTATTCAAGTAATCGGATAAAAAAATTGTGGTAAAAAATAGATTCAAGTTAACAACAGCCTTTAAAATGACTTAAAATACAAATATATAATAACAAGCAACAATAATTGGTTCAAGTAAAGTATCAAAGTAAGTAATTATATTGGTTTTATTGAAGAACACTGTTAAACTATACCCATGTAAAATAAATTATATAAACTAATATAAACATAACTTATGTACATAAATAACAAATGCCTGCAGAGGGCGCCAGCGGCCTGGTTGTTGTTACACTAAGCCTGGCATTATCAAATCCTTGTTTAATATTGTCCAAACAATTAATTCAAATGTCAACTTTAATATTTGGCCACTTCTGTACGATAGAAATGCTACAGTCACTGTAATTTCTTGAACGAGAACATGTGCACATCAAAACAAGCAAACTCAGAGCAAGATAACTTATATTTTGAAATCGCAATGTTTAAACTTTTATTTTGAAATTGCGATGAACAGCAGTTTGAGAAACCCAGATGTGCTCCACAAATGATAACAGTGCAACTATGAAACACAAACTGCGTCCGACTTGCGTTCCCATATTTGCACGTTATTGGAAACCTAAACAAACAGCACTGCAGAGACTGAGTTTGCTTAAAGCAGCGTTTACTGTGGACGGAGCTGAGGTAATTTTAACATGTAACGTTAGGCTAATCTGCACTCATGTAATTGAAGCGTCTTCTCTGTGAAAAAACAAAACAAACAAAAAACAGATATAAAAAACGGATATATTTATTTAACTGAATCACAGCCTTTGTGATTTCACAATGGCACTATGCTATATTATGACTGTAAATGGTTTTAAATATCGCGTTGTCCTAGAAAACTGTAATTCTGCGGTTGTTGGATTCTCGTCTGTGGAATGCACCACTTTCGGTATTTTGCCAATTACTCGAGGGGTAAATTGCAATCAAGGATTTTTTAAATCGAGTACTTTACTATAATCGAGGAATCGTTACAGCCCTATACTGGTAACATAGTTTTATATTATTAGATCACAAAGAAATGCCTATAGACAAATAAATATATTTTCTCAATAACATATCCAAAAAACATATTTGTGTGCGTGTGTGTGTGTGTGTGTGTGTAAGCATGCATTATTGAGTTAACATGGAAAAACTGGTTTGATTTAGTGCAGAAAACTGGTGCAAATCATTAAGTTTAAAGTGAAAGTGAGCCAATAAGTGGTCTTCTACTGGCTTCTGCTGGCCATTCTACTTATTAACTCTTCGGAGTCTTGGGCTATTTTGGCCGTTTTTGAGTACTTTTTACACAGCACAACATCACCTATATGAACAGACAATTAGTTTTTCACTTTGATGTACTTTATCAACACACTGGACCCAAAATCACACAAAAAACACAAAATCCGAATAGAAAAATTATAGTTTTTTACTACAAAAAAACACAAACATGCTCAATGAAGCATTTTAAAAGGTTTAAAGTTGTAAATGTCAACATATACAGGTACAATTCAGATATAATCAAGCTATGTACAAATAAAATATGATTTACATAAAAAAGCAGGTGTAGCATGGGCTTTTTTTTATTTATTTTTTTAGCTTTGCCACTTTTTAAAACAGTTCATGCACACAATTATACAGAGAGCTATATTTAAGGCCTTGCATTCCCAGAATATGAGGGTTCCCAAATAGTGCAAATACAACATAAAAAAGGTAAAATTGAGATAAAATCAAACTATATACAGCAAAAAGCAGGTGTGGCAATAGGGTTTTTTCCTTTTCTTTTTTGCTTAGAAACTCTACAAAACACAATGTACAATTACACAGACAGCTACATTACAGGGCTTTCATGAGCTTGAGTAAGAGGTGTTCCTAAAAAGTGCAAATATACCATACAAAAGGTAAAATGAATACAAAATCAATATCAGGATCACTCTCGGTTTTCCAGGGGTCAGAGCTGTGGTGTGGCTGTCCTGACTTTGCTGGAGATCTTGATCTGGTTTGACTCTTCCTTCCACCCCATCTCTTTGTAGGCCTCTGTCTGCTTGTTGTCGAAGTGGTAGATGACCCAGGCTGCTCATCATCTCTGTACATGTCAAGACACACGCAAAAAGATTAAAGATTGTACATCAAAGTTCAAGATGCTCATTGGCACATATGCACAACAATTACAGTGAAGCAGTCATTGGCAATGAAATTCTTGTTCACACAACCACACACAGACACACACACACACACACACAGAAACACACACGCACAGACAGACAGACACACACACACACACACACACACACACAGACAGACATACAGAGACACACACACACACAGATAATATAATATACAATAAGCTAAAAGTTTGTCTCACCCCTCGTTGTGAACCACAAAAGCCGAGTCGTCAATCTCATCATCGCCACTTTCTGATTCCGTCGATGAACTGTAAACAACATCGTCCAGTTGGTAGAACAAGTCGAGGGCTTGTTCAACCAAAAATTTTCCTTCCACAAAAAATACCTAAACTATCTACACTACTCCTAAACTACTCTCAAAATCTACTCAAACTCTTCAAAAAACTAGCAATAACATCTCTGTCTTTCTGTCTATTCCGTCAATATCCCGTCGGCGCCTTTCAATTTCGCTTCTTTGCACAGTTGGCTCCTCCTCCACTCCGTAAAATGTGCAGCATGAAGAGCAGAGTCAGCAGATTCACACATTTTTCTCCGTTTTGTTTTATGACAAAAACCGACGAAGTTATTGGAATAAATGCGACGCCTGTCGCATCCCATCGTGCGTTCTTTTACGAATGCGTCAATATTTTCAATATTTTTTTTATATAAAGTTTAAATGATCATATCTCCGTTTTTACTTGGTCTAGCAACACAAAACAAAAAGTAGAATAGAGTTTCAAGCCAGCACTTTCGACAGAAGTGGACGGCAGCGCTCGACGTGACTTTGTTTTTATAATTCAACATCTTAAACCTGTCATGTGATTTGATCACGCCGGCGTGATCGGCGACTCGGAAGAGTTAATGAAGTCTTTTCACATGTGCTTTTGGATTCACTTGGATAACAATAACTATTATAACACAATCATATTTTGTCAGTGTTTATCACTTCATTTGCACTGACACTTCACATAATTGCTAGTAATGTGGTAAATCATGGTAAATCACGCTAGAAACATGGTAAGTCATAGTAAATAATAGTAGAATGTGGTGTATCAAGGTAGATCATGTAAGAATCCTGGTAAATAATTCTAGAACGTGGTATATCATGCTAGAACATGGTAAATCATGGTAAACTATGCTAGAACAGGGTAAATCATGGTAAACCATGATAAATCATGATGAACTATGGTAAATCATTTTAGAATGTGGTATATCATGATAAATCATGCTAGAACATGATCTTTTCCATCTATGATGTCAGTGGTTACATGTTTGCTAAATAAAACTTAATAACTTTTGATGCTTTTGTGCTTTAAGGCCTTAAAGGCCTTAATTGCTTGAACCCCGATAAATGCTGCTTGCAGCTTTAATTAGGGGTTCAAGCACGAAGTGCTGAAACCCTATTGTAATTGTACTGATTTTTATTATTATTATTTTTCTTCTGCCGTAAAACGCATCGTGCAGCCCAAACCGTAAGTGCTAGAGACTTGAAACTTTGCCAGATGGTAGTACAAAAATCGAGGAGAGGTTATCAAAATATGACCCCGATTGGCCCATAGGTGGCGCTACAGTGCAAAAAACAAAAAAAAATCATATTTTTGCTTAAATCTCATTAACCGTTTGTCACAGACTCAAGTGTCTTATATCATTGGAATCCTTGGGTCAAGCCGAACAAAAAAGGCCTCAAGGATTTCATTTCCGGTATGCAAATTTTCCGCCATTTTGAATTATGTCCAAAACCTACTTTTGCGAACTAGTCCCTGGTTTTGTGTCCGATCGGAACCAAACCAGTGCAGAAATGTTCTCTGGAGTCAGAATATCAATAATTATCGAAAAAAAGTTGAAATTTCGATTGACGGTCGCTAAGGGGCGCCAAAATGTTTGAAGAAGGCGGAGCCTATTTTACTAAAATGGCTATAACTCCAGAAGTAAATGAGGTATATTCACCAAACTCGGTACACCTGTGTAAGAGGTCAATCTGAGGTCATAGTAAAAAGATTGCGGCGATTGGCCACATGGTGGCGCTATAACATGAAAAAAACATAAATCAGGCTGTAACCACCTGACCGTTAGTCCGATTGACTTGAAAATTGGTATGCAGTGTCTTGGTCCAAGCTGTCATGTATATCTATGAGGACATTGGTGTATCTCAAAAAACATGGCCGCCATCGGCCAATGAAGTTTGAGCACCTATTAGACAAGGTTAACGGAGGCCGATCGGAACAAAACTCGGTGGGCATGTTCGACTCATGGCCCTAGAGGTCTGTAAGAATTTTGAAAGAAATCGGCCACTAGTTGGCGCTAACGAGTTTTATGGCTCTGTAATCACGTGGTGTTACACTTATCATCACAAAATGCATATCATTTGATAGACCTGCTCATGCTGAACAACTTTGCCTCTAGAACCATTGCTGTCAATCAAACAGTTTATTAATTATTCACGAATATGTTAAAAACCTACTTTTGCGAACTAGTCCCTGGTTTTTTGCCCGATCGGAACCAAACGAGTCTAGGACAATTCTCTGGACGCTTTAGATCAATAATTATCAAAAAAAGTTGAACTTTTGCATTTTTCGCATGGGTATAATTGGGTCATAAAGAAAATGGGCGTGGCAAAATGCAAACAAAAGCCTATAAATCCTAAACAAAAACTCAGAACATCACGAAAATTGGTGAGCATATGTGCCATAACATTCTAAATAAGCATGCAAAATTGTATGTAGACCGGATGATAGTTGGCGCTATAACTGTTAAAAAGCAATGGTAAATTGCCTGTATTGGCTGTAAATGGACTTTTCAATCTATTATTTCAGTGGTTAAAAGCTTTCTAAATAAATCTTAATGTCTTGAATGCTTAAATGCCTTAAAGGCCTTAAATGCTTGAACCCCGATAAATGCTGCTTGCAGCTTTAATTATTATTATTATTATTATTATTCCGCCGTAAAACGCATCGTGCAGCCCAAACCGTAAGGGCTAGAGCTTTGAAACTTTGCCATATGGTAGTACAAAAATCGAGGAGAGGTTATCAAATTATGACCCCGATTGGCCCATAGGTGGCGCTATAGCAACCAAAAGCGCGAAACTGCTCATAACTCCTAGACCGTAAGTCATAGACTCAAGTGTCTTATATCATTGGAAAGCTGGACGCCTGACGAACAAAACGTATATCTCCGATTTTATTTCCGCCATGATAGATTTTCCGCCATTTTGAATTTTGTCGAAAATCTACTTTTGCGAACTAGTCCCTGGTTTTTCGCCCGATCGGAACCAAACCAGTGCAGAATTGTTCTCTGGACTCTGAAGATCAATAATTATCGAAAAAAAGTTGAAATTTCGATTCACGGTCGCTAGGGGGTGCAAAATTAACGTTGTGGGAGGAGCCTATTTTACTAAAATGGCTATAACTCCAGAAGTAAAAGAGGTATTTTAATCAAACTTGGTACACATGTGTAAGAGGTCACTCTGAGGTCACGGTAAAAAAATCGCTGCGATTGGCCACATGGTGGCGCTATAACATGAAAAAAACATAAAACAGGCTATAACCACCTGACCGTTAGTCCGATTGACTTGAAAATTGGTATGCAGTGTCTTGGTCCAAGGTGCCATGTATGTCTATGAGGACATTGGCGTATCTCAAAAAACATGGCCGCCATCGGCCAATGAAGTTTGAGCACCGATTAGACAAGGTTAACGGAGGCCGATCGGAACGAAACTCGATGGGCATGTTCGTCTCATGGCCCTAGAGGTCTGTAAGAATTTTGAAAGAAATCGGCCACTAGTTGGCGCTAACGAGTTTTATGGCTCTGTAATCACGTGGTGTTACACTCATCCACACAATATGCATATCATTTGATAGATCTGCTCATGCTGAACAACTTTGCCTCAAGAACCATTGCTGTCAATCAAACCGTTCATTAAATATTCATGAATATGTCTAAAACCTACTTTTGCGAACTAGTCCTAGGTTTTTCGCCCGATCGGAACCAGACCAGTCTAGGACAATTCTCTGGACTCTCTAGATCAATAATTATCAAAAAAAAGTTGAACTTTTGCATTTGTATGGCTGTAATAGGGTCATTTATAAAATGGGTGTGGCAAAATACACTCAAAAGCCTATAAATCCTAAATGAAAACTCAGAACTTCACAAAAATTGGTCAGCCTATGTGTCATAACATCATTAACAAGCATGCAAAATTTTATGGAGATCGGACGATAGGTGGCGCTATAACTGTTAAAAAGCTTTAAAACCATATATTTCCTATGGTATGTTGCCTGTATTGGCTGTAAATGGTCTTTTCCATCTCTGATCATATAATTTTCATATCATAATGTTCAAAACTAGTGCAATACAATTCTCTGGACTCACTAGATCAATAATTGTCAGAAAAAGTTGAACTACTTCATTTGGATAGCTATAATAGGTTCACTTCAAAATGTAGCCTTTACCAAGTGTCCCCGAAAGCCTATATCTCTTTAATGAATGACTCAGACCTTCTTAAAAACAAGTCAGAACATGTGGAATATCACTCTGAACATGCATGAAAATTTTCAGACAGATCAGACAAAATTTGCCTCTATAACAGTTAAAAAGGTGAAAATGATATGATTATAATGGCATGTTAAGCCAATAAGTGGTATTTTACTGCCCCCTGCTGTTCAAAATAGTCATTTTGTCATATTGTTCTATAATTTATATTTAGACTTTATAAAATCACTATTTTAACATTTACAATTACATTTAGTCAAAATCCATCTGTTAAAGTATTAGTATTGACAGTTTGATCACATCATACATTTCAAATGTCTGTATCTACAACATAATGTGTGTGTGTAGTCTTAGGTTTCTGAATAAATTCTGAATCATCTGATTAATAGCTTGCAAAGACTTTGTGAAATGTTTATAGACCATTCAAATATATTTTCATAATGACATATCCCAATAGCATTGAAAAAACAACAACAACATTTGTCTTTGTGTGTGTGTGTGTGTGTGTGTGTGTGTGTGTGTGTGTGTGTGTGTGTGTGTGTGTGTGTGTGTGTAAACATGCATTATGGAGTTAAAATGGAAAAACTGGTTTGCTTTAGTGCAGAAAAATGGTGAAAATCAAGAAGTTTAAAGTGAAAGTGAGCCAATAAGTGGTCTTCTACTGCCCTCTGCTGGCCATTCTACTTATTAATGAAGTCTACTCACATATGCATTAGACACTAAAAATCACTTATATAACAATAAAACACTAAAAAATCACTTACATAACAATTACTATTGTAGCACAATCATATTTTGTCAGAGTTGATCACTTCATTTTTACTGATACTTCACATAATTGCTAGCAATGTGGTAAATCATGGTAAATCACACTAAAAACATGGTTAATCATAATAAATAATACTAGAATGTGGTGTATCAAGGTAAATCATACTACAATCCTGGTACATCATTCTAGAACATGGTATATCATGGTACATCATGCTAGAACATGGTAAATCATGGTAAACTATGCTAGAACAGGGTAAATCAAGGTAAGCCATGATAAATCATAATAAACTATGGTAAATCATGTTAGAATGTGGTATATCATGGTAAATCATGCTAGAACATGGTAAATCATGGTAAACTATGTTAGAACAGGGTAAATCATGGTAAACTATGATAAATCATGGTAAACTATGATAAATCATGATAAACTATGGTAATCCATGCTAGAATCACAGTAAACAATGGTAAATCATACTAGAATGTAGTATATCATGGTAAATTATGCTAGAATATGGCAAATTATGCTAGAATCATAGTAAATAATACTAGAATATGCTAAATTGTTGTGGGAGGAGCCTATTTACTAAAATGGCTATAACTCAAGAAGTAAATGAGATATCTTCACCAAACTCAGTACACATGTGTATGGGTTCAATTTGAGGTCACAGTAAACAATTCTATGGAGATCGGACCATAGGTGGCGCTATAACTGTTAAAAAGCTTTAAAACCATATATATCACATGGTAAATTGCCTGTATTGGCTGTAAATGGTCTTTTCCATCTATTATGTCAGTGGTTACATGCTTATTAAATAAATCTTAATAACTTTTGATGCTTTTGTGCTTAAATGCCTTAAAGGCCTTAACTGCTTGAACCCCGATAAATGCTGCTTGCAGCTTTAATTAGGGGTTCAAGCACGAAGTGCTGAAACCCTATTGTAATTGTGCTGATTTTTATTATTATTATTAGGGGTTCAAGCACGAAGTGCTGAAACCCTATTGTAATTGCCCTGATTTTTATTAGGGGTTCAAGCACGAAGTGCTGAAACCCTATTGTAATTGTGCTGATTTTTATTATTATTATTATTATTATTATTATTCCGCCGTAAAACGCATCGTGCAGCCCAAACCGTAAGAGCTGGAACTTTGAAACTTTGACAGATGGTAGTACAAAAATCGAGGAAAGGTTCAGAGATTATGACCCCGATTGGCCCATAGGTGGCGCTATAACAACCAAAAGCGCGAAACTGCTCATAACTCCTAGACCGTATGTCGTAGACTCAAGTGTCTTATATCATTGGAAATCTGGACGCCTGACGAACAAAACGTATATCTCCGATTTCATTTCCGCCATGATAGATTTTCCGCCATTTTGAATTTTGTCAAAAATCTACTTTTGCGAACTAGTCCCTGGTTTTTTGCCCGATTGGAACCAAACTAGTGCAGAAATGTTCTCTGGAGACTGAATATCAATAATTATCGAAAAAAAGTGGAAATTTCGATTCACGGTCGCTAAGGGGCGCCAAAACGTACGTTGTGGGAGGGGCCTATTTTACTAAAATGGCTATAACTCCCGATGTAAATGAGGTATCTTCACCAAACTTGGTACACATGTGTATGAGCTTACTCTGGGGTCACAGTAAAAAAATCGCGACGATTGGCCTCATGGTGGCGCTATAAAATGAAAAAAACATAAAACAGGCTATAACCACCTGACCGTTAGTCCGATTGACTTGAAAATTGGTATGCAGTGTCTTGGTCCAAGGTGCCATGTATGTGTATGAGGACATTGGCGTATCTCAAAAAACATGGCTGCCATCGGCCAACGAAGTTTGAGCACCTATTAGACAAGGTTAACGGAGGCCGATCGGAACGAAACTCAATGGGCATGTTCGGCTCATGGCCCTAAAGGTCTGTAAGAATTTTGAAAGAAATCGGCCACTAGTTGGCGCTAACGAGTTTTACGGCTCTGTAATCACGTGGTGTTACAAATATCCACACAATATGCATATCATTTGATAGATCTCCTCATCCTGAACAACTTTGCCTCAAGAACCATTGCTGTCAATCAAACTGTTCATTAATTATTCATTAATATGTTAAAAACCTACTTTTGCGAACTAGTCCTAGGTTTTTTGCCCGATCGGAACCAGACCAGTCTAGGACAATTCTCTGGACTCTCTAGATCAATAATTATCAAAAAAAAGTTGAACTTTTGCATTTGGATGGCTGTAATAGGGTAATTTATAAAATGGGCGTGTCAAAATACATTAAAAAGCCTATAAATCCTAAATAAAAACTCAGAACTTCACAAAAATTGGTCAGCATATGTGACATAACATCATTAACAAGCATGAAAAATTCTATGGAGATCGGACGATAGGTGGCGCTATAACTGTTAAAAAGCTTTAAAATCATATATTTCCTATGGTAAACTGCCTGTATTGGCTGTAAATGGTCTTTTCCATCTCTGATCATATAATTTTCATATCATAATGTTCAAAACTAGTGCAATACAATTCTCTGGACTCACTAGATCAATAATTGTCAGAAAAAGTTGAACTACTTCATTTGGATAGCTATAATAGGTTCACTTCAAAATCTGGCCTTTACCAAGTGTCCCCGAAAGCCTATATCTCTTTAATCAATGCTCAGACCTTCTTAAAAACAAGTCAGAACGTGTGAAATATCACCCTGAACAAGCATGAAAATTTTCAGACAGATCAGACAAAATTTGCCTCTATAACAGTTAAAAAGGTGAAAATGATATGAATTAATGGCATGTTAAGCCAATAAGTGGTATTTTACTGCCCCCTGCTGTTTAAAATAGTCATTTTCTCATATTGGTATTGGTATCAGCCATGGTAAATCATGATAAATGATGGTGTGTGTGTGTGTGTGTGTGTGTGTGTGTGTGTGTGTGTGTGTGTGTGTGTGTGTGTGTGTGTGTGTGTGTGTGTGTGTGGTACAAATATAACAAAGGTTTTATTTTCCAACATGAAAACAAACATAACAGAGTGCTAGTGCACAAATAATAACCGACAATGATAATGGATGAGAGGGGAACTTAAATACACAGATCAAGACAAGGACAACAGGTGACGGTTATGATGATGAGGAGCAGGTGATGATGAGGAGGGTGATGAGGAGCAGGTGCAGGTGATGACGACAGATGGTGAATGTGATGAAGACAGAAGGTGAATGTGATGAAGGTGAATGTGACACCAATATCACTGAAACATTTGTGTGTGTGTGTGTGTGTGTGTGTGTGTGTGTGTGTGTAGCATTATTGTGTGTAGCATATGTAGCAAGTATGCATTATTGAGTTAACATGGAAACACTGGTTTGCTTTAGTGCAGAAAACTGGTCAAAATCATGAGGTTTAAAGTGAAAGTGAGCCAATAAGTGGTCTTCTACTGCCCTCTGCTGGCCATTCTACTTATTAATTAAATTTTTCCACATGTGCTTGCATTTATACTTGAATACACACTAAAAATCACTTATATAGCAATAACTATTATAACACAATCATATTTTGTCAGTGTTAATCACTTTATTTGCACTGACACTTCAAATAATTGCTAGTAATGTGGTAAATCATGGTAAATCATGGTTAACTATGCTGTGTGTGTGTGTGTGTGTGTGTGTGTGTGTGTGTGTGTGTGTGTGTGTGTGTGTGTGTGTGTGTGTGTGTGTGTGTGTGTGTGTGTGTGTAAGCATGCATTGAGTTAACATGGATAAACTGGTTTGCTTTAGTGCAGAAAACTGGTTTAAAGTGAAAGTGAGCCAATAAGTGGTCTTCTACTGCCCTCTGCTGGCCATTCTACTTATTAATGAAATATTTCAACATGTGCTTGCATTCATACTTGAATACACACTAAAAAAATCACTTATATAGCAATAACTATTATAACACAATCATATTTTGTCAGTGTTAATCACTTTATTTGCACTGACACTTCAAATAATTGCTAGTAATGTGATAAATCAGGCTAGAAACATGGTAAATCAAAGTAAATAATACTAGATTGTTGTTTATCTCCTGGTAAATAATACTAGAACATGGTATATCATGGTAAATCATGGTTAACTATGCTGTGTGTGTATGTGTGTGTGTGTGTGTGTGTGTGTGTGTGTGTGTGTGTGTGTGTGTGTGTAAGCATGCATTGAGTTAACATGGAAAAACTGGTTTGCTTTAGTGCAGAAAACTGGTTTAAAGTGAAAGTGAGCCAATAAGTGGTCTTCTAGTGCCCTCTGCTGGCCATTCTACTTAATAATGAAATATTTTACATGTGCTTTTGCATTCATACTTGGACACACACTAAAAATCACGTATATAACTAACTATTATAACACAATAATATTTTGTCAGTGTTCATCACCTCATTTGCACTGACACTTCACATAATTGCTAGTAATGTGGTTAATCATGCTAGAAACATTGTAAATCATAGTAAATAATACTGAAATGAGGTGTATCAAGGTAAATCATGCTAGAATCCTAATAAATCATTCTGGAACATGGTATATGATAGTAAATCATGCTAGAATCATATTAAATAATTCTAGAATGTGGCAAATCGTTGTGGGAGGAGCCTATTTTACTCAAATGGCTATAACTCAAGAAGTAAATGAGATATCTTCACCAAACTCAGTACACATGTGTATGGGTTCAATTTGAGGTCACAGTAAACAATTTTATGGAGATCGGACCATAGGTGGCGCTATAACTGTTAAAAAGCTTTAAAACCATATATATCCCATGGCAAATTGCCTGTATTGGCTGTAAATGGTCTTTTCCATCTATTATGTCAGTGGTTACATGCTTGCTAAATAAATCTTAATAACTTTTGATGCTTTTGTGCTTAAATGCCTTAAAGGCCTTAACTGCTTGAACCCCGATAAATGCTGCTTGCAGCTTTAATTAGGGGTTCAAGCACGAAGTGCTGAAACCCTATTGTAATTGTACTGATTTTTATTATTAGGGGCCAAGCACCGAAGGTGCGGAGGCACCTATTGTATCTGTTCCCGTTCTTATTATTATTATTCTTCCTTCTTCCAACTGGGAGTCTATGGCAGCCCATAGAACCGAATGCGGGAAAGTTGTTTTGGTTTGACATTCTGATAGAGGACAGTCCCAACATTAAATACACCAATTTTGGTGTGTCTAAGTCATTCCCTCTAGCGCCACCACCTGTCCAAAGTTTCACTTTTATTTTGCTAATAACTTTTGAACCGTAAGGCCAATCAACAAAATTCTTTTTCTCTCTGATTCCTGAGCTCATGCCAATTCGATTGCACCCTATGACGTCATTTCCGTCATAACAATATGGCCGCCATTATGAATTTATCTAAAAAGCTACTTTTTCGAACTCGTCCTAGACGGTTTGTCCGATTTGCACGAAAATTGAACCAGATCATCTACAGACCATGCTGACAAAAAGTTATGGAATTCAAGTTGATTCGCTTAACAGTTTTCGATAAACCCACGAATAAATTTTACGTAGCGCTTGCGAAAACAGATGTAAAGCCGTATCTCCGCAACGCTTTATCAGATTCAGACCAAAGTTGGTACATGTCATCACAAGCATGACCTGAGGCTACATGCTGTGTTTCGGCGCAGCGCCACCTACTGGTCCGGAGATATGAAAAATGGCTATTTTTGCTTATAACTTCTGAACAGTTTGTCCAAAAATCATAAAATTGGTCTCGTTAGATTCAGGGTAACATGCCGAGTCCACTGATATCCAATATTACCATATCGGCCATTTTGGCTGTCGGCCATTTTGAATTTTGTGCTAAAATGCTGTATTTTAAGAACGCATGAACGGATTGTTACGGAACTTGGTATGGGTCATCAGCCCGATGTCCTGAAGGAGCGTGAGAAGTTTCGAAACAGCGCCACCTAGTGGTGAATTTGTTTTTTCAAATGCTTATAACTTTGGGTGTGGTCAACTTATTTTCACGAAACTCATCTTTTTAGACTCCTGAATCATTGCCGAGTCCTATGATACCAAACATGCTAGGTTTTGCCTTACGGTTTGTGTAGCGTTGTGATTTAGCGCTTAAAAAACATTTGGCTATATCTTCGAAACCGCTAGTCCGATCGAGACGAAACCACCGTCAGAAGTTTGGAAACATAGGTCGATAGCTATACGCCAATGCCCAAATGCGAAAATATTGATGTTTAGGGGTAGTAAATTCCAAACAAAGTCATGTGTCAGTCATTTTTTACGTGTTTTTTCATATAAATGCCTATAACTCTGAAGCAAATTGAGATATTTTCACCAAAACTGACACACATATGTATGGGCTCACTCTGAGGACACGTAAAAAAAATTGTGGGACTGAGCCTCTTGGTGGCGCTATAATAGAACAAAACATGAAATTCCCATTGACTTCAATAGAGTTTTGTGAAATAAAATGCTATTTTCATTCAAAACCTACTTTTTCGATCTCCTCCTAGAGTATTTGTCCGATTTTCACCAAAATCGAATCGTATCATCTCCAGAGTGTGCTGACTAAAAGTTATGGATTTCGTGTCAATAGACGAAACCGTTTTCGTATAGCGTAGCAGCAAAGTTGAGGCATGATGCTAAAAGCACTATTCAGGCTTTATCTCTGCAACGCCTTGACATATTGACACCAAACTTTGTATGTGTCATTGTCACTTCACTCTGACCACATCACATCAGTTTTGTAACTGCGCCACCTATTGGTCGAAAGTGATAATCCATTAAATCATATTTTAAATGATTTTTTATATGATTTTTCAGCCATTTCATCTAAAATCCTCTTTAAATGTATTTAATTGCTCATTGTTCCAGTTGGTCTGACACCTTCAGCCATGTTGGCATATCCTGTCATCTGCTTGTGTAACCCAGGTCACTGACATGATCAATAGTGATTATAATCATTTTATTTTTATTAATATCTGTTTAGTATTAATAACAAAAGAATGCAGATAAGTTAATTTAAGTTTTATGTTATATTATATTATATTGCAAAAGAATATCTAGAAAAAGAAATTGGCCAAAGAAAGTTCAGATCGGATGAGGTCGGAGGTTAGTCCCGCCTCCAGGAAGGGAGTTCGTTTTCATAGCGCGGAGAAAACAAAAACGAGAGCAGCAGAGAGTGTGACGAAGAAAAAGATGACGCAGATTGACGCTAGACAGCTGCATTGTTCATAACTAGAGATTCGAAATAATCTAAAATAGATTATTTTAGTGAAAATACCATTAGAAGTCACAATTTAAATGTAATAGTCGGATGTCGGTTTGACAGACGAAGAGATTGAGACGAACGGGAAAAGTTTGAAGCGCACGTAAAAAAAATTAAGACTGAAACCATCTAGAGTGAGGCCAAATCTAAAGAAAACCTTTTTATTTTTCTCTTTCACTTACTTTTTCTTGGTGAGTACCATTTTTGCAATAATATGTGTATACTGAGTGGTTTTGAAATATGGAAATTTATCAATTGAAATGTAATGTGACAGATATGCATCTAAAAACGGTAATTGAATCTATATTTTCATGATAATTGTGTAAATAATGTTTAACGGTTCATAATATGTATATTTGTTAAATTTATCTATGAAGAAATGTTACATGTGACGCTAGCTTTGCTAGCTGTGTGCATAGGTTTCAATATACTAAGTGAACATGTGGTTGATTAGCATGTATGTTCAGTGCATTGGAAATTGAGTGATAAACCAGACAACTTAATTTAAACAGTTTATTGAACAGCTGAATAATAATTACTTTTGGCTTTGTTCCTGCAAGGCCGGGGTTTTTTTGTTTTGTTTAGTTTCTCTTGTTTTCTTGAGCATCGTTGCCTATTGAGTCCTGATCTGTCCCTGCCGTGGATGACTGTTCTGTCGGTGGTTTGGACATGGCGAGCCAACCGTCTGCTTGATCGTACCTGGAAATTAAAAATTCGTTTTGCTGAACTGGTAGGACAAAACATACTCACCTTGAACTGTGCTATTTAGTTTTTTTTGTTCTTTTTTTTTTCTGGATTTTTCCCTGGATCAATCGTTGGATTTTTTTTAATATGGACTGAACAAAAAAAATATTCAGTGACATCTGAACATTGAATCCGATTCCCGAAGTTGTTTTTGTTTTTTGATACTCTGGACACTGATTTTGAATTGTGAACTTGATCTTGAAATCTAAATTTCCAAATTGAACTAAGGTGTAAATTGTGAACTGAACTACTGTCTAACTTTGCTGTTTATTGTTTATTCATATCATTTTATTTGTCAAAAGATTCAATTCAATTCATTTGGTTTTTTTTTCCTTAATAACAATCCCTAGTAATTAACATTTACCTTTGAGTCTGAGTTGCTTTCTTTCTTTAGTTTCTGTTATAAATTCCCTATACTCCAGTGAGTCGAACCCATCTTCTGTAATCTGGTCCTAGATATAAATAATCGCCTGTACCCACGTTATTATGCCATAAAACGAGTAGCTGTGGGTTACAGGTAAAAGTTGGCGAGCCAGACAGCCAGGAGTATACAAATAACATTTTTAACAGATTTAAACACACAGTAAGCAATTTGTAGTCATGGAAATTGTGAATAGGGAAAATATCAAAGTTCCGAATTCAGTTATTGTCAGTGGCATAACTCTCTCTGACCTGGACCAAGAGCTGGAAGCCAGTCTGAAGGTATATGGTTCGATCAAGCGCAACTTGCTTATCGACGACCCAGAATCAGAGTACCACCGCAATGCAATTGTGGAGTTTGTTAATGAATCTGCCATGAATGATCTGGAGCCCTCACTGCCTATGGTTATCCAAAGTATTGAAGATGCAAATGTTGCTTTCCATGTTCGCAGCCTAGGGAGTGTGTATGCCTCTGCAGTTAGTAGCAGTGCTACTGAAGAGTACTTGGAGAGCCTGCAGGCCATCGCCCAAGCCAGTGGAATGTCTCTGCAGGATGTTCTTCAAATTGAGCTGCAAAAGATCTCTGTTTCAAAGTTTCCACCAAACGAACCCTCTAGACCTGGTACTCCTGCACAAGTGATTCTAGAACCTAAAAACCCTGCCAAGGAGAGCACACCGGTAATGTCACCTTACCAGCTGAGAAGCCCTCACACTAGCGTTGCTGAAACAGTGTCTGTGAACCTGCCTACAAGTGCGCTGAATCCTCCAGGTATTCAGCGGGTGGTGATGGAGCATGTAGTGAAAACCAATGATGCAATGTCCTCTTCTCATGCCATTTTGCGTCTTAAAGCTTTCTCAGGAAGGAGTCCAAGACCGAGTACTGAACCTGACTTTGATACTTGGCGGGCCAGCGTTGACTTTCTACTTAACGACCAGTCACTCTCTGACTTGCATAAAACCCGAAGAATTCTTGACAGTCTGCTGCCCCCAGCCTCAGATGTTGTCAGGCATGTTGGTCCAGAAGCATTACCAGCACAGTGCCTTGAACTTTTGGAATCTGTGTATGGCTCAGTGGAAGATGGAGATGAGCTGCTAGTGAAGTTCATAAGTGCTCTACAAAACCAGGGAGAAAAACCTTCAACTTACTTGCATCGTCTCCATGTGATGTTGAGCGCCACAATCAGGCGTGGTGGTGTTACAGAAGTTGAACGCCATCGTTGTCTTCTCAAGCAGTTCTGCCGAGGGTGCTGGGACAACAACTTGATTGCCGACCTGCAGCTGGATGGAAGGAAAACGTCACCCCCTTCTTTTGCTGAACTTGTAGTACTCATTCGTACTGCAGAAGACAAACAGTCACTAAAAGAGGAGAGGATGAGGAAACACCTTGGATTAAATAAGCATGCTCCTGTTCCAGTCAAGTTCCGAACTACCACTCACCAACAGTCTGTCTATTGCAGCAATGTACCTGATGAGCCTAAGGATGAAGTGCAACATAACCCAAGTCAAAAGCAAAAGTCAACTAAGCCTAAAAGTAATGTTGATAAGTCTGAAGTAGATGCACTTAAGAAAGAAGTCGCACGGCTTCAAACCCAGATTTCTATGATGAAGGCTGACCCTGTTAGAAAAGAGAAGACTCATACTGATGGGAATGAACTTTATGAACTGAAGCGTCAAGTAGCTGAGCTCCAAGCTAATCTTGTTCCAAGAATACCAGAGAAGTATTCAGAGAGACCTTCAGCTTCCAGGAATTTTCCTGTGAAATATAGATCCAGGATGATGGAACCAGAGATAAATGAAAGCACACAACCCATTTGGAATTCAGCCAACAGACCCCGTCCTGGCTATTGCTTTCGGTGTGGAGAGGACGGACATCTTGCAGTCAATTGTGAGAATGATCCAAATCCCCGCAGAGTGGAAGAAAAGCGTCGTGAACTGAGGGACCGTCAAGCCGCTTGGGACTTGAGGAATTCCTCTAACTTGCAATCTTTAAACTGAGATCAGTCTCTGTCGTGGGGCAGACAGAGACTGGCAAAAGAGAACAATGCCCAAAGAAGCATGGCCGTCTGCACAACCAGAATGTTTATGGCACTCTATGTCATGAGTTACCTGCAGGATTGGTGGGAACCAGGTGTACTGCCAGGATTCAAATTGAAGGAAGAGAAGTCAACTGTCTTCTAGATACCGGATCACAGGTAACCACCATTCCTCGATCCTATTATGAAAGGTATTTATCCAGACATCCCATGAAGTCATTGGAGCATTTGTTAGAAGTTGAAGGAGCCAATGGCCAGGCCGTTCCTTATTTGGGTTATGTGGAGGTCAGTCTGAAGTTTCCCAAAGATTTCCTTGGTATGGAAGCTAAAGTCCCCACCCTGGCATTAATAGTTCCTGATCTGATGAACTCACCACAGATTCTCATTGGAACAAATTCACTTGATGTGTTATATGCCAACTGCACTCAAGGAGAAACATCCACCTGCAAGTCACTCTTCTATGGCTATCAAGCGGTGATAAATGTTCTGGAGAGGAGGAAACAGCAAGCTTCTGTTGAAACAGTGGGGTGTGTAAAGTTGAAGGGAAACCAACCAGAAGTTGTGCCAGCAGGATGTACAGTAGTCCTTGATGGCCTGGTTCAAGTGAAAGGTCCTCTGTCTGAGAAATGGGTGTCAGTGGAGTTACCTGCACCATCTTCCTTACCTGGTGGTCTTCTAGTAGCTTGTGGTCTGCACAGTCTACCTGCAAAACATCGTATTACACAGTTACCCGTGGTAATGAGAAATGAAACTCAAATTGACCTAATGATTCCCGCAAAGGCTGTCATTGCTGAAGTTCATGCGGTCCAAAGAGTAATGGGGAAAGAGTTTTTCAAAGGAGTTGAAAGTGAGAAGATGGAGTTAAATCCTCCCATGATCCCTATTGACTTTGGAAATTCCCCTCTATCACCTGAGTGGAAGGAGAGGATAACATCCTTACTGAACTCAATGCCTGATGTTTTTGCATTGAATGATTTGGACTATGGTCACACTGATAAAGTGAAGCACAGAATAAAGCTTAGTGATGAAACCCCATTCAAACATCGAGTTCGTCCTATTCATCCCCAGGATGTGGACGCAGTCAGAAAGCATCTACAAGAACTTCTCGAAGCAGGTGTCATCAGAGAGTCAGAATCTCCATTTTCGTCTCCAATAGTCGTTGTACGGAAGAAGAATAACTCTGTGCGCCTATGCATTGACTTCCGGAAGTTAAACTCCCAGACTATAAAGGATGCCTACGCCCTTCCTAATCTGGAAGAAGCTTTTTCAGTCTTGACCGGATCAAAATGGTTTTCAGTCCTTGACTTGAAGTCAGGCTATTATCAAATTGAGATGGAAGAGTCTGATAAGCAGAAAACCGCCTTCGTATGCCCACTTGGTTTCTGGGAATTTAATAGGATGCCGCAAGGAATCACCAATGCGCCTAGCACGTTTCAACGGCTAATGGAACGATGTATGGGAGACCTAAACCGGAAGGAAGTTCTTGTGTTCATTGATGACCTCATAGTTTTCTCGAACACTTTGGAGGAACATGAGACAAGATTGATGCAAGTACTCAAAAGACTCAGAGAGTTTGGATTAAAGCTTTCACCGGAGAAGTGTAAGTTTGGTCAAACATCCGTCAGATACTTGGGCCACATCGTATCTCAAAATGGAGTGGAGACTGACCCTTCAAAAGTAGAAGCCCTTAAAACCTGGCCAAGACCTACTAATCTGAAGGAGTTAAGATCTTTCCTCGGATTCTCAGGTTACTACAGGAGGTTTGTACAGGATTATTCGAAGATTGTGAAGCCTCTTAATGATCTTACGACTGGATATCCTCCACTGCAAAAGGATCGCAGAAAGAACATGGATAAGACAAAACAGTACTTCAACCCAAAGGAGCAATTTGGAGAAAGATGGTCCAAAGAGTGTCAGCAAGCATTCGACACTGTCATTGCAAAACTTACATCTGCTCCAGTGTTAGGATTTGCCAACCCTAAGCTGCCATATGTGTTGCACACTGATGCTAGTACCAGCGGCCTTGGTGCAGCACTGTATCAAGAACAAGACGGGCAGATGAGAGTCATTGCTTTTGCAAGCCGCGGACTTACTAGAAGTGAAGCAAAATATCCAGCACACAAGTTAGAATTTTTGGCATTGAAGTGGGCCGTTACTGCCAAATTCAATGATTACTTGTATGGAGCTGACTTCACGGTGGTGACTGACAGTAACCCCCTGACATATATCTTAACCTCCGCAAAACTAGATGCTACCAGCTACAGGTGGTTGTCAAGTCTGTCGACTTTTAGCTTTAAAATCCAATACCGGGCTGGAAGTAGGAATCAGGATGCGGATGGATTGTCAAGACGCCCACAAGAGGAAGTTCCTGATGATCTGGAAACGAGAAAGGAGAGGGAAAGAATCAGGCAGTTTGCTTACCATCACTTGACCGATGCCCCACAGTTGGTTGTTTCACCAGAAGCAATAGAAGCAATCTGTGACCGCCATCAAGTATGGCAGCAGTGTGACGACTCTGATTCCTTGTACCAACCAGTGACTTTAGTGGAATCTCTCGCGGTTGGAGCGGATGCCTTACCTCAAGCGTTCCAGCAGGAAGACACTTACCAGTCTGGAGAAATTTCTCAGTTGTCTGAACAAGACTTAAGGAAAAGACAGCGAGCGGATCCAGAAATTGGAATGGTTATCAAGCAGCTGGAATCCAATGAAAAGCCCTGTTCTAAGACCATGCCCTCTGAATTATCCCTGTGGTTCAGGGAGTGGAATCGTTTGGAGCTTAAAAATGGAGTGTTGTTCAGGAAGAGGCAAGAGCAAGGAGGTGAATCATATCAATTAGCACTACCTGCTGATCTTCGTGATATGGTAATGAAGGAGCTACATGACGAAATGGGTCATTTAGGCATTGAGCGAACTGTGGATCTAGTTCGATCCAGATTCTTCTGGCCTAAGATGTCGTTGGCTGTAGAACAAAAAGTAAAAACCTGTGAGCGATGTGTCAGACGGAAAACTCTGCCAGAGAAAGCTGCTCCATTAGTGAATATCAAAACCAGCAGACCATTGGAGTTAGTTTGTATGGATTTCTTGTCACTTGAGGCGGACCGAAGTAACACCAAGGACATACTGGTGATAACGGACCATTTCACAAAGTATGCTGTGGCTGTACCAACAAGAAATCAGAAAGCCCAGACTGTAGCCAAGAGTCTGTGGGACAATTTTCTAGTACACTATGGGTTTCCTGAGAAACTACATAGCGACCAAGGTCCAGACTTTGAGTCTCGCACCATAAAAGAGCTGTGCAAAGTAGCAGGAATATCCAAGATAAGAACTACTCCATACCATCCAAGAGGTAATCCGGTAGAACGGTTCAACCGGACCCTTCTACAAATGCTAGGAACTCTGAGTACTAAGGAGAAGTCAAACTGGAAGGATTTTGTCAAACCTCTAGTGCATGCCTACAACTGCACGAGGAATGATGTGACTGGATTCTCGCCCTACGAACTGATGTTCGGAAGACAACCCAGACTACCAGTTGATTTAGCTTTTGGGCTACCAGTCAACAGTCAGCCTGAATCCCACTCAAAGTATGTGCAAAACCTCAAAAACCGACTGGAGGAGAGTTACAAGGTGGCAACAGGAAATGCTTCTAAAGTAGCTGCACGTAACAAGAGGAGATATGATAAACGTGTTGTTGCCTCTGATTTGGATGTGGGTGACCGTGTGCTTGTGAGAAATGTCCGCATAAGGGGAAAACACAAGCTAGCAGATAGATGGGAATCTGATGTATATGTTGTGATTAAGAAGGCTGGTAACTTACCTGTCTATACAGTCAAACCTGAAAGGAAGGAGGGACCCCTTCGGACATTACATCGGGATTTGTTGCTGCCATGTGGGTTCCTGCAGATGGACAACTCTGAAGAAACACTTACCAAAGAAGTACCTCAGAAACCCAGAACCAGAGCGGTTTCTGCCAGAGAACCTGAGGAAGTTGAAATCCAAAGTGAGCATTCGGAATCTGATGACGATCCAATTGAGTACAATGTTCCTGAAAGGATACTAGAAATTGAATCTCGAATAGTGTCAAATACAAACCCTGTTTCTTCTTCTGAAAGTGGAAGAACTCTGAACTTACCCAGTGTGGAACCTGTGTCAGAGAAGGATGCAGAATATCTTACTCGGGAAGAACCTGTTAGTAATGCAAACTTACCTGAACTTGTGGAAGGAAATGAAATGGATTTATCGGAGGATGAAGTTGTTGATGAAGACTCGGAAGAAGAATCTGAAAGAGGGATTGAAGGAGAGCATGATCCAGAGGAACCTCCTGGTGATCATAACAAATCAGCAGAAAACTTAAAAGGAGAAGATAGAAGTGATAAAGCTTTTTCACAAAAAGAAAGTGCTTTTTCTGGAAATCCTGAAAAGGGTCAAAATGAAGAAACTGAACCTGTGGGAGGACTAAGACGTACCCAAAGATCCCATGAACCCCCAAAAAGACTTCACTATCCCCAGTTGGGAAATCCTCTAAGTTTGGTGATTCAGTCTTTGTTTTCAAGTTTGAGTACAGCGTTCACTAATTCGCTGGAAGACCCGGACCCCCCTAGCAGTTCACAAGGCATTGTGACTGTCCAACCTCAGATGCAGAGGGACCTGCATACATTCAGGAGGGGAGAGTGTAACCCAGGTCACTGACATGATCAATAGTGATTATAATCATTTTATTTTTATTAATATCTGTTTAGTATTAATAACAAAAGAATGCAGATAAGTTAATTTAAGTTTTATGTTATATTATATTATATTGCAAAAGAATATCTAGAAAAAGAAATTGGCCAAAGAAAGTTCAGATCGGATGAGGTCGGAGGTTAGTCCCGCCTCCAGGAAGGGAGTTCGTTTTCATAGCGCGGAGAAAACAAAAACGAGAGCAGCAGAGAGTGTGACGAAGAAAAAGATGACGCAGATTGACGCTAGACAGCTGCATTGTTCATAACTAGAGATTCGAAATAATCTAAAATAGATTATTTTAGTGAAAATACCATTAGAAGTCACAATTTAAATGTAATAGTCGGATGTCGGTTTGACAGACGAAGAGATTGAGACGAACGGGAAAAGTTTGAAGCGCACGTAAAAAAAATTAAGACTGAAACCATCTAGAGTGAGGCCAAATCTAAAGAAAACCTTTTTATTTTTCTCTTTCACTTACTTTTTCTTGGTGAGTACCATTTTTGCAATAATATGTGTATACTGAGTGGTTTTGAAATATGGAAATTTATCAATTGAAATGTAATGTGACAGATATGCATCTAAAAACGGTAATTGAATCTATATTTTCATGATAATTGTGTAAATAATGTTTAACGGTTCATAATATGTATATTTGTTAAATTTATCTATGAAGAAATGTTACATGTGACGCTAGCTTTGCTAGCTGTGTGCATAGGTTTCAATATACTAAGTGAACATGTGGTTGATTAGCATGTATGTTCAGTGCATTGGAAATTGAGTGATAAACCAGACAACTTAATTTAAACAGTTTATTGAACAGCTGAATAATAATTACTTTTGGCTTTGTTCCTGCAAGGCCGGGGTTTTTTTGTTTTGTTTAGTTTCTCTTGTTTTCTTGAGCATCGTTGCCTATTGAGTCCTGATCTGTCCCTGCCGTGGATGACTGTTCTGTCGGTGGTTTGGACATGGCGAGCCAACCGTCTGCTTGATCGTACCTGGAAATTAAAAATTCGTTTTGCTGAACTGGTAGGACAAAACATACTCACCTTGAACTGTGCTATTTAGTTTTTTTTGTTCTTTTTTTTTTCTGGATTTTTCCCTGGATCAATCGTTGGATTTTTTTTAATATGGACTGAACAAAAAAAATATTCAGTGACATCTGAACATTGAATCCGATTCCCGAAGTTGTTTTTGTTTTTTGATACTCTGGACACTGATTTTGAACTGTGAACTTGATCTTGAAATCTAAATTTCCAAATTGAACTAAGGTGTAAATTGTGAACTGAACTACTGTCTAACTTTGCTGTTTATTGTTTATTCATATCATTTTATTTGTCAAAAGATTCAATTCAATTCATTTGGTTTTTTTTTCCTTAATAACAATCCCTAGTAATTAACATTTACCTTTGAGTCTGAGTTGCTTTCTTTCTTTAGTTTCTGTTATAAATTCCCTATACTCCAGTGAGTCGAACCCATCTTCTGTAATCTGGTCCTAGATATAAATAATCGCCTGTACCCACGTTATTATGCCATAAAACGAGTAGCTGTGGGTTACACTTGCGCTTGGCCCCGATAATTGCTGCTTGCAGCTATATTTATTATTATTATTCTTCTGCCGTAAAACGCATCGTGCAGCCCAAACCGTAAGGGCTAGAGCATTGAAACTTTGCCAGATGGTAGTACAAAAATCGAGGAGAGGTTCAGAGATTATGACCCCGATTGGCCCATAGGTGGCGCTATAGCAACCAAAAGCGCGAAACTGCTCATAACTCCTAGACCGTATGTCGCAGACTCAAGTGTCTTATATCATTGGAAAGCTGGACGCCTGACGAACAAAACGTATATCTCCGATTTCATTTCCGTCATGATAGATTTTCCGCCATTTTGAATTTTGGCGAAAATCTACTTTTGCGAACTAGTCCCTGGTTTTTTGCCCGATCGGAGCCAAACCAGTGCAGAAATATTCTCTGGAGTCTGAAGATCAATAATTATCGAAAAAATGTTGAAATTTCGATTCATGGACGCTAGGGGGCGCAAAATAATCGTTGTGGGAGGAGCCTATTTTACTAAAATGGCTATAACTTAAAAAGTAAATAAGATAGCTTCACCAAACTCGGTACACATGTGTATGGGTTCATTCTGGGGTCACAGTAAAAAAATCGCGACGATTGAACACTAGGTGGCGCTATAACATGAAAAAAACATGAAAAGGGCTATAACCACCTGACCGTTAGTCCGATTGACTTGAAAATTGGTATGCAGTGTCTTGGTCCAAGGTGCCATGTATGTCTATGAGGACATTGGCGTATCTCAAAAAACATGGCCGCCATTGGCCAATGAAGTTGAGCACCTATTAGACAAGGTTAACGGAGGCCGATCGGAACGAAACTCGATGGGCATGTTCGACTCATGGCCCTAGAGGTCTGTAAGAATTTTGAAAGAAATCGGCCACTAGTTGGCGCTAACGAGTTTTTTGGCTCTGTAATCACGTGGTGTTACACTTATCGTCACAAAAAGCATATCATTTGATATATCTGCTCATGCTGAACAACTTTGCCTCAAGAACCATTTCTGTCAATCAAACCGTTCATTAAATATTCATGAATATGTCTAAAACCTACTTTTGCGAACTAGTCCTAGGTTTTTTGCCCGATCGGAACCAGACCAGTCTAGGACAATTCTCTGGACTCTCTAGATCAATAATTATCAAAAAAAAGTTGAACTTTTGCATTTGGATGGCTGTAATAGGATCATTTATAAAATGGGCATGGAAAAATACATTAAAAAGCCTATAAATCCTAAATAAAAACCCAGAACTTCACAAAAATTGGTGAACTTATGTGACATAACATCATTAACAAGCATGCAAAATTTCATGGAGATCGGACGATAGGTGGCGCTATAACTGTTAAAAATCTTTAAAACCATATATTTCCTATGGTAAACTGCCTGTATTGACTGTAAATGGTCTTTTCCATCTCTGAATATATAATTTTCATATCATAATGTTAAAAACTAGTGCAATACAATTCTCTGGACTCACTAGAACAATAATTGTCAGAAAAAGTTGAACTACTTCATTTGGATAGCTATAATAGGTTCACTTCAAAATGTGGCCTTTACCAAGTGTCCCCGAAAGCCTATATCTCTTTAATGAATGTTCAAACCTTCTTAAAAACAAGTCAGAACATGTGAAATATCACTCTGAACATGCATGAAAATTTTCAGACAGATCTGACAAAATTTGCCTCTATAACAGTTAAAAAGGTGAAAATGATATGAATATAATGACATATTAAGCCAAGAAGTGGTATTTTACTGCCCCCTGCTGTTTAAAATAGTCATGTTGTCATATTGTTCTATAATTTATATTTAGACTTTATAAAATCACTATTTTAACATTTACAATTACATTTAGTCAAAAATCCATCTGTTAAATTATTAGTATTGACAGTTTGATCACATCATATATTTCAAATGTCTGTATCTACAATATAATGTGTGTGTGTAGTCTTAGGTTTCTGAATAAATTCTGAATGATCTGATTAATAGCTTACAAAGACTTTGTGAAATGTTTATAGACCATTCAAATATATTTTCATAATGACATATCCCAATAGCATTGAAAAAACAACATTTGTCTTGTGTGTGTGTGTGTGTGTGTGTGTGTGTGTGTGTGTGTGTGTGTTAACATGCATTATGGATTTAAAATGGAAAAACTGGTTTGCTTTAGTGCAGAAAAATGGTGAAAATCAAGAAGTTTAAAGTGAAAGTGAGCCAATATGTGGTCTTCTACTGCCCTCTGCTGGCCATTCTACTTATTAATGTCTACCCACATATGCTTTTGCATTCATTAGACACTAAAAATCACTTATATAACAATAAAACACTAAAAAATCACTTATATAACAATTACTATTGTAGCACAATCATATTTTGTCAGAGTTTATCACTTCATTTTTACTGATACTTCACATAATTGCTAGCAATGTGGTAAATCATGGTTAAATCACACTAAAAACATGGTAAATCAATAAATGATACTAGAATGTGGTGTATCAAGGTAAATCATACTACAATCCTGGTACATCATTCTAGAACATAGTATATCATGGTACATCATGCTAGAACATGGTAAATCATGGTAAACTATGCTAGAACAGGGTAAATCATGGTAAGCCATGATAAATCATAATAAACTATGGTAAATCATGTTAGAATGTGGTATATCATGGTAAATCATGCTAGAACATGGTAAATCATGGTAAACTATGCTAGAACAGGGTAAATCATGGTAAACTATGATAAATCATGATAAACTATGGTAATCCATGCTAGAATCACAGTAAACAATGGTAAATCATACTAGAATGTAGTATATCATGGTAAATTATGCTAGAATATGGCAAATCATGCTAGAATCATAGTAAATAATACTAGAATGTGCTAAATTGTTGTGGGAGGAGCCTATTTTACTAAAATGGCTATAACTCAAGAAGTAAATGAGATATCTTCACCAAACTCAGTACACATGTGTATGGGTTCAATTTGAGGTCACAGTAAACAATTCTATGGAGATCGGACCATAGGTGGCGCTATAACTGTTAAAAAGCTTTAAAACCATATATATCCCATGGTAAACTGCCTGTATTGGCTGTAAATGGTCTTTTCCATCTATTATGTCCGTGGTTACATGCTTGCTAAATAAATCTTAACTTTTGATGCTTTTGTGCTTAAATGCTTAAAAGGCTTTAACTGCTTGAACCCCGATAAATGCTGCTTGCAGCTTTAATTATTATTATTATTCTTCCCTAAAACGCATCGTGCAGCCAAAACCGTAAGGCCTAGAGACGTGATACTTGGTCAAATGGTAGTAGTATTGCTCGCTACTCAGATACACGGACTTAGCCAAATCGGCCCATAGGTGGCGCTACAGCAACCAAAAGCGCGAAACTGCTCAGAACTCCTAGACCGTATGTCGTAGACTCAAGTGTCTTATATCATTGGGAAGCTGGATGCCTGATGAACAAAACGTATATCTCCGATTTCATTTCCGCCATGATAGATTTTCCGCCATTTTGAATTTTGCCAAAAACCTACTTTTGCGAACTAGTCCTAGGTTTTTCGCCCGATCGGAACCAAACCAGTACAGAAATGTTCTCTGGAGTCTGAATATCAATAATTATCGAAAAAAAGTTGAAATTTCGATTCACGGACGCTAAGGGGCGCCAAAACGTACGTTGTGGGAGGGGCCTATTTTACTAAAATGGCATTAACTCCAGAAGTAAATGAGGTATCTTCACCAAACTCGGTACACATGTGTAAGAGGTCAATCTGAGGTCACAGTAAAAAAATCGCGGCGATTGGCCACATGGTGGCGCTATAACTTGAAAAAAACATAAAACAGGCTTTAACCACCTGACCGTTAGTCCGATTGACTTGAAAATTGGTATGCAGTGTCTTGGCCCAAGGTGTCATGTATGTCTATGAGGACATTGGTGTATCTCAAAAAACATGGCCGCCATCGGCCAATGAAATTTGAGCACCTATTAGACAAGGTTAACGGAGGCCGATCGGAACGAAACTCGATGGGCATGTTCAACTCATAGCCCTAGAGGTCTGTAAGAATTTTGAAAGAAATCGGCCACTAGTTGGCGCTAACGAGTTTTACGGCTCTGTAATCACGTGGTGTTACACTTATTGTCACAAAATGCATATCATTTGATAGATCTGCTCATGCTGAACAACATTGCCTCTAGAACCATAGCTGTCAATCAAATCGTTCATTAATTATTCGCGAATATGTTAAAAACCTACTTTTGCGAACTAGTCCCTGGTTTTTCGCCCGATCGGAACCAGACCAGTCTAGGACAATTCTCTGGACGCTCTAGATCAATAATTATCGAAAAAAAGTTGAACTTTTGAATTTTTCGTATGGCTATAATTGGGTCATAAAGAAAATGGGCGTGGCAAAATGCACTCAAAAGCTTATAAATCCTAAACGAAAACTCAGAACTTCACGGAAATTGGTGAGCATATGTGCCATAATATTCTAAACAAGCATGCCAAATTTCATGTTGATCGGACCATAGGTGGCGCTATAACTGTTAAAAAGGTTTGAAAACCATATATTTCCTATGGTAAATTGCCTGTATTGGCTGTAAATGGACTTTTCCATCTATTATTTCAGTGGTTAACCCTCTGGGGACCAAGGTGTTTTTGGGGCCCTTGAGATGTTCTGACATGCCTTGACATTTGTGCTTTTTTCAGTTATTTATAAACATGTTAATGACAAAGGTGTAAATTCACTATATATAGCACAAACAGGGCTACCATAATATGCGAGCAACTTGTATGTAGATGTTTGTATTTTTAAGAGAATAATGTTTATGCGTGGTTATTGGAAAAAATAAAAATGAAAGTTGCTGAATTAAGACCACAAAACACATATTAAATATGTGTCCACAAGACTTTTGACCAATGGATGTGGTCCCTTTGAGTTCTAGCTTCAAAATTATATGAAAATAGTCTTGCTTTATCGTTCACAAAAAAAAAATACATTGATTTAAATGGTGTAAAACAGGTTTTGCTTGGAAAGCCAATATGCGAGGGGGAGGAGTAGTTCACACCCACTCTGCATAATGACTCTGCCTAATGAGCCATCCTTTCAGGTGTGACACTGACTGAGCCACAATGCAAGGACAAAGGATGTATTTAGAAGAAGACTTATATTGACCATTTAAGATTTTGCTTACATCTCTCTTGTAAATATGTTTTGCTATTTTATTAAAAATGTTACAATTACAACAATAATTACAATTTCAACAATATTTCAAGTGTACTCTTTCTTTGTAAAAAAGAAAAAGAAAAAAGATTATAGGCCTACATTTTATCATATGTATTCATTAGTTTGAATATAGCCGCATTGGAACATCTAACATCTTAGTCTATGACTTTATTTTTGACAAATATATATATATATATATATATATATATATATATATATATATATATATATATATATATATATATATATATAAAACGTTAGATATGAGCAGAAATTGCTAAACAAAAGCTTATTTTATGTGGCAGTATATTTTACAGTAGCCTAAAAACTGTACCCAAATCTAGTCAACAAGTGACTGACTGTAGCGTTGTTTTTATGAAATATTAGGGCATATAAATGCTAATTTGCAGTTTAATACGTTGCTTATACAAATACATTTTATTTCAACATATTCCAGTCGATTTTTACTCATCTCAGTAGGCTATAGCAAAGCAGTTTATTCTTTCACACACAGACGCGCGATTTATATTTAGGCTAAACAGTCTTTACAAATATGTACCCTTCATTCATCTCACAGAAAGGCGAGTCATATTATAGAAATGCGATTCATCTTTTTGCGGTTTGCATAGGCCTACACTAACGTTATTCCATAACGTTATTCCACACTTGAGAAAAGAAAACAGCCTACCTCACTCCTCAGCGGGATCTGCTCCTCATATCAGGATATATTGTTCCTCATATCAGCACTGTTCTGAGGAATCTTTTCTCCATAAGGTAGGCTATATTATGCCTCACTCGATCGCGACGCGCTTTGTTTACAGCTGATGTGGGCGTTTCACAGATCTTCAATAGTTCTCAGAATTTGCGTTTGAATAGCACGCGCTCTCCGGGGAGTGGTCACATTACTGTGAATTAGCTCGTAATGAGCTCGACTGGAGTCGCTCTCTTTTTATACAGATTACAGAAGATGAGAATATTTGTTTTTTATATAAGTTACTTCATTTAACAGATGCGATCTCAAGCTTTATGCCCGTGGGTCTGTTTGCCTGTTTGACTGAATTTTCGCGGAGTTATAGATCATTTTCGAACGCGTTTCAAATGGGAGTTTACTGACAGTGAGAAGGCAGAAATCGCATCATGTTAATTTTTCTTTATTTGTCAAAAAGCAAAACACTTTATTTTTATTGTGAGTATACAGAAAAAAAATAGAAACTGAACAGGATCGTTTGATGTATTACACGAAAATGAAAGATCAAAATTAACAGAGCATTTAGTGTTTATTTTCATTGCTAAAAAAAAAAAACGAGCAAAACGCGCCGGCGCGTTTTTGGTCCCCAGAGGGTTAAAAGCTTTCTAAATAAAACTTAATGTCTTAAATGCTTATGTGCTTAAAGGCCTTAAATGCTTGAACCCCGATAAATGCTGCTTGCAGCTTTAATTATTATTATTATTATTATTATTCCGCCGTAAAACGCATCGTGCAGCCCAAACCGTAAGGGCTAGAGCTTTGAAACTTTGCCATGTGGTAGTACAAAAATCGAGGAGAGGTTATCAAATTATGACCACGATTGGCCCATAGGTGGCGCTATAGCAACCAAAAGCGCGAAACTGCTCATAACTCCTAGACCGTAAGTCCTAGACTCAAGTGTCTTATATCATTGGAAAGCTGGATGCCTGACGAACAAAACGTATATCTCCGATTTTATTTCCGCCATGATAGATTTTCCGCCATTTTGAATTTTGTCGAAAATCTACTTTTGCGAACTAGTCCCTGGTTTTTCGCCCGATCGGAACCAAACCAGTGCAGAATTGTTCACTGGAGTCTGAATATCAATAATTATCGAAAAAAAGTTGAAATTTCGATTCACGGTCGCTAGGGAGTGCAAAATTAACGTTGTGGGAGGAGCCTATTTTACTAAAATGGCTATAACTCCGGAAGTAAAAGAGGTATTTTAACCAAACTTGGTACACATGTGTAAGAGGTCAATCTGAGGTCACGGTAAAAAAATCGCGGCGATTGGCCACATGGTGGCGCTATAACATGAAAAAAACATAAAACAGGCTATAACCACCTGACCGTTAGTCCGATTGACTTGAAAATTGGTATGCAGTGTCTCGGTCCAAGGTGCCATGTATGTCTATGAGGACATTGGCGTATCTCAAAAAACATGGCCGCCATCGGCCAATGAAGTTTGAGCACCGATTAGACAAGGTTAACGGAGGCCGATCGGAGCGAAACTCGATGGGCATGTTCGTCTCATGGCCCTAGAGGTCTGTAAGAATTTTGAAAGAAATCGGCCACTAGTTGGCGCTAACGAGTTTTATGGCTCTGTAATCACGTGGTGTTACACTCATCCACACAATATGCATATCATTTGATAGATCTGCTCATGCTGAACAACTTTGCCTCAAGAACCATTGCTGTCAATCAAACCGTTCATTAAATATTCACGAATATGTCTAAAACCTACTTTTGCGAACTAGTCCTAGGTTTTTCGCCCGATCGGAACCAGACCAGTCTAGGACAATTCTCTGGACTCTCTAGATCAATAATTATCAAAAAAAAGTTGAACTTTTGCATTTGTATGGCTGTAATAGGGTCATTTATAAAATGGGTGTGGCAAAATACACTCAAAAGCCTATAAATCCTAAATGAAAACTCAGAACTTCACAAAAATTGGTCAGCCTATGTGTCATAACATCATTAACAAGCATGCAAAATTTTATGGAGATCGGACGATAGGTGGCGCTATAACCTTTAAAAAGCTTTAAAACCATATATTTCCTATGGTATGTTGCTTGTATTGGCTGTAAATGGTCTTTTCCATCTCTGATCATATAATTTTCATATCATAATGTTCAAAACTAGTGCAATACAATTCTCTGGACTCACTAGATCAATAATTGTCAGAAAAAGTTGAACTACTTCATTTGGATAGCTATAATAGGTTCACTTCAAAATGTAGCCTTTACCAAGTGTCCCCGAAAGCCTATATCTCTTTAATGAATGACTCAGACCTTCTTAAAAACAAGTCAGAACATGTGAAATATCACTCTGAACATGCATGAAAATTTTCAGACAGATCAGACAAAATTTGCCTCTATAACAGTTAAAAAAGTGAAAATGATATGATTATATTGGCATGTTAAGCCAATAAGTGGTATTTTACTGCCCCCTGCTGTTCAAAATAGTCATTTTGTCATATTGTTCTATAATTTATATGTAGACTTTATAAAATCACTATTTTAACATTTACAATTACATTTAGTCAAAATCCATCTGTTAAAGTATTAGTATTGACAGTTTGATCACATCATACATTTCAAATGTCTGCATCTACAACATAATGTGTGTGTGTAGTCTTAGGTTTCTGAATAAATTCTGAATCATCTGATTAATAGCTTGCAAAGACTTTGTGAAATGTTTATAGACCATTCAAATATATTTTCATAATGACATATCCCAATAGCATTGAAATAACAACAACAACATTTGTCTTTGTGTGTGTGTGTGTGTGTGTGTGTGTGCGTGCGTGCGTGCGTGCCTGCGTGCGTGCGTGCGTGTGTGTGTGTGTGTGTAAACATGCATTATGGAGTTAAAATGGAAAAACTGGTTTGCTTTAGTGCAGAAAAATGGTGAAAATCAAGAAGTTTAAAGTCAAAGTGAGCCAATATGTGGTCTTCTACTGCCCTCTGCTGGCCATTCTACTTATTAATGAAGTCTACTCACATAATTATGCTTTTGCATTCAATAGACACTAAAAATCACTTATATAACAATAAAACACAAAAAAATCACTTATATAACAATTACTATTGTAGCACAATCATATTTTGTCAGAGTTGATCACTTCATTTTTACTGATACTTCACATAATTGCTAGCAATGTGGTAAATCATGGTAAATCACACTAAAAACATGGTAAATCATAATAAATAATACTAGAATGTGGTGTATCAAGGTAAATCATACTACAATCCTGGTACATCATTCTAGAACATGGTATATCATGGTACATCATGCTAGAACATGGTAAATCATGGTAAACTATGCTAGAACAGGGTAAATCATGGTAAGCCATGATAAATCATAATAAACTATGGTAAATCATGTTAGAATGTGGTATATCATGGTAAATCATGCTATAACATGTTAAATCATGGTAAACTATGCTAGAACAGGGTAAATCATGGTAAACTATGATGAATCATGGTAAACTATGATAAATCATGATAAACTATGGTAATCCATGCTAGAATCACAGTAAACAATGGTAAATCATACTAGAATGTAGTATATCATGGTAAATTATGCTAGAATATGGCAAATCATGCTAGAATCATAGTAAATAATACTAGAATATGCTAAATTGTTGTGGGAGGAGCCTATTTTACTAAAATGGCTATAACTCAAGAAGTAAATGAGATATCTTCACCAAACTCAGTACACATGTGTATGGGTTCAATTTGAGGTCACAGTAAACAATTATATGGAGATCGGACCATAGGTAGCGCTATAACTGTTAAAAAGCTTTAAAACCATATATATCACATGGTAAATTGCCTGTATTGGCTGTAAATGGTCTTTTCCATCTATTATGTCAGTGGTTACATGCTTATTAAATAAATCTTAATAACTTTTGATACTTTTGTGCTTAAATGCCTTAAAGGCCTTAACTGCTTGAACCCCGATAAATGCTGCTTGCAGCTTTAATTAGGGGTTCAAGCACGAAGTGCTGAAACCCTATTGTAATTGCCCTGATTTTTATTATTATTATTATTCTTCCCTAAAACGCATCGTGCAGCCAAAACCGTAAGGCCTAGAGATGTGATACTTGGTTAAATGGTAGTAGTATTGCTCGCTACTCAGATACACGGACTTAGCCAAATCGGCCCATAGGTGGCGCTACAGCGACCAAAAGCGCGAAACTGCTCATAACTCCTAGACTGTATGTTGTAGACTCAAGTGTCTTATATCAATGTAATCAAGACCTCATGGCAAACAAAACGTATATCTCCGATTTTATTTCCGGTATGCAAATTTTTCCGCCATTTTGAATTTTGTCAAAAACCTACTTTTGCGAACTAGTCCTAGGTTTTTCGACCGATCGGAACCAAACCAGTGCAGAAATGTTCTCTGGAGTCTGAATATCAATAATTATCGAAAAAAAGTTGAAATTTCGATTCACGGTCGCTAAGGGGCGCCAAATTGTATGTTGTGGGAGGAGCCTATTTCACTAAAACGGCCATAACTCCAGAAGTAAATGAGGTATCTTCACCAAACTCGGTACAATTATTTATGAGGTCAATCTGAGGTCAGAGTAAAAAAATTGCGGCGATTGGCCACATGGTGGCGCTATAACATGAAAAAAACATAAAACTGGCTATAACCACCTGACCATTAGTCCAATTGACTTGAAAATTGGTATGCAGTGTCTTGGTCCAAGGTGTCATGTATGTCTATGAGGACATTGGTGTATCTCAAAAAACATGGCCGCCATCGGCCAATGAAGTTTGAGCACCTATTAGACAAGGTTAACGGAAGCCGATCGGAACGAAACTCGGTGGGCATGTTCGACTCATGGCCCTAGAGGTCTGTAAGAATTTTGAAAGAAAACGGCCACTAGTTGGCGCTAACGAGTTTTATGACTCTGTAATCACGTGGTTTTACACTTATTGTCACAAAATGCATATCATTTGATAGATCTGCTCATGCTGAACAACTTTGCCTCAAGAACCATTGCTGTCAATCAAACCGTTCATTAAATATTCGTAATTATGTTAAAAACCTACTTTTGCGAACTAGTCCTAGGTTTTTCGCCCGATCGGAACCAAACGAGTCTAGGACAATTCTATGGAATCTCAAAATCAATAATTATCAAAAAAAAGTTGAACTTTTGCATTTTTCGCATGGGTATATTGGGTCATAAAGAAAATGGGCGTGGCAAAATGCACTCAAAAGCCTATAAATCCTAAACGAAAACTCAGAACTTCACGAAAATTGGTGAGCATATGTACCATAACATTCTAAAGAAGCATGCAAAATTTCATGTAGATCGGAAGATAGGTGGCGCTATAACTGTTAAAAAGCTTTGAAAACCCTGTATTTCCTATGGTACATTGCCTGTATTGGCTGAAAATGGTCTTTTCCATCTATTATGTCAGTGGTTAGATGCTTGCTAAATAAAACTTAATAGCTTTTGATGCTTTTGTGCTTTAAGGCCTTAAAGGCCTTAATTGCTTGAACCCCGATAAATGCTGCTTGCAGCTTTAATTATTATTATTATTCTGCCGTAAAACGCATCGTGCAGCCCAAACCGTAAGAGCTGGAACCTTGAAACTTTGCCAGATGGTAGTACAAAAATCGAGGAGAGGTTTTTAAAATATGACCCCGATTGGCCCATAGGTGGCGCTATAGCAACCAAAAGCGCGAAACTGTTCCTAACTCCTAGACCGTATGTCATAGACTCAAGTGTCTTATATCATTGGAAAGCTGGACACCTGAAGAACAAAACGTATATCTCCGATTTCATTTCCGGTATGCTTATTTTTCCGCCATTTTGAATTTTGTTAAAAACCTACTTTTGCGAACTAGTCCTAGGTTTTTCGCCCGATCGGAACCAAACCAGTGCAGAAATGTTCTCTGGAGTCTGATTATCAATAATTATCGAAAAAAAGTTGAAATTTCGATTCATGGTCGCTAAGGGGTGCCAAAATGTATGTTGTGGGAGGAGCCTATTTTACTAAAACGGCTATAACTCCGGAACTCAATGAGGTATAATCATCAAACTCGGTACACATGTGTAAGAGGTCACTCTGAGGTCACAGTAAAAAAATTGCGGCGATTGGCCACATGGTGGCGCTATAACACAAAAAAAACATAAAACAGGCTATAACCACCTGACCATTAGTCCGATTGACTTGAAAATTGGTATGCAGTGTCTTGGCCCAAGGTGTCATGTATGTCTATGAGGACATTGGTGTATCGCAAAAAACATGGCCGCCATCGGCCAATGAAGTTTGAGCACCTATTAGACAAGGTTAACGGAGGCCGATCGGAACGAAACTCGATGGGCATGTTCGAGTCATGGCCCTAGAGGTCTGTAAGAATTTTGAAAGAAATCGGCCACTAGTTGGCGCTAACGAGTTTTATGGCCCTGTTATCACGTGGTGTTACACTTATCGTCACACAATGCATATCATTTGATAGATCTGCACATGATGAACAATTTTGCCTCAAGAACCATTGCTGTCAATCAAACCGTTCATTAATTATTTGCGAATATGTTAAAAACCTACTTTTGCGAACTAGTCCTAGGTTTTTCGCCCGATCGGAACCAGAGCAGTCTAGGACAGTTCTATGGACTCTCTAGATCAATAATTATCAAAAAAAAGTAGAAATTTTGCATTTTGCGCATGGCTATAATAGGGTCATAAAGAAAATGGGTGTGGCAAAATGCACTTAAAAGCCTATAAATCATAAATGAAAAATCAGAACTTCACAAAAATTGGTGGGAATATGTGACATAACATCATTAACAAGCATGCAAAATTTCATGGAGATCGGACCATAGGTGGCGCTATAATTGTTAAAAAGCTTTAAAACCATATATTTCCTATGGTACATTGCCTGTATTGACTGTAAATGCTCTTTTCCATCTATGATCATATAATTTTCATATAATAATGTTCAAAACTAGTGCAGTACAATTCTCTGGACTCTCTAGATCAGTAATTATCAGAAAAAGTTGAACTACTTCATTTGGATGGCTATAATAGGGTCACTTCAAAATGTGGCCTTTACCAAGTGTCCCCGAAAGCCTATATCTCTTTAATGAATGTTTAAACCTTCTTAAAAACAAGTCAGAACATGTGAAATATCACTCTGAACATGCATGAAAATTTTCAGACAGATCGGACAAAATTTGCCTCTATAACAGTTAAAAAGGTGAAAATGATATGAATATAATGGCATATTAAGCCAATAAGTGGTATTTTACTGCCCCCTGCTGTTTAAAATAGTCATTTTGTCATATGGTTCTATAATTTATATTTAGACTTTATAAAATCACTATTTTAACATTTACAAATACATTTAGTCAAAATCCATCTGTTAAAGTATTAGTATTGACAGTTTGATCACATCATATATTTCAAATGTCTGTATCTACAACATAATGTGTGTGTGTGTAGTCTTAGGTTTCTGAATAAATTCTGAATCATCTGATTAATAGCTTACAAAGACTTTGTGAAAATGTTTATAGACTATTCAAATATATTTTCATAATGACATATCCCAATAGCATTGAAAAAACAACAACATTTGTCTTTGTGTGTGTGTGTGTGTGTGTGTGTGTGTGTGTAAACATGCATTATGGAGTTAAAATGGAAAAACTGGTTTGTTTTAGTGCAGAAAAATGGTGAAAATCAATAAGTTTAAAGTGAAAGTGTGCCAATATGTGGTCTTCTACTGCTCTCTGCTGGCCATTCTACTTATTAATGAAGTCTACTCACATATGCTTTTACTTTCATTAGACACTAAAAATAACTTATATAACAATAAGAAACTAAAAAATCACTTATATTACAATTACTATTGTAGCACAATCATGCTAGAATCATAGTAAATAATACTACAATGTGGTAAATTGTTGTGGGAGGAGCCTATTTTACAAAAATGGCTATAAGTCAAGAAGTAAATGAGATATCTTCACCAAACTCAGTACACATGTGTATGGGTTCAATTTGAGGTCACAGTAAACAATTTTATGGAGATCGGACGATAGGTGGTGCTATAACTGTTAAAAAGCTTTAAAACCATATATTTCCTATGGTACATTGCCTGTATTGGCTGTAAATGGTCTTTTTCATCTATTATGTCAGTGGTTAGATGCTTGCTAAATAAAACTAAGAACTTTTGATGCTTTTGTGCTTAAAGGCCTTAAAGGCCTTAACTGCTTGAATCCCGATAAATGCTGCTTGCAGCTTTAATTATTCTTATTTCTTTTATTATTTTAATTTCTTCTATGTAAAGCACTTTGAATTGCCATTGTGTATGAAATGTGCTATATAAATAAACTTGCCTTGCCTTGCCTTGCCTAAATTAATTCATAATCAATATTTATGATTACTTTCTAATAAGAAACACAATCTAAATTTGATTAAGCGTAGAGATAAAATAATATTGAAACTAAATTCTAATAAATTAAGTGAACTTCACTGGAGCGCTGAAAAGACATACACGCATTATATACCTTCGCCCAGACCGTTGGACACGGTTTTTGGGCCAATGGGTGGTCTTTACAGGAGCGACCAGATTATGGATGCTGTTTCATGTAATTTTTGGAACAGGAACATGTTTACAACAATAATCCTTTTTGTACACATATTCCTTTTTATAAACGATACATCAATGATATTGTTTTTTATTTGGATGGGAGAGGATGATGACTTGGATCATTTTGTTCATTATTTAAATGATCTTGTTCCAACCATCACATTTATTATGGAAGCAAGTTTTGAAAAAATCAGCTTTTTGGATACTTATGTTTGTCAACGATAATACTTTATTTACAACTCTTTATAGAAAACCCACGGACCGCAACAGTCACGCTACTTCACGCTAAAAGCTTACATCATATCCCTCTGAAGAAAGGTCTGCCCTACAGCCAATTTCTTCGAATCAAAAGAATTTGTACGAACATTGACGATTTTGAAGTGGAGTGTGATGAGATGTACATGCAGTTCCTTCTAAGAGGATATCCTGAAAAATGGCTCAAACAAGCAATTGTAAAAGTCAAATCTACATCAGCTAAGTCACAATCTAAGTCATCTCATAGACCATCTCACATATGCTGTACCACCTACACTGTCCATTGTCAGACAATTAAGTCCATCATTAATACAAATTGGCATGTTCTGAGAGCTGATGTCATTGGAAACAAAATCTTCAAGGAGCCTCCCCTTTTTTCACACGATAGGGGACGTAATATAAAAGATCATCTGGTCAATTTGGATACTTTCATCAAGGAGAACAAACATGTGACTTTGGACCACTCTACTTACTTTTTTCCATGTAAGATATGCACAGCTTGTGTTAACGCCATCAAAACCAATTAATTTATGAGCACCACCACCACTCAGAAAACATATAAAATCAGAGAGACTGTCACTTGCTCATAGTCTTTTGTTATTTATCTTATCACATGTCCGTGCGGTCTACAATATATTGGTAAGACCAACCGCCAATTAAAGGTCTGCATCAATGAGCACAGGAGTTCTATAAGAAGGACAGATATCCATTCTCTTGTGGCCAGGCATTTTGCAGATGCTGGTCACTGTCACAGTTGTGTTCTGTTTAGTTTGTTTTCATTGGACTTTTCTGCCTGTCATCATGTCACGTGTCTTCTTCACTGTCATTATTAGTTCAGTTGTATCACCTGTGTCTAGATCATCATCGGGGGGTGGTGTAGCGCAATGGATAAGACACTTGCCTTTGGTGTGAGAGACCCGGGTTCGAATCCACTGTGAGACACCAATGTGTCCCTGAGCAAGACACTTAACCCCTTGCTCCAGAGGCGTGCGACCTCTGACATATATATAGCAATTGTAAGTCGCTTTGGATAAAAGCGTCAGCTAAATGAATAAATGTAAATGTAAATGTAAATCATCATCATCATCTACATCACCTGTGTTCTGTTAATCAGTGTTCATCAGTGTTGTATTTAAGTTCCTTCAGTTCAGTCAGTCTTTGTCCGTTATTTGTTGTACTAGTGTGTGAGTATCCTGCCTGTACCCGTTGGAATTGCGATTTAGTAAAAGTTTGTATTGGAGCCTTTTTGCCTTCTCGTCTTCTGCCTGCACCACACCCTGACAGTCACAAGCTTACTGACATGAGATATTGTGGTATTCAGAGACTGTCTAGCTCAAGAAGAGGTGGTGACTCTAACAAAAAAAACTGTTACAATGTGAAGCTAAGTTGATTTATTATATGGATTGTGTGTATCCAAATGGATTGAACAAATTCAATTGTCATGTCTCTTATGAATTATACCTTGTTAATCCAAAGTACAACAATCGTTCTCAAATTTGATTAGAACTATTTACCCTTTATATTTATATTGTGATATACATTTGTATTGGTTTATTTATGTAGCGGGTAGGGTGGTTGAGATGGGAAGTGTACCTTTAAGGCCTACTCACTGGCACTGATTATTTGGATCAGGTGGTGTAAGTAATTTGCCCCTTTAAATGTGTCGTGAGACATGAACAGAAAAACATTAATGCGGTGTGAGTTGAAGAGTGAGCCTCTTGGTGTATTGGCTGTGTAAACGGGAGAACGTGAGTCTTTTTGGAAGGTCATGCCTATTTGTCGTTAATACTAAACTCATTGAAGCGCCTAAGACGGCTCTTTGTTTGTAGTTCGGTTTGGCGTCTGCGTGTATGGTGACCAGTAAATTACGGTGGCCCAGTAGTGCACAACACAACGAAATTTAAAAAGCAAACATAAGTTCACAACACAACGAAATTAAGCCACAACACAACGAAATGAATCCACAACACAACGGAAACAAGCCACAACACAACGGAAAATCTACAACACAACGAAATAAAGCCACAACACAACGGAAATATGCCACAACACAACGGAAAATCTACAACACAACGAAATAAAGCCACAGCACAACGGAAAATCTACAACACAACGAAATAAAGCCACAACACAACGGAAATTCTCCCAACCACTAGAGGGCTCACGGAGCCCGGTAAATTTAGTTTTCCTAGCCATTGTTCTATAGAGTCAGCAGTCTTAATATATCAATACCACAATTAGTTTTAACAGTGTATATCAACATAAAATATTACTTCAAAAAAACCTACATGAATTATAGGGGTGTAACGGTACGTGTATTCGTACCGGACCGTTTCGGTACAGGGCTTTCGGTTCGGTGCACGTGTGTACCGAATGACTGAATGCAATATTTTGTGTGCGGAACATAGGTACATTTTCGTGTTTCCACACGAACATAGGCTATTAAGTGGCGGAAGTCTCCGCGTTCAGCGCAAATCCCGCCCTGCAGCTGATTCTAATGTTTTACCAGTGTTTTACCCGTCGTCACTGTAAACTAAACCAATGAAATAGACTGCAGGGCGGAAAAAATCTTTTCTGCTCCGTGTGCGCCGCCGCACTCTTCGTTTCGCGCGCGCGTGTGTGCGTGCGTGCGTGTGTGTGTGTGTGTGTGTCGGCGCACTGCGCTCTCTGCTCAGTGTTCGAGTCCGTGTTTGCGCTGCGCGTTCTGCTCTGTCGTTAACGGCCCAAACACTCCAATCATGTACCGATCACGCACTGGAAAAGCAAAGTCCGCTCAAATAAGGTGAAATTTCTCTGTAGACTTCTGTTTGCTGAGCTGGTATAGTTATGCTGGCAACAATGGTAAAATGACCTGCTCTGATCACATGCTCTGGTAATAATAGCTTTGTACTATAGCTTTGGACTATATTTTATTTTGATAATTAGTAAAAATCTTAAATTATGTTGATTGATTATTGAAAAATAATAATACATTGATATATTTATGTTTAATATTATTTTAATATAGGGCTATTTTCTGTTCCTTTTTTCCCCGTGTTTCATTTAATTAGGTGATTTATAAGTTTAATTATTGATGATTACAAGCTTGGAGGAATTGCAATTAATTACAGCAAATTGTGCAATTAATTAGTTCTTTTTTTTTTTTATCAATTCCCAGCCTTAATTTTTAAATATGAGCAGGCCTACAAGCTGGGATTGGTATGCTGCACTGTAATCATAGTTATTTATTTATATTTTTCATTATATTTTATTATGTGATATTGGTTTGAGACTGAGAGTATTTTATTTAGTGGAGAACTTTGCAGCAGTTTTTTATTTCTTATTCTTTTTTTTATTTTACATCTATTTTATTATATTTTATTAAAAAGTGTTTAAAAAAAGTGTAAACAAATTGTTAAAAAAAGTTTATAGTAATAAACAACCTGCAGTTTAATGTTTGCATTTCTTTCCCTTACTGTACCGAAAATAAACCGAACCGTGACTTTAAAACCGAGGTACGTACCGAACCGTGATTTTTGTGTACCGTTACACCCCTAATGAATTATAGTTGTGTATTTATACTCGAGAATGCTTGGACGCGCTACCACAGCGCATGATCCATAAGGGAACGTCTGGCAATTCCATCAAGTGGTTAAAATGTATAATTTATTATAATATAATTTGATAAATAAAAATAAAAACCATTAGAAATAGGGAGGTATTGGCACAATTCCACCTGTAATAAGTCAGCCTGGTCACTAGGAACCACAAGCTTTGTGACATGAAAAAAACAACAACTTGATTTAGGCCTAATGTTTGTATAAAAAACAAATCTTGTACTGTGCATACAGGGAGCTATTGGCACAATTTCACCTGTTGTAAGTCAGTCTGGTTAATAGGAACTACAACCTTTGAAACATGATAAAAGAAAAAAAAACTTTTACAGAAATTTCCTAAAAAAAATGATTGTTTACTGTAAATACATGAAGGGTGTTGGAAAAAAGTCACCTGTATTAAGTTAGTCTACTATCAAATACAATCAAGCTTTGGATTTTGAACATGTCTGTTTTTGAATGTTAAAAGTAATTTTAATTAATACAAATTATACGTTTTAACAACTTGGAGGAATTGGCAGACGTTCCCTCAGGGATCATGCGCTGTGGTAGCGCGTCAAAGCATTCTAGAGTATAAATATGCAGCTATAATGCACGTAGGTGATTTTGAATTAATAAATGTCGATATACAATGGTTAGCTACATACTGTTAAAACTAATCGGGGTGTTGATATATTTTTATAGACTGCTGACTCTCTAATGAACAATGGCAAGGAAAACTATCTTTATCGCGCTCCGAAAGCCCTCTAGTGGTCGGGAGCATTTCCGTTGTGTTGCGGCTTTATTTCGTTGTGTTGCGGCTTTATTTCGTTGTGTTGTGGCTTATTTCCGTTGTGTTGCGGCTTTATTTCGTTGTGTTGTAGATTTTCCGTTGTGTTGTGGTTCATTTCCGTTGTGTTGTGGCTTAATTTCGTTGTGTTGTGAACTTATGTTTGCTTTTTAAATTTTGTTGTGTTGTGCACTACTGGGCCACTGTAGTAAATGGTACCAGCAATTACGAGTCTACAGAAACTTGCTCACATAATAGCGAGTAGTGATTCTACACGGGTGTGCAGCAACGTAAGTGACCAGAACGTGAGTCTTTTTGGAAGGTCATGCCTATTTGTCGTTAACACTAAACTCATTGAGAACAGTTTAACACGGCTCTTTGTTTGTTTGTAGCTCGGTCTGGCGTCTGCGTGTATGGTGACCAGTAAATGGTACCAGCAGTTACGAGTCTATACAGTGCCGCTGCTAGCCATTTTGGTGCCCTAAGCATAATTCCTTTATGCTGCCCCCCACCCCAACCCCGAGAAAAAAAACTTTTGTTTTTGCCAGTTTAACTTTTTATTACCAAACATAAAACTCAATACCAATAACACAATAGCAGCATCACAGTATAAAACTTGAGAACACTAAAAAGAGAAAGTAAAATCTTCACAGCTTTGCTGACTTTGTAAACATATGTAGAATAGCCAACACACACTACACATTTGAAAGTGAAAACTTTTCTTCAGTAAACAGAATAGCAAAATAAAAAAAATTCTCAAAATAATCCAGACATGTTTTTCCCAAATTCAATGTCACTTTGAATAAATTACATTTATTAGACAAAATATTCAAACAAAGAATATCATACTGGAAAAAATGATAAACATTTAAAACTGAAAGCATGGCAGCCAAGGAGTTCTCCCCCTTTATTCCTTATGTATCAACTATTTGATAAATCTAATATAATATAATATAAAAGCATAATAGAATGAGGTGCAATAATGCACACAATTAAACAGTAGGCTATTGTTTGCTTTATATCATTCATAATAACATTTTATATTTTATATATTTAACAGGAATTGTTAGCCTATCATGTGCACTGCACTGACTGCTAACGTTAACTGTTACTGAGAAAGTATTAACCACCGTCACGTCAAAATAAACCATAAACTACTGCTCAATATCTAAAGAAAGATAGTAAAGAAAGTAACAGCTAGCTGGCGTCAGTTATTTGTATTGCTTAATACAAATATGTATTGCTTTGTATTAGGTAATGTTTATCAGTAAAATCTCAATTTAGCTTGCACCGAAGTTATAAGTTATAATAACATAGTTTGCTAACATTAAAGGGATACTCCACCGTTTTTTCATATTAAACTATGTTATTCCCTTAACTAAGACGAGTTGATACATACCTCTCTCGTCTCAGTGCGTGCAGTAAATCGCTCTGTCTTGCGGCGAAACTTTGTTAGCACTTAGCTTAGCCCAGTTCATTCTATAGGTGCCAAGCAGAGAAGCTACCAAACACCTCCACGTTTTTCCTATTTAAATACAGTTACTCGAGTAGTGTAACTCGACCTAGGACGGTGACACAAAACAAAACGTTGCGCTTTTCTAAGCGTGTAAAATGGATAACTATATTGTATGGTGGAATACCATAGCAAGTGCTTGGGAGCACTTCGACTTGCGCAGTAATATCTTCACTCGTGAAAAATCCTCTCACCGGCCCCCGCTCCCTCTCCTCCTCCCTCCCCCTCCCCCTCCCTCTCCCTCCCCCTCCCTCTCCCTCTCATTTCCGTCAGTAGAACCAACGTGACTTTTACCACCTGTGCTATTAGTAAACTGCAAGAGATTATTTGCAATGGCGGACTTTGTAGATGATTATGACTTGTTTGTAGCAGACCCAGAGCCATATCTGTTTGAACCCGAGTACACGGAGGAGGAATTAGCTCTTATGGACCGTGAGAGGGAAGAAAGATATGAACCAGAACAGACCGGAGCCGGCGAAACTTTGGGCAGAGGCAATCGGAAACCACTGCCATCATGTGTGGTCGGGACTATACGACAAAGATATCCTTCTGAGTCCGGTGTCTATGTTGGATTTCAAGAACTACATGAGGCAATGGATATGTAGGCATATGACTGTTACTGGACAATATGTGCTGGGCCCTGAGTTCAGACCTAAATTATGTTTACATGTTTCACAGACATCTGTGGGACAATTGCACTGCAGCTTGCGTCAGAATAGTAGACTACCTGTTTGTATATTTTTCTATATTACAACCATTATGTAGATGTCTTTCTTATGTAGATTTTTATTTTCAATTTCCTCATTTGTATTCAATTCAGTTTCCTATATTTGATGTGTATAAATAAAGCTTTGAACCTACAACATCTAGAGTGATACTTTTATCTCGTTTGCTAAATCAAATGGCTTCTGATATAATCACTCATGCAACATCAAGGATCTTTATCTCAATTCAATCCCATAGTAAATAGGATAGGCCATGTGTTCTCTAGGCAAAAGGTGTTTTGTCAGATTTGTTCAAACATAAGTGAAGTCACAAATTTGGAAAATATGTAATTTATTTAACAATATAACAACAAAAATATTAACTATAATAACTGACATTTGCCTTCTACACTTGCTATGCAAGTACAAGTCCCCTCCTGTGTTTTTTCAATGGCACAGGTTCTTTATCATGTCAGCTGTAAACAAGGATTACAATGGCTCCGATGGACCTTTGAATCTTGAGGTGTGTGACTGTATGACCTCCTCTTTGCTGGGCTTTGTTTGCAATGCAATGTTGGCAGCTAGGCGAGGTATTTGGATACGGGATGATGCGTCTTTGAATCTGATTGTGGGGTCAAGTCTTCTTTGGATCACTCTGTCCATGAGGTCATCTCTGAATTTTTGAGTCGTCTTCACATAGATTGGTCTAGTAATCCACTGCTTTGATTGCTTTTGAAAGACAACATTGTGTCTTGTGAGGCCTGAAATCAAAAATAGTATGAACGAACGTGCTGGAAGTATAGTAAATGTATAATTTTGATATTTATAATGTTATTACAAAAGTTAGGACTGTGGCTATTTTTGTTTTTTATGCAAATTAAAAAAAAAAATTCATTAGTCATTCATATCTGTGCCAGCATTTATTTGAAGATCATGTTCATGTATGGATGACACATAGAGAAGTGCAGGGAAAATACACAGTGACATTACAGTAATTTGCATTCCTTTAGTACCCACCAGCTGCTGTTGTTGCCTGTTCCCGCTTTGTGGAGTGATTCTCATTGTGATCCATAATGGCTAGCATAGTGCGTGCCTTCATTGTAGGGTATTGAAAATGAAGTCGCTTTGGACAGTACTTCAAAAGGGCATTGTGAAACACCTCAAGTTGTCCTGAAAAATAAAACAAAAGAAAATGCTTTACAATGTAAAAACAAGAGCATGAAAAATTGTGTGTTCTTTCGAAGCACTGTATCATGAATGGGATGCATAGTATTATTGATCAAGTCTGGTGTAACATGCCCCCCCTCATACAGACTTATTGCAAAATAGTTTCTCAGAACCTATTCTCACTGAGACAGACTTGACTTGAACCATATTACTATTCTGCATGTCAAACTCTTTGATACACATACCTGTGTGTTTGAACAGTGTCATCTGTTGTAGGTCTTTTATGAGACGTGTGTCCATAATCATTGCTTGAAGGGCTTTGAAGGCAGGGGAATTCCCTTTTAGCCACCTCTTTGTTCTTTGTTCCTCTGCTGACAAGTCCTGATGGAAACATCTGTATTCCATTCCGTTTTCTTCCCAGCGATGGACCCCAGTGATGTGGTGTTGGAGAGACATCCATCGTCGGAGCAGCTCCTGAAAACACAAGAGCAGAGGCACACTTTTAACCGTCTGTAATAAAATACAGTTGGCTTCCATGTTGAAGACCAAAAATCTGATGTACATTTCAGCTGCATATATCATTTGATGTATATAATAACATAGAATATAACTTTATGATGAGCTGTTTCTGTATGCTTGGGTACCTTTGCATCTCCTTTGGAGGTGCAACAGCTCCACCACATGTGGTTGCTGATAGGGCTGTACTCAACCAAAGAAAATATTGGTCGACTGAAGTCCTGAAATTTTCGACTAAAAATCGACTAAAAATGACGTTAGAAAAAAAACGTTAAATTAATTAGATGCGCACTGTGCGCAGTACTTGGTAGCCTTGTTGTCCGCCTAAATGAATTATAAATAAACATAAACAACTACTAGGCTATTTGCAGTATATTAAATCGTTTTTGACCTAATTATTTTGCATTGAAATGAGTCTGACACTCGAGTCTGTCAGCTCTGACAGCGCTGCATCACGTGCACCTGCGCAATATCATAGCTTATGATTTCCGAAAATAGTACTATGTTGTCAACTAGTGATATCATCACAAGAACTGTTGAGGAATATGCAACATAATTTAGACAATTATTTTTGTCATATGTTATAATAATAAGTTATAACTGTCAGACACTATCATTTCACCGTGCATGTCCTCGCACCGAGCGAGGCTGAACATGAGCTCAGCTTCGCAGCTGAGACACGAATAGACTATTAACTTAAAGCTTTTACTCTTAATAAACACAAAAGGCACGTCCACTTTAATAAAAAAATAATATTTATTAAACAAACCAGATCAAGAGCAGAAACGAAATAAAGTGCATAACTGAAAAATAAAGCATCCTAGGCTCAAAACTAACACAACCAACAGCACAGCGCAATTGCGCATTAGGCTCCAAATAAAAAATAAAAAAGTTAGGTTATCACACTAAAACATTGAAATATGCAAATTCTGATATGTTCATAGCCTACTCAAAACAGACAGGGCAAGCTAACGCAGACAAGTGAGCTTACCACTTTTAGATGATATGTCATGTTTGTCGTCAAACTGTGGAAAACTGTTGCTTGCAAACTTTGCATTCGACCTTTTTCCTGTTATCAATTTTAACAAAATGCTGCCACACTGTCGATTTCTTTGTTGTTGACATGTTAGAAGAGGACTGACTATTAAACGCTCTCACAATTAAATAAATAATATTCAGCATCAAACCTTCTACGCTCGACGCTCTCTCTTGGGTTGAACTAATCCAAAAAAGGTGAAAACAAGGGGGGTGTTTTGAAGACAGACTGTTACAGTGAAACAAGGGTACTCTGAAAACACCCCCATTAGCAGTTAGTGCTTTCCACCTGATGAAATGAGCGCGCCTCAGCGCAGCAAAACTGATGAAATAAACGCGGCAGAAAATCGACCAATCAGAATTTTGGTCGAACCAGAACGTATCGACCAACTAATCGACTAATCGACTAGGACAGTACAGCCCTAGTTGCTGACACTCCTGACCCAAGGAGCAAGATCCTTGTATTCTTTTCTGTTGGATGCTGCAACCATTTTTTTTTTAAATCCTGAAAAATTATAGAAAAGAATTACTATGGGTAATCTCATGCATTGCATAGACTATGGTGGCGCACCTTTTCAGCCATATCTGTTACATACATACTTGTGTTTCAGTCTCTTTTGCATGTTTTGGGCTTTTGCATTCATTTACATTTTTTCATCACTACCAAATTAGGTACAATTAGCTATAGAGACATGGAAATGAGTGCACCGCACACATTATACAGACCCATAAAAAAAACTTTTGTGAAACATTGGTAACAGACAATAATGGAGATAAAATATTTGGGGTTGTTTTCTAGCAATACAGCTTAGACTAACAGTAAACTAACCTTTGGCAACATGCCACGGATCAAACTGATGAATGATATGCGGATATTCTTCTCTCATAATTTTTCTTATGGACGGATGCCGGTCTGTGGTGACCACTTTTACATCAATGCCCTCATCCAGGATCTTCTCCAGGCCTTTCTTAAAGGCCAGTGGTTCCATTGCGACCGAACTGGAGGCCTGGGAAACCTATAGAGCACAAATGAATGCATGATGACATTTAAAAACATGTTATAGAATTTACCATAGATTTGTGGAAATAATTGACAATTTACCTGCATCATCTCAAACCCCACGATCTGGTTAGTGGAGTCATCCATAAAAGAATACGTGTTGTATTTGCTGGAGTGTCCGGGGCTGTCACTTCTGCCGTCTCCACTTAGCTGCACTCCTTCACCGTCTTCACTTTGGCAAATTAATCTGGCTTTGATTATGTTCTCCTGTTGTGTGTATGACTTCTCAATCACTGGGAGCAGGTAGCTTGCCTGTATGTTGTAAAAAGTTGCCTCCAGGGGCAACTGCAGGTTGAGAAGTCCAGCCCAGTCAGCTATGTCAGTGTATGTTGAGCCGGTAAAGAGAGTGGCAGCTGCTGCGAAAAGGTTATTTTCCGCCATTCCACGTATATTGGGATATGACTCCCATTGTCCCATATGGCCATTGCTGCATTGCCAATTTATATTGATTCTACTGCCGAACTGTGTTACTGTCTGGTTCAGGTCACACATCGCAGCACCACAGGTTGTACATTTCTGAAAGAGTTCCATGAGTTTGGACTCATTTACAATCCACTTCCTCTCCTTCCAACCTCTGGCTTGTCCAGAGATGCTTGAAGAGCTTCCTGTGGTGGTGGTGGAGGGGCTTGAATTTGGCACAAAGCTGGTGTCTGCGGTATCGACAGCAGGCTCTGAGGTCATGCTGACATCAAACACTGATGTTGCACTCATATTCATCACAGTAGCTTCAATGTGGTGTGTTTCCTGTTGTAGACAAATAAAAATAAAAATATGCATTGGTTTTGCATACCAGTGCCACATCCAGTACATCTTGAGTAAACAATTACATGACTTGATAGGAAATAAAGTGTAATGGTTTCCATAAATTGTATTATGGATTATTGATAGCAAACATAGAAGCTGGTCACTCACCTCAAATACAAGACTTTTTCTTGGTCTACACATGACCATCATTGTGGATGTCGATGCAGTATCCTAGACATGAATCAGATGTCAAATAAATTTAGGTCATATTGCAATCATACAGTAAGTCTGTATAAAACATGAAGATTCATTAGCTTACCGATTGCATTGTCCATGTGGGAGCCAGGGCAACAGCTGGTTTGGTTGAACGTAAAGGACTGGTTAGCTGTACAGACAAGGGCACTTTGAATGTAGCAGTAGGCTCTTCAGCTCTGTGCTTCTGGGGGGTTGAATGAGGTACACCAACAAAAAAGTTTTCCTCTTGTTCTGGCATATCTTGCTGTACGTCATTCAACTCTGCCTGTATAATAATTGACACAATTATGACAGAAATAACAATGACAAGAATTCTTTTTTTGGAAAGCAAATAAAAACACTACCATAGTTTATATTTATATATTTTTTACATTCTTCCGAGTAAGTATTGTATTGTATAAAGTATTGTTACAGGGTATAACATAAGTAGACAGTACCCTACTCTTTCACAAAAATTCACCGTACCATTAGTCAAGGTATTAGCATGGTAAACGTAACCTTGCAGTCTCATGATACAGAGAATCCGATTTGTTGACACTATAACGTTATACTACGGGCTTATACGGTTTTAGGCTTATACTACATTTTTATTTCTGAGCTCAGTCCTTATGTAAATCAAACAGTCACTTCTTGTTTGCCTGTCTCAGAAGCGCACTGATTTCACAGCTAACTTATGTTACTCAGCTAAGGTTACTGACACTTCTAGGACAACCAAATACCATGCAAAAGTACACTTACAGCGTTGGGTGATGATCCACTTTGTTGTGTTAGTGATTTGAATATTGTCGGTGTAGCCTCATCCTTTAGGCGTGTTCCTGTGCAGGTATAGTCCTCCGGTGTGAAATGTTCGGAGCAAACACGCCACTTCTTCAGAGTCATCAACGGTGTTTTTGGATTCTTGTTCAAAGCAGCTAACCAAGCTCTCCGCTGTATGTGGTGAGTTGGAATTCTGTGAAACATGACGGCACTATATACCTTCGCCTTGTTATCACAACCCTTTACGATGCATGTTATAACCATGATTGTCCACAAACTATCTTCCTACAACCTGATACTTCATCAACTCTGCTCAAACTACTACTACTGGTGCAGGCCACGTTGGTTCTATTGACGGAAATGAGAGGGAGGGGGAGGGAGGAGGAGAGGGAGCGGGGGCCGGTGAGAGGATTTTTCACAAGTGAAGATATTACTGCGCAAGTGGAAGTGCTCCCAAGCACTTGCTATGGTATTCCGCCATACAATATAGTTATCCATTTTACACGCTTAGAAAAGCGCAACGTTTTGTTTTGTGTCACCGTCCTAGGTCGAGTTACACTACTCGAGTAACTGTATTTAAATAGGAAAAACGTGGAGGTGTTTGGTAGCTTCTCTGCTTGGCACCTATTGAATGAACTGGGCTAAGCTAAGTGCTAACAAAGTTTCGCCGCAAGACAGAGCGATTTACTGCACGCACTGAGACGAGAGAGGTATGTATCAACTCGTCTTAGTTAAGGGAATAACATAGTTTAATATGAAAAAACGGTGGAGTATCCCTTTAACGTCAGCAAGTTTGAGGCGCGTTACGATTAGCAGCAGCACATGCAGCACATTTCCCGTATTTAAGAATGATTAAACATCCCAGCCGGCACATGACCGACCTTCAACGTTGAAATATGGTTGAAATAATGTCAGTTCTTGTTTCAACGTTGAAACAACGTTGAAATAACGTTTAATGCTAAATGGTTGAAAAAGGTTAACAAAAACACTTCTAAATCAACGTTGAAATTTTTACAAGATCTGTTCGTTGAAACAACGTAATGTTTTCAACAACATACTACAAAAATATCTGCCTTTTAACGTATTATTATGATAATTAATTAGCATTTAATGATTTTTTATCATAACAGCTCTTCAATGCATATGTTAAAATACAATTATTATTATTAACAATAATATTTCCACCCTCAAGAGAGCAGTGCAGCAGAAACCTTTTGCCTTATGTGATTTTGTGTGAATGTAAAATTTTGTCTGCTTGCCTAACACATTGCATTATTACATTAGTATTCACACTGTCATGTCATTTGACCAATTAATTAAATATTAATACAGACTGCAAATAAAACTCAATAGCCTACACCACTATGTTAACTCGCGCAAACTATTGTTATTGGTTGTTTCGCCGTTTTACTTTGAGCATGATTGGTTATAATCTGTCTGTCTTCCAGGAAACTGTCCAATGAGAGTGTGCGCGGCTCTGCGCGCCTATTTTAAGTTTGAAAATACGTCCGTTACTCTTGGCCGGTGAGCAGCTGCTGCTTGCCTTGATTACTCGGTCAGACCTGGATTATTTTATATCTGCCTGTTGAATTCTTAAATTTTGAGCGAATTTGAGTTGATATGTCAATAAAGAACAAAAGCTGGAATGTGAACAGAGGAAGGGGTCGTACGTGGTCTGTGTTTAACTTTCCAGTTAACTTTGAGAAGCTTTCCAAGATGGCGCCGTTGTACTTGGCGTGCCGTCTTTCGCTTCCTCTGTCTCTGTTGTTTTTAGCGTTTATGTTTTTATTAACGTCGATTTTAATTACTAGCTGTGAAACGGCATTGGTGTATGATCGCCAAACACTTCTGAACATTCGTGTGGCTTTTGAAACAGCTAGGACCGACACTTGCGCGTCACCAAGGATTGACGTTTGTGTGTCTTATTCCTCTCCGTGGCCTACTCGTTCCTGCATTTTCCCTGCATGCCAGTGTCGGCATCTTACTGACTTGCCCTGGAAAAGGAAGCGACGGAGGAAACGCGGAAAGCGAGGTGGAGTTGCAGTGCGGCTGAGATCTTCCGTCTGTCTGCCGTCTGTCGGGACTGGGATGATCCGTGGGTTACGTCTTCATTGGCGTTCGCTGGATGCATCGTATCGTTGGCTTCGACCAGTTGTCCCCAGCCTTGTTTCTCTGCGCTGCTTTCCTCCGCGTGTTCGTCGAGGTGGAGTAAATAAGTCTAATCTTCGACCGATTTGTAGATCTACACAACCCCAGGGAGAGCTGCTGTTTCATGTGGCTTTAATCAACGCACGCTCTCTGGTAAATAAGACTTTCATATTAAATGACTTTTTTACTCTACATGCTTTGGATGCCTTATGTATCACCGAAACTTGGATTAAACCTGGTGATCTAGGTCCATTCACCGAACTGCTGCCCTCGGACTGTAGTTTTTTAAATTCACCTCGGTTATCTGGCCGTGGTGGGGGCTTGGCTACAGTGTTCAAAAACTCGTATTCCTGCCGCCGACTATCAACTGGGCATCATAACTGCTTTGAAGTTCTGCTGTTTCAACTTTCTTTAGTGAACCCTGTTGTTTTTGCTGTCATCTATCGACCACCTAATGTTAATAAGGATTTTCTTACTGAATTTGCTCAATTTTTGAGTGAAATTGTCGTTAGTTTTGACAGGATTTTAATACTGGGAGATTTTAACATCCATGTGTGTTGTGGCTCTAAACCACTTTCAAAAGATTTTCTTAGTTTACTTGATTCCTTCGATTTTGTGCAATGGGTGTCTGGACCTACTCATGTTCAGGGACATACTTTGGACTTGATCTTATCTCGTGGTCTATCACTGCTGGATATAAAGATCATGGACGCTGGTATATCTGACCATTTGCCTATACGGTTTTCTATGATGTTCGATGGAAATAACCTAAATCAATCATCAAAGCTACGCTGGACTCGTATTTTTACGGATCGCTCAAGTGAAGAATTCTCTTTGAAGTATGAACTTTTAAGTGCTACTCAGGTTACGAACTCTTTCACCTGTTGCTTGGATGCCAATGAACATCTTAGTATTTTTAATAATAACTGTTTAAATATCTTAAATTCTATTGCACCACTAAAGGCGAAAAAACGTAAGCATAATTCAGCATTTTGGCAAAATGATACTACTCGTTCCCTTAGACAGGCTTGCAGAAAGGCAGAACGAAAGTGGAAAAAAGACAAATTACAAGTTTCGTATGAAATCCTACGGGACTGCCTTTCAGCGAGCCGCTAAGGCAGCAAAGTGTAAACATTTCTCAGAGTTAATTACACAAAACAGCTATAAGCCAAACATTTTATTTTCTGCTATTGAGACTGCACTTCATCCAACTGTTAATCTTTTTCCTGAGGTATCTGTCACTCTATGCGAGAATTTTGCTGTTTATTTCACTGATAAGATTTCTGAAATAACAGCTGCTTTGTCACTGTCATCATACAAATCGGTTGATGTTCCATACTCTGATTCTATTTGGTCTGAATTTGAGTCTGTAAACCTGAACACCTTGATCAGAATTATGTCTAGTCTGAAATCCACAATGTGTCCCCAGGATGTTATTCCATCACGCTTTCTCAGGCAGATTATTGACACTGTTGGCTCTGATCTGCTGTCTGTTATTAACAAGTGTCTACAAACTGGGACTGTTCCCCATGATTTCAAACTAGCTACAGTGAGACCTTATCTTAAAAAAACAAATCTTGACTCCACACTGCTGTCTAATTTCAGTCCCATCTGAAATTTGTCTTTTTTATCTAAAATCCTTTAGAAAGCTGTTTTAAACCAACTTCAGTCATATTTGTCTTATAATTCTATTTACGAAAAGTTTCAGTCTGGTTTTAAATCTTGCCATAGCATGGAGTCAGCCCTATTTCGAGTTTTAAATGATGTCATGTTGACTACGGATTCTGGCCAGTTTATGGCTTTGGTTTTGTTAGACCTCAGCTCTGCCTTTGATCTGGTCAACCATAACGTTCTAATTTCACGTCTTGAAACTTGTGTTGGTTTACGGGGCACAGTGTTAGAATGGTTTAGGTCGTATCTTATTGATAGGAGGTTTGTGGTCAATATTGGGCACCATTCCTCTTCTGAGATACAGTTAAGATCTGGTGTACCTCAGGGATCGATTCTTGGTCCAGCGTTGTTTTCTCTTTATCTGCTTCCACTGGGGTCTATCTTTAGTAAATATGGGGTCTCTTTCCATCTATACGCAGATGATACTCAGATTTATATTCCTTTAAAGCGTGGTAATAGGAATGCCTTTAAGCCTATTCTGGATTGTCTGGAGGAGTTAAAACTTTGGCTGGCAACAAACTTTTTGAGCCTCAGTGAGAGTAAAACTGAATTCATTGTGTTTGGTCCTACTGAACAATGTGTATACGATTTCGATAGTACATCTCTGTCACCGTACAGTACCTCATGTGTCCGAAATTTGGGTGTTTTGTTTGACAATAACCTCAAATTTGATAAGCAGATAAGCACAGTGGTTAAGTCTTGTTTTTACCATATTCGTCTTCTTTCAAAAGTAAAGCCATTTCTATCTCTAAAGAAGCTTGAAATAGCTATGCACGCACTTGTAACATCTCGGCTTGACTACTGCAACTCTTTGTATGTCGGTGTTTCTCAGTTTTGTGTATCTCACTTGCAGTTAGTCCAAAATGCAGCAGCCCGGCTTCTCACAGGAAGGCGCAAATACGAGAATATTACGCCGGTTTTAATTTCACTTCATTGGTTGCCAGTTAAGTATAGAATCAATTACAAAATCTTAATGTTTGTTTTTAAATCTTTACACAGTCTGGCCCCACAGTACTTAACTGATTTGTTACAGCCTTACATTCCATCAAGATCACTCAGATCTACTCATTTTAATTTGTTGCAAGTGCCTAGGACAAGACTAAAAACCAGAGGTGACCGTGCCTTTTCTGTTGTAGGTCCAAAGTTATGGAACGATCTCCCGCTTTACATCAGAACTACCCCAACCTTGTCTGTTTTTAAGTCTACTCTGAAAACCTATCTGTTTTCCTTGGCGTTTGACATCCCTTGAACTATTGCTCTGTGTTTTGGGCCTTAGGAACATCGCCTGCGTTTACAGCTTGTATGTTATTATGTTTTATAAATTTGTGTCTTTCTTACTGTGTATTTATTTGTAGTATCTATAGTGTTGTAAAGCACTTTGGTCAACCTCGGTTGTTTTTAAATTGTGCTCTATAAATAAAGATTGTATTGTATTGTATTGTATGTTGTCAGCTAACGTTAGTTTAAAAACGCATGAGAGGTAAAAAAGCGTGGGAATGAGTAAAGGGATAAAACCGTCATTTATTCGTTAGAAGTTTACATAACCTCTTCAAACACTGCACGCTATTGAAAAGATATTTGTTTACATTTTTTTTAGATCAAGCATTAGAATAAGATTTTTATCGGGGGAGAACACCCAACAGAAAGACCCATTCACCAACTACAGTAAGTCAATTTTACCCACTGTTTGAAAACCTACACGGGGATTAATATATAGTATTAAGTATGATTTTCATCTTTAAAGTAAGACATTTAACGTTACTGATGGAAAGTCTGAGTAGCTTTTTGTCCTTTTGTCTTTCTTCTGCTGAAGTGGCGCACTGAAAGTGGATTCATGTCACCTTCATCAGTCCTTTCTTTAATCACTGGAAACCATCAAGGGAAAGACCCTCAGACGTGTCATAATAGGATAAATGCGGCTGCAGGTAAAATTATTTGATGGTTTGATTTTGGTGTACCAATTGGCTTTTTTGTGTGTGCTTCCCTTGCTATGATACACATTTCTGATGGGATTGCCACGCTTTAAGTGTTTACATTTTTAATCATGTACTACTAACAGACTCAAAGATGACATTACTCAGTTCATGTTGTGTGAATGTTCCCTTTCGTCAGCAGGGAACTCCGACGCCTCGTCTGGGGAGTTCCCCTGACGAATTGGGATCACGCTAGGGAGACCAATTGCCTTCGAGTGAATTAAAACGAGCCAATGAACATTGGCATGCAAGGTTTGCATTCCGCGGCCCGCCTACCAGTGCGGGTATAAGGCGGAATCAAGCGCATACACAAACGCTTTCTGCTTCGGAGCCGACCGGTTGTGTCCTCTCTGAGTGAATGAGTTTTAAGATTGTATTTATCTTACGCTCTACGAGTCTGCTGTTTCGGGAAGGGACCTCTCTGTGTTGGTGAGACGGCGTTTCAGCGACCGCGCGATTTCCTGTCTGCCGGCTGCGTCTACACGCTGTTAATTCAAAAGCTGTTTTTACAGCTGGTAAACGGTTGAGTGCGCACAGCGGGCTTGCAGTTTCCCCTTGGTGTCGCCGCGTTGGGTCCCTGTGTGCTTCAGCACAATAAAGAGAGTAATTTCTTCCTGAAAGAGCAACACGAGTGAAGATCGCGTCCTTTTCAGGATGACGTTTCACTCGTGTGTTTCTGGATGCAATCGTTCCTGTCCTTATTTGACGGCCACGTTCATTGTTTCACATGCCTAATCAGTGTGTGAGACTGCGTTCGTGGGTGGTTCATGTTCTCTCATGAGTGCATGACCACGTCGGCACGTTGTTCGTCTCCCCTTTTTAAAGGCTCGAGCCGCTCAGCGTGCCGTGTGCCGTCGAGCGCCGGTTGACAGCGTGGGTTGTCACGGCAACCCAGCGCGCGTCATTCGGCGCTCAAGATGCGTGGTCAAGATCAAGACTCGCGTGCCTCTATGAGGTGAGTCCCTTTGCTTGTTTCCCGATCTAGTTCTCTTCTGGTGCACCAGGAGAGGGCTACTTTGGCAAATAACATTGGTGATCTGAGGGTTACAGTGCGGAATGTCTCGCCAGGTGAAAGACCCTCACGAGCTTCCCACTCCTCTAGCGCGTCACAAACATGCTGAGACTGTGTTCGTGGGTGGTTTGTGCTCTCTACATGAGAGCATGACCACGTCGGCACGTTGTTCGTCTTGCCTGAGGGCTTGAACGCTCAGCGTGCCGTGTGCCAGCGATGGCCACGTTCACTGTCTTGCATGCCTGGTTGACGGCCATGATCGCTGTTTCACATGCCTAATCAGTGTGTTGAGACGGCGTTCATGGGTGGTTCATGTTCTTTCATGAGTGCATGACCACGTCGGCACGTTGTTCGCCTCCCCTTTCTCGTAAAGGCTTGAGCCGCTCAGCGTGCTGTGTGCCGTCGAGGCTTTGAATGGGTTTTTGGTCCTTATCATGAGGGACCAAGCATTTCATTCGGGGCCCCAGGGGAGGACAGATGTCGATTGCTACATCGGAGAGAGGGCTGTTATACTCTGAAAATGATGCTGAGTTCCTACTGTAATGGTGTGTTCTCATGCTGAAGGTTCAGACTTGACAGCCACACTTCCTGGGTCTAAAGTGCCTAGATGTGTGTGAAAAATTTTGGCAGTATGGAAGTATTTTGGTGCCAATATGGCAAGCCAAACATGCCTAAATCTGCAGAAGTTTTTCCTCTCTCACTACCCCTGCACATTCAGTGCATGTGGGTAGTTCTGACTCGGAGTCGAGCTGCGCTTTATGACTGACCGTGATTAGTCACAGCGCTGGCCTTCGGTCAGACGATGTCCACACTGTGGTCCAGAAGCGCCTTAAAACCAGCCCGCTCGGAGTTCGTTTCCCCCCCAGCAAAAGGAGAGGAAATGACCCTGAGAGGAGCGACCCAGAGAGTGTGACGAAAACTGCTCTTTGGGAGTGTGTGTCATCACCACTCCTTCCCCCGGAGGAGGGCCGGGTGGAGAATCCTTTGTTAAATTTTTTGTTTCTGTTCCGCCGCCGACCAGCTGGTCGGTGGTACCCAAAACCTAAAAAAGAGCAGTTTCTTCCTCCTCTGGGTCATTCACGGTTGGGTCTGCTGAACAAGCAGTCTCTCCCGTTACAGAGTGGGACGGCAGTGTGCGCCACCCTCGGGTCTCGCCACTCTCAGTCCCCTCTCCCCAGCTGGCAGATAGCAGTGGCGCCACCTCGGTCACGTCACTCCTGTCTGCCGCTGGGCGGGAAGGCACGGAGACCAGCAGCCGCCCTTGGGCCTCGCTCCTCGTCTCCTCCCCTTCCCTCGCCAGGCGACAGCCCGCAGCAGAACACTCTCGGGTCTTCTCTGCCGTCTGTCCTCCGGTGGAAGCAGGTAGGTGTTGTCCAAGTACACACCCAGACCCCGCTCTCGGCCGCTACAATGCCACCGGAGCAGTGTCCCTGCCTTCCGCCTCGCTGCCCCTCCGCGGGTACGCCGGCGGTGCGGGTGGGCTCGTTGCGGCAGTTTCTCGGAGCCTGGCTAGCGCTCCCGAGACCCTCGCACTGGCTCATTCGCACCATCCGGCTCGGCTATGCAATTCAGTTTGCACGCCGGCCTCCCAAGTTCAGGGGCATCCACTTCACCCGTGTGCGTCCAATGGATGCTCCGGTCTTGCGGAAGGAGATCGACGCCCTGCTGGCGAAGGACGCGATCGAGCCGGTCCCTCCAGCCGATATGAGGTCAGGGTTTTACAGCCCTTACTTCATTGTACCCAAGAAAGGCGGTGGGTTACGGCCAATCCTGGACCTGCGAGTATTGAATCGGGCCCTGCACAAGCTCCCGTTCAAAATGCTCACGCAGAAATGCATTTTCGAATGCATTCGTCCCCGGGATTGGTTTGCAGCGATCGACCTGAAGGACGCGTACATTCATGTCTCGATTCTTCCCCGACACAGACCATTTCTTCGGTTTGCTTTCGAGGGTCGAGCATATCAGTACAAGGTCCTACCCTTCGGGCTGGCCCTGTCGCCCCGTGTCTTCACGAAAGTCGCGGAGGCGGCCATTGTTCCCATGAGAGAACAAGGCGTTCGCATTCTCAACTATCTCGACGACTGGCTCATTCTGGCACACTCGTGAGATGTGTTGTGCGATCACAGGGACATGGTGCTCCGGCACCTCAGTCATTTAGGGCTTCAGGTCAACTGGGACAAGAGCAAACTCTGCCCTGTGCAGAAGATCTCTTATCTCGGTATGGAACTGGACTCGGTCGCCCAGACTGCGCGCCTCACGAAGGAACGCGTCCAGTCAGTGCTCAACTGCCTCAAGTCTTTTCGAGGCAAGTCAGCGGTCCCACTGAAACAGTTTCAGAGGCTCCTGGGGCATATGGCAGCCGCAGCCGCAGTAACGCCGCTCGGTCTGTTGCATATGAGACCGCTCCAGCACTGGCTTCACGATCGAGTCCCGAGGTGGGCGTGGCAGAGCGGCACGTTCCGGGTCAAAGTCACCCCGCACTGTCGCCAAACCTTCACCCCTTGGTCGGATCCTGTGTTCCTACGGGCCAGAGTGCCCCTAGTCCAGGTTTCCAGGCATGCTGTGGTATTCACAGATGCTTCTACCAAGGGCTGGGGGGCCACGTACAAAGGGCATGCAGTCTCGGGTCTGTGGACGGGGCCCCAGCTGCATTGGCACATCAACTGCCTAGAGTTGCAAGCAGTACGATTAGCCTTGTGTCGCCTCAAGGGCTTTCTCAAACAAGCACGTACTGGTCCGTACGGACAGCACTGCGACTGTTGCGTACATCAACCGACAAGGTGGTCTACGCTCCCGTCGTATGTCGCGACTCGCCTCCCACCTCCTCTTATGGAGTCAGAAGCATCTGAGGTCGATTCGTGCCGTTCATGTCCCCGGGGAACTCAATCATGTGGCCGACGAGCTTTCACGTCAGCCTCCCCTTCCGGGAGAATGGCGACTCCATCCCCAGGCGGTCCAGCTGATTTGGCGAATCTTCGGAGCCGCACAGGTAGACCTGTTTGCCTCTCCGGACACGACCCATTGCCAGTGGTATTACTCCCTGACCGAAGGAACTCTCGGCACGGATGCCCTGGCACACAGCTGGCCCCGGGACTTACGCAAATATGCGTTCCCCCCAGTGAGCCTTCTTGCACAGACACTGTGCAAGGTCAGGGAGGACGAGGAGCAGGTCCTTTTGGTAGCCCCGTATTGGCCAACCCGGACTTGGTTCCCAGAACTCATGCTCCTCGCGACAGCCCCTCCTTGGCCGATTCCTCTGAGGAACGACCTTCTTTCTCAGAGACGGGGCACTCTATGGCACCCGCGTCCAGACCTCTGGAAACTCCATGTCTGGTCCCTGGACGGGACGCGGAGGTTCTAGATGGCCTGCCACAGGCAGTGGTAGATACCATCTCTTCAGCTAGAGCCCCCTCTACGAGGCGCCTCTATGCTCTGAAGTGGAACCTGTTCGTCGGCTGGTGTTCTTCCCACGGGGAGAACCCACGAACTTGCCCGGTCAGAGTCGTGCTCTCCTTCCTACAAGAGGGGTTGGAGCGAAGGCTGTCTCCCTCCACTCTCAAAGTGTATGTTGCCGCAATAGCTGCACATCACGATGTAGTTGGCGGTAAGTCCGTGGGGAAGCACGACCTGGTCATCAGATTCCTCAAGGGTGCTAGGAGGCTAAATCCACTTCGCGATTTGCACCCTGTACCCTCTTGGGACTTAACTTTAGTGCTAGAGCGCTCCAAAGTCCTCCTTTTGAGCCTTTGACGACAGTTGAGCTTAATATCCTGTCCATTAAGACAGCGCTCCTGTTAGCATTGGCTTCCTTCAAGAGGGTAGGGGATCTGCAGGCTTTTTCGGTCGACGTATCGTGCCTAGAGTTCGGGCCTGGCCTTTCTCATGTTACATTGAGACCCCGGCTCGGATATGTGCCCAAGGTTCCTACCACTCCCTTCGCGGACCAGGTAGTGAACCTGCAAGCGCTGCCCCAGGAGGAGGCAGACCCAGCCCTAGCTTTTCTCTGTCCCGTCCAGGCCCTCCGGGTTTATATAGACAGAACGCAAAGCTGTAGGACCTCAGATCAGCTCTTTGTTTGTTACGGAGGCCAGCAGAAGGGGAAGGCTGTCTCCAAGCAGAGGTTAGCCCACTGGCTAGTGGATGCTATCACCAGGGCTTATGAGTCCCAGGGTGAGCCCTGCCCACCCAGGTTGCGGGCTCACTCCACTAGGAGTGTTGCCGCTTCCTGGGCTCTGGCACAAGGCACCTCGCTAACAGACATTGTAGAGCTGCGGGCTGGGCGACACCGAACACGTTCGCTAGGTTTTATAGCCTACGTGTGGAACCTGTTTCCTCCCGAGTACTTGCTATGGCCAGTAATTAGAGGGAATAGGTGTGTCGGCTTGCGACGCCATTCCGTGAGCGGATACGTGCGTCTTTCGCTCCGTTGGTTACCCAACAAACGGCTAACCTCGTGAGTTCCTCCATCACCCCCTCCGGTGTCAGGCGTTGCGGACCGCCTGGCACCAGGTCTGCTACCTTCAGTAAGGAGTTGTTAGTAGACTGGGTGCCTTTCCAGTGGTCCCTGCGGCGACCCATGATTGCCACGTGCAGTTCAGCCGTGTCTTCCCCTTGACAGACTCATTCTGTCGTCCCTGTTGAGTACGCTCCTCACTCCTCTGGACTGGGACTACCTTCAAGGACTGCCATATGTTTCACTACCCTACGTGGTTAGTACATGTGTGTATTTGAGGGCCTTCCTCTAGGCTGCCTCAGCTTCCGCAGCGTTCCCTCCCCCTATTATATCCTTGGGGTCGGGCATGCTTTCCCAGTGTTATCCAATATCCACTGATTGGGTCTTGCGGAACAGCAGTGTGATTCCCTAGCTAGCTCCCGCAAAATTTCTGGAAACTGCTGCAGGGCTGTAGCTTAGCTGGGCGCTGGAAGGGGCCAGCACCATGGCGTTTTGGTAGGGATCCCAATTCGTCAGGGGAACTCCCCAGACGAGGCGTCGGAGTTCCCTGCTGACGAAAGGGAACGTCTCGGTTACGTATGGTAACCCTCGTTCCCTGAGTCCAGTCGCCATGCTGCTGTACCTTCGCGGAGGACTGGACACCGTTCGGCTCCTCAGCGAAAAGCGTTTGTGTATGCGCTTGATTCCGCCTTATACCCGCACTGGTAGGCGGGCCGCGGAATGCAAACCTTGCATGCCAATGTTCATTGGCTCGTTTTAATTCACTCGAAGGCAATTGGTCTCCCTAGCGTGATCCCAATTCGTCAGGGGAACTCCCCAGACGAGGCGTCTCCGTTCCCTGGACTCAGGGAACGAGGGTTACCATACGTAACCGAGACGTTATAATGGCAAACGTTTTTACAATTTAAATCAATTTTAAGATTGTTTAAAGGAATGGTAAAAAAAAAAAAAAAAAAAAAATCCTGCTTTTTAAGGACTTTTCATTGAATAATTTCTTCTTTCCCCCCTTCAGATTTGCCAAGGATCCAGCTGATTACTGGCAATTTGGTGGAGGATTATTCTTTAGCTGCTACATTGCACTATCACTTCTGGTACGGATTCTTTGGCCTTTTGTGTTATTTTTTTTATTTTACTTGATTTAATAAATTACTTTTAATTAGTACAATGTATGGTTAGGATTCTGAATTAAAACAGTGTAATGTTTCTCCACAAATATTATCAGAAATATATAATTGTTGAAACAATATAAACCTGCATTGATAGATATAAAGAACAACAGACCTCAACCCTCTCAGCTCAACACCACAATTTGTTGATTTCTTCATCTGTTTTAAGGATGAAATCATGACCTTATGATTATAGTAACCTGAACTGACACATGGAAGTAATATTAAATTTTTTACAATTCCACCTTGGGGCTCTGAAGAATTTCTTGTGTAAATGTACTTGTTTTTTCAGAATAAAACTTGTTTTACAATCTTGAGCATGTGTTAACTCATTATTTAATGTGTTTAATTAAGCCATTGCTGCCAGTCATTTGACAGTTAACAATTTTTAGTGTACAGTTATGGACAGTTAATCACAAAATCAGTCAGCATTGTCATGACTCATGTTCCAACTGCAAACTAGTTTGTAATTGAATGTACAATTGTATTATCCCATGATGAAAGGTAAGACGGTGAAACAACGTCACGATATCAACGTTGATTCAATTTGCAAAATCGAAAGGTAATTCAACGTTGATTCAACGTCGACAGAAGACCATAACCCGAAAGGTAAGTCGCGATTTCAACGGTGAATCAACACAATATCAACGTTGATCCGTTTTGCAAAATCGAAAGGTAATTCACTGTTGATTCAACCATGGTACCTGACGTTGTTTCAACAGTGAATCAATGTTGAAATGCCGGCTGGGATGGACTTACCTGCACGTGATGCACGGGCATCATCTCGCAGTTTCTTCTTATTTCTTTTCTTAGATCCTAACTCCTGCTGTCTTTTAGGGGCCATTTCCAAAAAAGTTGCCTACTGTCTGTCTGTCTGTCAAACTTCATCCTTCGCAAAGGCGCCCGCGCGAACAACCGGCACGGACCATCCAACGCGGGGGGGGCAGTACTTTCTAGACTAGAGCAATTAAATTATCTTGTTCCCCCTTTTTTTGTTACATATACATGGGTAAAATGTGGCAAAAAATATTTCTATAGGCTAATGAAATAATATCGGCATTATAATTTTTTTTTCATTAGGCTATTTTTGGTGCCCCCTCAGCACTTGGTGCCCCACGCACAGCGCGTGATGCGCACGGTGGGAGCGGCGGCGCTGAGTCTATAGAAACTTGATCACATAATAGCGAGTAGTGATTCTACACGGGTTTGCAGCAACGTAAGTTTATTAACCTTTTTTCTTTCCGATGTAACATGTAATGTTTAGCGCTGATCGTTTCCTTTCTTTGATATTGCTTATGAATAGAAGCAACACTGGGGAGAGTGCACAGCTATTAGTCATCCACACCATTCAACTTTATTGTTACGGGGCATATAGCTCTAATTCATCTAGGCTGGTGTCCAAAGAAAAATGTAAGTTTATCTAATCCTTTTTTTTTTTTTTGTCCTAATTTTCTAATTAGAGATTTAATATTGTTTTAAAATCAAACATCGCATCATAAACCACTTATGCTTGTGATTACAGGAGGATTGCCTTTGTCTGTCACTAGCCACTGTTTTTCCTGGGTTTAATCATTCTGTTTTACTTTTTATTTATTTGGATGTTTGTGTGTGTGTTTTGGGGATCTGCTACCACCGTTCTGTGATGACCTGGGGCCTGTACCATGAAGCCGGATTAGGTGGCTAGCCAGCTATGTTTCAGCTTAGTTTCCGCCAACCCTGGGTTTTAGGTACTATGAAAGTAGCTCGGCTTTAATCGGTGTTCGTTGCCATGGTATCTTACGCTGCACGGCTAACCTGCTCCGGGGCAGGTTATGTTCTGGATTCAAGATCTCAGACTGAAGTTTGACCAATCAGCTGTGAGCAAAGAAACATATAAGTGACGTAACTAATTCCCAGCGTCTGTTCTCTGTTGCAATGGCTTCACCTTTTCTCCCAAATCCTGTGGACATCTCTGCGCAAATTGTTAGACGAGCACTTCGTAGAGAAAGAGTTTTTAGGGACAGACAAAATCCATTTGACTTTCCTGATGCTTACTTGTATGAAAGATACAGATTTTCCGCGGAAGGAATGTCTTATCTTTGTGAACTTCTTGAGCCGCACATAAAAAATGTGACTCGTCGAAGCCATGCCCTTACTGTACCACAAATGGTATGTATTGCGTTGCGATTTTTTGCAAGTGGTACATACTTGTATGCGGTCGGGGATGCAGAGAATCTAGGGAAAAACACAGTCTGTCGAACCATTCGAAAGGTGGTCCTCGCTCTGCAGGGGTACACGAATAGCTTCATTGTGTTCCCTGGACATTTATCGACCATGTCCATAAAAGAGGGCTTTTATAAAATTGCCGGTAAGATATCTTGATACATCACATGAACAAATGTAACATTTTACACTCTTTTTTTTTTTTCAAAAAAGCATATTTCACACTTAGAAATCTATTATACAGTAGTCTGCAGTAGCTACCTGTTAAGAATGATTTTAAATATATATTTTTAATTCCTATGATAGGATTCCCTAGAGTCATAGGAGCAATAGACTGCACACATGTTGCAATCTCCACAGCTCTCGGAGAACATGAGGCAGATTATGTGAACAGAAAGTCCTTTCACAGCCTTAATGTTCAGGTAGGGCTATACTATATAGCCTATGTGAAGTGATTTTTATTTGCATTGAGATCAATCTTTAAATAAATAGTAACTAACAGGACAATTATTTACTGTACATTTCATCTGCAGATGACTTGTGATCATGAATGCATGATAACAAGTTTGGATGCCAAATGGCCTGGCTCAGTACATGACTCACGAATTTTCCGTGAGTCTATTTTGTGTCAGCGCTTTGAGGAAGGCAAGTTCAATTTGGTACAGTACACTTTAAAGTTTTAATTTTAATAGCAAAACTTACACAATTTTCCCCTTTTCTGTTCTATGACAGGGCTTTTTGATGGCCTGTTGGTAGGAGATCGAGGTTATGCATGCCAGAGGTTTTTGCTGACCCCCTATCCTGACCCTCAGAGAGGGCCACAAAACCGCTTCAATGTGGCCCTCAGTAAAACCAGGGTCAAGATCGAGATGACCTTTGGCATCCTAAAGGCACGTTTCAACTGCCTTAGGCGTTTAAGAGTGTCACCAGAGCGGGCATCACAGATAGTGGCTGCATGTGCAATTCTGCATAATATAGCCACTATCAGAAAGGAGCGAGTACCACCACAGAACCAGCTTCTCCCCGATGAAATTGACCCCATCACACTTGACCACCCAGCTGGTGCAGCTGTGAGAAATGCAATCACAACACAATATTTTACTTAATAAAAGCACACTGACACTGCTGATATGTCTCAAACTGTTTTATTGGTCATCATGTGGCTATGGAGGAAGAGAGAGAGCAAGAAAAAATACATTAAAATTACATTAATAAACATTCATAGTGTTCACACTAAAGGGTTACTTGGTTAAAAAAAAGTTCACATACTGAGATCTGTTTTTTCCAGCTGTTTGATCTCCAATTTAATTTTTTTAATTTGGAGCCTCCTCAGCTCACAGTCCAGCTCCTTTAGTGTGCAGTCTAGTTCGAGGCTCCTTTTGTACAGGGCCCTGACTGAGTCTGTTTCCACCTGAAACAATTCCACCACAAACAATCATTACACGTTTTCTGGAGGTTGATCAAATCACAAAAAGTGGCATGACTTTCTACAAACACAGGACTGACTGTAAATTATGTCAAGGGTTTAAAGCATTACCTTGTTCACATTCCTTCTGTAGCCCATTGTGGTAGAGGCTTCAGGTTCTGGGGCAGGTTGTGAAAAATCCTACAAAAGAGATGTGTAAGGGCCAGTCACTTAATTATGACATTCAAATGTGTGCCATAATAAAAAGCTCAGTGCATTCACCTCAGCAACTGTCTCAGAACACACAGACAGAGTGTCTTCATCGTTTGGTTCACCCTAATAAATAAAAGGCCAATGTAAAGCATAACTGTTATAAAGCAGGTTATGTTTGGTGTTCTGTCTGCTGCATACTGACCTCTGTGTGGGAGACTGTGTGAATGTGTGCTGGCTTCAACAGGGACACTGTATTTCCCTCTACTGCACAACAGAGTCAGCCATATTTAACTTTTAAAAAAAAAAACATTAGTAATGCATTGTACACACATACCCAGTGTCACTTGCTTAGAGGAGCCAGCACCAGGGTCAGACTGAACAGCACATGCAATCCCATCCATAATCGGCCGCCCCTTATTGTTGCTCAGAGCCAACTCCTCCGCCACAGTGTAATCTTGAGGAGGTGGCCCTCCCCCAGTTTTCTTCATTTCACATTTTTTTCTGTTTGCTGCAAACAAGTGTTTGTGATTAAATGTTCAAAAAATAATAATAAAAGGTTATGTTAAATACTCACCACTTTGAATTATATTTTTATACTTTGTCTTGATCTGCTGCCAAGAACGTTTGGAGTTGGGGTTGCATCTAAAAATCAATGAATATCAATCTTTCTTAGGATGTAATAGCCTATACATTCACATTTTACATACATCTACACACACGTATGCATGTGTGTATGAGATATATATATATATATATATATATATATATATATATATATATATATATATATATATATATATATATATATAATATATATAGAGATATAATATATATATATATATATGTAGAGATATAATATATATATATATATAGAGAGAGATATAATATATATATATATATATATATATATAGAGAGAGAGATATAATATATATATATATATATATATAGAGAGAGAGAGATATAATATATATATAGAGATATAATATATATATAGAGATATAATATATATATAGAGATATAATATATATATATATTATATCTCTATATATATATTATATCTCTATATATATATTATATCTCTCTCTCTATATATATATATATATATATATATATATATTATATCTCTCTCTCTCTCTCTCTCTATATATATATATATATATATTATATCTCTCTCTCTATATATATATATTATATCTCTACATATATATATATATATATATATATATATTATATATATATATATATATATATATATATATATATACACGAATACATTTTCATTTGAGCATTTAATACATTTTTAATATGATTAGCCTACATAAATGTACATTAATTGTTTAACTTACGCATTAACGCAATCAGCAATCTTCCTCCAAGATTGTTCTCTTGCTTTGGCAGCAGATACAGTGTTACTGCGTGCTTGAAAAATACTTTTATATTCCTCATATTTCTGGATTATTATCTCTTGCTCCTCCTCTGAAAAGTATGTAGCTCTCGCTCTATCCATTTCGAACGCGATTGGTTGTTCAGTGTCGACGTCACTCTTTTATGTGCACGCGCGCGTGGATTAATCATAGCTTAAGGATCAAAGCCTGAGTTGACAGAGAAAGTTGATGAGCTGCGTCATGGTACCAATAAAGCCTGATTGCATCGGTTTGGTTTTGTCAACTCAAAACCAATCCTGTAACCCCGAGTTTGTTCAGCTACCTTCATGGTACAGGCCCCTGGATCTAGGTGGGCCTAGGATGGAGTCCTGCTAGTGGTAGCTTGTTAATCTAAATGTTTTGTTTGTTTTGTGTTTTTGTTTCTCTGTTTGGCAATCATCATACTCCAATATTCGGCCTATGAGCATTGTGCAATATCTCCTTTGGGGACAGTGTCTATTTTGCAATGTTCACTAGTGTGAAGTGTGAAATGCTGTGTTAGTGTATGTGTAACTGGTGTGAATTATCCTTTGATTTGTTTTTCTTACATTGTATTATTTTCTTTAATTTACTGTTTATACTAAGTTTTTTTTTTCTACTTTTGTATTTAGAATGGATTAATGAACCTCACGAAATTTTGTTCATATTATTGTTCATGAGTAAGAATATAACGTTAATGTAGAGGAACTTTTCTTTGGGTCTTTGTTTGGGGTGGGAGCGTCATCGGTGGAACATCTCCGGGGTTTCCCCTTGGACATGCATTATGCGATTGCGTCAGTCTATTTGCGCGAGGCTGATGAGCGCATGCACGTCTCTTCTCTCGTGAACATTCTTCTGGTATGCTGATGTTTATCGTCCAAATGCATATTTCTTTGCTCAACAAGTGTGATTTAAGTGATAGCAGCATTTGATTGTGTTGGTTGTGATGAAGTGTGTTTAATTGTAATTCGATTTTCATGAAATTTATCATGGAGCTTACTAATTATCATATTAACACTCAGTGTCTACACGAGAGAGTGAGAGAGAAGCCATTGCCCCGGTGCTATCATCCACTGATGATATTTGTCTGTTTACAGGTATGTTGTTTAATTAGTTATGTTCTTGAAAGAAAAGAGATCTAGTTGACTGTTGATAAACATGTATTGTACATAGTGTTCTAAGGGGTAAGAATCCATTTTGATGATTCGCGCTGTGCGTGACGCACGTGGTGAGGCCTGCACGTGGTATGGTGCTGAATGTCTATTGAATGTTTCATTTTCTCATTTTCATCTGCATTTTTTTCATTATAATATTTTATATCATATGAATATTTGAATTAATGCATGTTTAAATGTAATCTAGTATATACAATATTGTAATATATTACTTGTAATGTATTACACTATTTTGAGTGCATTGAGAAGAATGTTAATGTGATGTATCAAAAGGAAGACAAGAAATTTATATATTGTCATTAGTTTTTTATTTACCTGTATTTATTTTTATTTTATTTTTTATTTTATTGTACAATTTGGTCAGTCTATTTGCGCGAGGCTGATGAGCGCATGCACGTCTCTTCTCTCGTGAACATTCTTCTGTGTCTACACGAGAGAGTGAGAGAGAAGCCATTGCCCCGGTGCTATCATCCACTGATGATATTTGTCTGTTTACAGATTAAAAATACTGGATCTCATCATTGAGTGGTCGTTTGGTCCTTGTGTGTCAGAGAGTCCGTTCCAGACATGCTACATATGCACGGCCGATTTGGTTTCTTGCAGTGTTGGAGTGTGTGTATGTGAACAGTATCTATTTATTCGACTTTAGTCACTGTAGTCTTGATATTGTTAGACTTTATATCCTGTAACTCATTTATTATGAGACTTTTATTCACTGTGATTTATTTATTGTAGAATTGTTCACTGTTACCTACGGGGAAAATGTGTATGCTCTGATTGCCAATCAGTATATTATTGTCTAGTGTTTAATAAAATTATATTTGATTACATCAGTCCCATTTCTGTTCCTTTATTGGATACAACCTGTCAAATAGTTTAAAGGGGAGCACGATTTGGGTTTTCTAGTTTAGATATTCAAATTGTGTGCATTGGAGCGCCCCCTAGGGGTTACATTTATATAGACTAACTGTGTAATTCAGCAAGTGAACTTTTCTATACAATTTGATGTGTATATATATATATATATATATGTATGTGTGTGTATATGTATACATATACACACTTTATTTTTATTAAATTACATTTTTCATTTTCTTTTTTTCATTTATTATAATCTGTTCTTCTCTTTCATTTATTTAATTATTTGTTTTGTCATTATTGTTATTATTATTATTCTCTCTCTCTTGTAGCATGCTGTCCAACACTGTGTTTGGATCATTTATTGGTCTTGGTTTGGTTGATCATGTGATCTATGTAACCATGTGACTTCATAAATTAATATGGCTCCTGCACTTAACATTGTAAGCTTGGCATTGAGGTTACATGTGACCGAAACGTTTGCCACTTTTTTCAGTAAAAGCATTGATTTTATCTCTTGTCTTTGGTGGAGTGTGTGGACTCTCTTGAAGTGCCTCTCAAATTGACATCCATCCAAAGAAATGGCCTCTGGTCTCCTTCCCTGCGCACCACAGTGTTGCGTTTCTTTTTTCTTTTGCTAACATTGGAAGCTTGACTTAAAGCAGCTTTGTCACACTGCACCATTTTCCTTCCATTTTGCATTTCTATGGCAACACTGCACCGTGATTTTGCCAAGTAAGACATGTTCCTGATTCAAGATATTTTGTTGATCCTAGAACAACATTCCTGTCCAAAAATGTAGTCCTAACCCTCTCCCTATCCCTACCCCTAAACCTAACCATGCCCCTTACTAATCCCTAAAATCAGAGGTACATGATGGGTGAATAAAAATGAAGTAGAAGCATCAAAATGTAAACTTGACTTACAATAAACTTGTCCCCTCAAATGTGATTGGTTGATTGGAATGTTGTTCCAGGATCAAGAAAGATGTGGATCCATGAACATTTTGCACTTGGTGAAATCACATTCACCCATGTGACAAGGCAAGAGTGATAATGAAGTGGCTTGGAGATCATTACACTGAAATTTTGGATTTGTGGCCAGGCAACTCCCCGGATCTTAATCCCATAGAGAACCTGTAGTCAGTCCTCAAAAGGTAAGTGGACAAGCAGAAGTCCACAAATTGTGATCAGCTCCAAGCATTACAGTAACAAGGCAAGAATGGATTGGCATCAGTCAGGATTTGGCCCAGAGCGAATTGCCAAGGTTATAAAGAAGGGTCAACATTGTAAATATTGATTCTTTGCATATATTAAATGTTTTTGCCAATAAAAGCTTTTAAAACTTATGAAATGCTTATCACTATTTTCCAGTATACAATAGAAACATGTTTAGAAAATAATCTACAAATTCTGAAGCAGCAAACTTTGAGAAACACAAAATGTATGTCACTGCCAATACATTTGCCCCAAGCTGTATATAAAAGTCAAAGTGCAGTTAAAACAAGGCTGCATTCATCCCGAAAACATGCATGCCAAACAGAAAGATAAATACACATTTCACAAGTTTGCACTTACATGTAATCAGATATAGTACAAAATAAGCATATTGGTGAGCTGTCCGAGGAGAGGGCTTCCGAGCTCGTAATTTGGCCCGAACCAGAGCACCCCCCCCACCCAACCCCACCCCATCCCTGGACCGGATAGGAATAATTGAGAGTGAGGAGTTGGGGTGGAGGAGGGATGCTGGGAAAACTGTTGTAGAACAGAGGTAAGTCGGCTCTGTGTATATGCCTCTTCTCGCATTGATTGGGTAAATTATCTGAATGTGCTCCTCCTGAACTTTGTTAATAAACCATCATTTATTTTGTGAATCTCTTCCCATGACGGCTTTTTTAGTGTTTCTCTCTGGATGTAAAAGGATGATGTAGCACTTTGGGGCAAATATGGCCACCAGTAGTCCAAAACTAGAAGCTAAAATGGCAAATATTTCCACAGCTACTGCATATTTCCCTGGAGAGCTAACATATGCTGGAACAAATGCAACCCACACAGCACAGAAGATCAACATGCTGAAAGTGATAAACTTTGCTTCATTAAAATTATCAGGAAGATTTCTCGCCAGGAAGGCTATCAGAAAGCTTACTGCTGCCAACAGTCCAATGTATGCCAACAATGTAGAAAAACCAGCCACGGAGCCAATAGCACACTCATATACTATTTTAGAACGGATATACTGGTTGTTTTTATGGGGTGTTGGAGAGGAAGTTGATAGCCAGACTGCACATATCACAACCTGGATGGCAGTTAGGACCAGAACTGTGCATCTTTGTTGAGCTACTCCAAACCATTTTAACGTGCCTTGGCCCTCTGGTCGAGAGGAATTAAACACAGCTATTACTACCATAGTCTTGACTAGGATGCTGGAGATGCACAGGACAAAGCTTATGCCAAACACAACATGTCTTAACAGACATGTCCATAACTGTGGCTGACCAATGAACAGTAGTGCACACAGAAAACACAGTTTGAGTGACAACAGCAGCAGGAAGCTGAGCTCTGAATTATTGGCGCGTACTATGGGAGTGTTTCGGTGATTAGCAAAAATGACCATCACAAGAGCACAGAAGCAGGTGCCAATCAGGGAAGCAGTGGTCAGAGAGATGCCCAGAGGTTCCTCATAAGACAGAAACTCTACTTCTTTGGGGACACACTGATCCTTATCTGTATTGGACCAGAATTCATCTGGACACACTGTGCACTCATTTGCATCTGTGATTTAAGAAAAAGACAGAAGGTGAGGGATTTTAGAGCAACTTACTATCAATATAAACAAATTGCCAAATATAATCATCTCACCTGTTGTATTAGAAATCTCTCCATCTCCGCATGGAAGGCAGTCAAAACAGCAGACAGGAAAGCCCTTCCTCGTGGCTCGTCTGGTTCCTGGGGGGCAGCTCTCACTGCACACAGACCTTGGGGCCTGAAAGAGACATCATCTGTTGTTAGTCATATGTTTGTCTGTCATCTCTTTTACATAATGACAAGCTAGGCCTTTCCATTACTTCATTCTTATTTGTCTTTTCAAAGCTTTGACTATTTTTAGGTTATATACTGTGTCTGCAAAAGGGGTGACATTAACATGCAATGTTAGTTACCTTTTTTGGCTCAAAGTTCCAATATAATGCATCTTCATCCAGTTTGAGCACCATCCCTGTTGCTGCCCCTTCATTTACCACACCAACAGCTTTGACCCTTATTGACCCATCAAAGCTTGGCTGCCAGTTCAGGACATCATAGATGGCCAGAGCATCTCCATTCTTATCAAATGACACATGATCCCCAAAGCCTGTGGTGTAATCCACTTTCTGGAGGTAGTGAACCAGCTGCACAGTTTGTAGACAGAACTTTTTTTTATTAATGTAGCACATATATTTAGCTTTTCCACATTAGCTCTTGTATATTCCTGGAGAGAATCTGCACTATACCTGTACGTCTTACCTGCCAGGGTTTCAGGTTTGTTTTGTCAGCACATCTGTTCCCACTGAATGGTCCTCTACCCTCCTCACACTGCATCAGGTCATGAAACGCATGTGCCAGGGCATAAACTGCCTTATACACATTATAAGTGGCCCTCAGCTCTGAAACATCGGTGTATGGTGTGTATGTTGTTCTCAGATCCTCCTGTCCAGTACAAATCTTTTTCAATTGCTCTCCATCTCTCTCTTTACCATCAGTTTCATAACTGCACCCGAACATTTTCTCCCAGAAGATCCTCAACATATTATTTTTTGGATCATTGCTGGGATGGAGACGTAGCAGAAATTCATGAAGTCCCTGGATCTCTCCACGCCTGATGGCGATCCCCAGAGTGCCTCTTAGAAAGGGTAGTAAACGTGGAGTGTGGTGTACAAGAGAGGTGGCCCAAGCTTCACTCGCAATCCATTGTCTGCCTGTTATGTTCTGCAACACCACATCATCCATCAAAGGTATCAAAAAGGATGGAGTGGAAAAAACTACCACCACTCTAGCTGTAGAGGCCTGAATCACTGTTGTTATATGGTGAATATCTCTGAGGTTGTTATCATGGGGAAGGATTTCAGAAAAAGCAATACAGCCACCAAACAGCTGTATTTCCTGTTGGAAGAACTGAGCAGCATAGATGCCATAGTCATCATCACTGTAGACGAGACCAACCCAGGTCCATCCAAAATATTTTAAAATCTGAACCATAGCCCGCACCTGGAAGGCATCACTGGGAATAGTTCTGAAGAAAGAGGGGTACTTTTTCCTGTCACTCAAACAGGAGCAGGTGGCATAGTGACTAACCTAATTAGAGAGAAAGACAGAAGAAGAGAAGACAGAAAAATAGTGAAATTAACAAAAAATTCTCAGTACTTATGAAACATTTTTTTTTGTCATACAAAAACAGACAAGAAACACTTTTTTTTACTAATCTTACTATAGGTACTCGAAACAGCCCAAGAATACTGGAAATTGCAATGGAAGCAGTTGAACTTGAATCCCCCACGATTCCAATCACTGGAGGAGGGCCAGTGCAGTTTAGATTTGAGAAGGACTCCTCTGTCCCACTAGCCAGGGATATGGCAGCCCGAAACGCCATTCCTAGCATCACACAGTTGTCATAAACATGGTAACCAAGAGTGATGTTAGGCAGCAGGTTTGGATTCTTATTGATCTCATCTATTGCAAAAGCCATGGTCTGTGCCTGCTGGAAGCTTTCCATATCAAATCTATGAAAAGCAATAGAATGTTGATATTTAACTATTCTGGAAGGGTATACAATTATCAAATTCACAATGGCAACACAATGGCAATTAACATTGAATTCAAGATGTTTTGTATAAATAAATAAATAAATAAATAAACATTGAGATATATTTTTCTAGTTTTAATAAATTGTTCTCTTTTTTCCAGCCTTGTATTGCTGTCCTTATTCACTCTAGACTCACTGCTCACAGTAAGGTGGTTCTGGCTCTGTTCTGAAGCTCAGCTCTGGGAACACTGTGAGGAAGTCAACCTCGAACAGGCCTCCAAATATAACATCTCCATCCTTGAACATTCCATTCAACTTGAAGTGTCCTTGAAGCTGACAGGTGCCTGATCTGAGTATTGAAGCTGACAAAATAAAGTTAAAGGACAGATACAGGCAGATGTACAGAGTGAAACTCATCTCTATTTCTGAGCCATTCAACCACTCTGCTCACTAATTTATGATGAAGCTTGCGTGGGTGTTGCTTTAAAAGAGCAGGCAATGTTAAGTCGGTATCTCTGGCAATCAGGATCTTGCCCTCCTATCACTGTTTTTTTTTTTTTTTTTTTCTCTCTAATCTATATTAACACTAGAACTCCCAAGGCGGTCATTTTGACCGTTTTTAAATTTTACAATGTAATAACTTTGTTAAAATAAAATAAATGTGGCTGTAGGACTCTGACTTTTCCTAAATATGTGTATATTTTATTCTGACACTGTTATTTTATTAAAATCATAAAACACACAACAGTTCTGACTATTTCTACCTAGAACTACCATAACGGTCATTTTGACCGCACGCGTTATAGATATCATAAGTCCGCTACATTGCAAATCTCGCAGAGGGACTTCATCATACGACTGGCGAGCGAACTTCACTCCGACCACATGGAATCAAAAGCCATACAACTGGAGGAACTGCAAACAAAATAAAACCAAGGAGATGTATCAAATGTCACAACGTGTGTGGGAGCTGCACGCGAAAGGCGGTGTTTACCTGTGTGGAATGTGCGTAAGCGTCAATGATGCGGGGTGTTTGCGCCGTTCAAATGGGCAGTTAACCTGATTTTGTTCGTTAATATTTTTTGTTCACTGAAACGAATCGTTCTGAAGCAGTTCGTTTTCTTGTTTAGCTAATGTTCATGTTTTTTTCTTAGCCTGTTTGTGTGTGTACATTTTCACATTCATTTGAATTAAAATTGTGTGTCCTGTTTATCATTACCTATCATTGTAGATCCATTTATTTTTAGATTTTGTATTGATTATTGAACTTATTTACAAACAGGGCTGTACTAACTGTATGAAGCTTTGACGTTTCCTAACTTTTGTGCATGTCTATTCACGTGGTGAGTGCGGTGAAAAAAAAAAATATTTTGATGCAAAATGTTCCTCAAATAGAGGCAGCACCTGTCGAGGCAATCTTTCTTTTGTGCTTGTTTTAAGGGCTATGACGACAGGAATTAAAAGCTTCATTGGAAAAGAGAAGGTTTACATGTACAATAGATATTACATGACGAAAATGACGTTCAGTACGGCCATATGAACGTCAAAGTATGAACGGTCAGAATGACCGCTATGGTCGTTCTAGTAGTTATGGAATTCCGGTAGTTCTAGTGTTAAGTAATTTCAACTTTGGAACTTTTTTTTATTTTTTATGATAGAACCAGTTCTTTAACAGGGGTGGGGCAGGGGGAAATAAAACAGTACTGATGGAATAATGAATACCTTATGCATTCACAGTGATTTGCTGCTCAGGAAGGTTGTGAATGATTATTTAGAGATGTGGAGGTGACAAAAAAGTGTTTTATATCTTAGGAATATAATATCAATTATATTATATCTACTTGTCCATGTTTCCTTGACCGGTTTTTCCTTAGAATGTCCTCTAGATGTCAGTCTTGCATTTGACTTTTGCTGAGAAAAAAATGTAAAAAAGAAAAAGAAAAAGAAAAAGAAAAAAGAAGACTGCCTCAACATAATCATTCAGTGACAAATGCTAATACTAAGGTATAAAGAATTTATCATATGGGTTGATTTGCATATGCATTTTTAAGGTGTCTACTATGTATTAACTAGTAAAGAACAAAATCTTTAGTCATCTAACATGTTTTAACAATAATTTTAAATATCATTAAACACGTCTGTGGAATACGATTCTGAATGATCCAGAACAGATTGTTCTCTTACGAGAGGTTCTCTCGTATTGCGTAAGTTGCTTACGCTACGGGTAAAGTTATCTTTTCTCGAGATATGAAGCCAAAAAATTATCCTTAATTTTTATAATCTTGTCAACGCAGTGCAGCAGCACGCAGACCTAGAGCAGGCTATCTAGCGTGCTCATTGGCTGCCCTGCGGCAACTGCAGCAGCCTACCACTGAGCCTGGCGTGACGTCACGCCCAATGAGGGCGCTTGGTGCCCTCACGCATCACAGCCCGCCAGAAGGGACATGGTTTAGCGTATATCAGGAAGAGCTCGGAGGCTGCTCCCCTGATTTTTGTCTCTTCAGCGAAGCTCTTCGCATCGCTGGACTCTGAGAGAAGCCGCCGCCGTTGAAGCAAGCGACCAGCAAGCAGAGGACAGCGCCTGAGGAAGCCGGTCATCTTCGTCGCCTTCAGCCATCCGTGCCTGCTACGCTATCCGGCGTCATATCCTTTTTCTGCTGTGTGTGTTCGCCGCTGCGACACACATTCTGTCTAAAAGAGAAATTTCCTACGAGGCATTGTTTCAAATGCCTCGCACCTCTCTCCCCGCTCAGTCTCTACCTCTGTTCGAGCCGCGCAAACTGCGCCGTTCACAAGGGATGGCAGAAGCGGACGGTCTGAGCTAGCTTCCTTTACGTTACAAGAAAGCTACCCCGCCCTCGCGCGTCACTCACTGGCGAAAAGAGTGTTTTAGTCCCACCGAGGCCGGACCAACCTCCATTTCTCACATGTTTCTCAGTCCCCTCTTAAGCTCAGGCGACTGGAAATACCAATATTGCAGTAAACGAGTCTGTTATAATACATGCACGCCTGCAAACTAACGCTGACGCGAAACATGATGAAGCTTGCCCCTCTTCCTGCGCTCTCCCCCTCTGTTCGAGCCGCGCAAACGGCGCCGCTCACAAGGGATGTCAGAAGTGGACGGTCACAGGCTAGCTTCCTTTACGTTACAAGCAAGCTACCCCACCCCTCGCGCCTCGTTCGCGCGCGTCACTCACCGGCGAAAGGAGAAAAGAGTGTTTCTAGTACCGCCGAGGCCGGACCAACCTCCATTTCTCACATTTCTCAATCCCCTCCTAAGTTCAGGCGACTGGAAATATCAATACTGCAGTAAATGAGCCTGTTATAGTACATGCACGCCTGCAAACAAACGCTGACACAAAACATGACGACGCTCTCTCATATGCTTGCACTAACCAAAAGCCTATGTGTTTCCCCCTGTGGCTCAGTGGCAAAATCTTAGGCTTTTGCGCCAGAGACCCGTGTTCGATCCTGGCTCTGGCGACAGATAAAAATTATGCTGTTCGCTTCTCCGCGGCCAGCTTTCTTGCATACAGAAAGTGAACCCGCCTCTCGCTCACATTATGGTGCTCGAGTAATTATGAGCGTCTAATCATATGAGCCTTCTAAGCATTTCGCTCTGTCAGTCCCCTTAAAAAGGCGACTACAGATGCGTATTAATAATGTCTGGTTATCCGGCTCACGCCGATGGTGTTATGAGTGTAGAAAATGTGCCCACATCCCAGTGTTCCCCCCTACACACAAGCACGATCTCCCCGGTGTCTCTCACAGAGCTCACTCTCATAAAGCGGGCACGCGCCGCTCGAGTGTTAAGCGTAGGAAATGTGCCCACGATCCCGTGCCCACACCTACCCACTGCCCGCTCTGTCACACGGTTGTCCCGGGGTTCAGATCCTCTAAAGCTCCCAAACACTGGCCGTGTTGCGAACGTAAGCCCTGTGCCCGCTCACGAGCGCGCACACTTACCAATAAACACGCTACCCCCGACGCCACTCTCGCGTCACGGGTTTCTCGCCACAAAATGTTCTTTTACAGCCGTTATTTCCTTGTTCCCAAGAAGGACGGAGCTCTCAGACCCATCTTAGATCTGAGATATTTGAACAAAGCTCTCATGAGACGACCGTTCAAAATGATCACAACCAGACAAATCCTCGCGCAAATTCGCTCGTGGGACTGGTTTATTTCTCTGATCTGAAAGATGCTTTTTTTTTAGATTCAAATTATACCCCGTCACAGGCCATTCTTGAGATTCGCCTTCGACGGTCAGGTATATCAATACACCGTCCTGCCGTTCAGCCTGTCTTTAGCACCCCGTACATTCACAAAGTGCATGGACGCGGCCCTCGCTCCCCTGAGAAGACAGGGTATGCGGATCTTGAACTATCTGGTCGACTGGCTGATACTAGCGCAGTCAGAGACAGAGCTTATGTCTCACAGAACAGCGCTTCTCAGCCATCTGGAAAGCCTGGGTCTCTCAGTCAACTGGACCAAGAGCTCATTACTGCCCCGTCAGTCAATTCAAGACAACGGCTCTATGCATCTAAATGGTCTGTGTTTAATAAATGGTGCACCGTCAAAAATTTAGACCCACAAACGTGTGGGGTCTCGTGGGTGCTTTGCTTCCTTCAAGAGCTGCTGGACATGGGCAGGTTCCCCTCCACGCTCAAAGTGTATGTTGCGGCCATTTCAGCGTTCGCTGACTCGACGCATGACCGCGCATTAGGAAGGAACGAGTTCATCATCCGCTTCCTCAGAGGAGCCAGGAGGATGAATCCTCCGCGGCCCCCGTCGGTTCCTATTTGGGATCTGTCTCTGGTCCTGGAGGCCTTGAAAGCGCATCCCTTCGAACCTATAGAAACTGTGGATTTGAAATACCTCACGCTCAAAACCATTTTTCTGATAGCTCTGTCGTCAGTCAAACGTGTGGGTGACTTACACGCGTTATCAGTTAACGCTGCATGCCTCGAGTTCGGACCTAATGACTCAAAAGTCATTCTCAAACCGAGGCACGTTTACGTCCCCAAAGTGATGGGCACTCCTTTCAGAGCGCAGGTCATTTCTCTCTCAGCCTTGCCGGCATCCGGCAGCGAGGTCGATAATAACCTCCTCTGCCCTGTCAGAGCACTGAGAAATTACATCACGTGCTCCGCCGCTGTCAGGCGTTCGGAGCAGCTTTCATTTCGTGTGGTGGGCGCACCAAGGGTCTCGCCGCCTCGAAACACAGTCTGTCCAGATGGATAGTGGACGCTATTGTGGCTGCGTACGCGTCTAAAAACCTGCAGTGCCCTTTGGGCATCAGAGCTCACTCCACTAGAGGCATGGCCTCATCGTGGGCTTGGTCCAGCGGGATTTCTATTCATGACATTTGTACGGCGGCAGGCTGGGCCTCCCCCTCTACATTTGTTAGGTTTTACAACCTGGAAGTTCCCGCCCTGCAGGCTAAACTTTTATCAGTCTAATGGTGCGTTCTATTATTGTCAACGAACCGACTCGGACCTCGGATATGACGTCACTTCCACACTTCAAGCGTTCTGGTATGTTTTGCGCGTCCGAGTCGGAGAAAAACATGGACGCCACCCGGAAAGCTGTTGCTATGGTAGCACTGGCCGAGTACCAGGCGCTCCAAAATAAGTATGTGCTTACTAGTTTAACTTCTGTTAGCAACGCTAGCCACGTTAGTAACACCCGTTTGAAACAAGGCTTCATTCAATATTGCACTCACAACAAGACCGATTCCCATACCCACAGGCAGTGATACGGACACAGTAAGGTATTGCAGTAATACGACGAGTGATTAAAATTTAAACAACGTCATTTAAACAACCAAAGCGGTACAAAAACAATGAAAACAAGTAACACAGGGCGCAGCCATCTTGGATTCCGTATCGGAATTCTTGCTCGGTGTCCTCACGGTTGTCCAAACTTCCGAGCGGCAAAATCTGAGGAAAGGGGGCGTGTTGGTGCGTGTTGCTAGGCAACGTCTGTCTTCCTAGTCGGAACTCCGACACGGATAAATAATAGAACGCAGCATCAGTCGTGTGTATGCCCTGCCCACAATTTTAGTGCGCGGGCTACTTCTACTTGATTTAGCTCTCCTGGTTGAGCTGCACTATAAGGGTTGTGTCAGTTTCAGTACAGACCGGCTGGGCCGCTCTGCACTCCCTACTGTGTGCTTATGTACATGCGCTAGCCACTCTGTTGGTCGCCTGTTTCCCACTCATCGTGTTCCCTGGGCTTTCCTTGGGACTCATACAGTGGATGCTGGGCGCGCACGGCGTTGACAAGGGGGTTCCCGTAGCGTAAGCAACTTACGCAATACGAGAGAACCTCTCGTAAGAAAACGTAATCGGTTACCTAATGTAGCCAATTACGGCTTCTTCTGTTCTCTCTAGAAGAGGGAACGAGTATTGCGTAACCCGCCGTGCTCGCCACGCCACGAGCTCATTTCGCTTCAGTCGACGAAAACCAGGGGAGCAGCCTCCGAGCCCTTCCTGATATGCGCTAAACCACGCCCCTTCTGGCAGGCTGTGACGCTGCGACCTCATTGGGCGTGACGTCACGCCAGGCTCAGTGGTAGGCTGCTGCAGTTGCCGCAGGGCAGCCAATGAGCACGCTAGATAGCCTGCTCTAGGTCTGCGTGCTGCTGCACTGCGTTGACAAGATTATAAAAATTAAGGATAATTTTTTGGCTTCATATCTCGAGAAAATATGACTTTACCCATAGCGTAAGCAACTTACGCAATACTCGTTCCCTCTTCTAGAGAGAACAGAGGTTACATTAGGTAACCGATTACGTTTCTGAACAATCACTACTCCATCAGAGAACCAATCTTTTTTTTTTCTTTTTTTTTATAACAGGTGTTACTCATGATCTGTCCCATTTAGAAAACAAATGACAGATTATTCTAGTAGTGACTATGACATAATTACCAATTCCCTTCTTTGTTCTCATGGTATAGCTGTAAATAACACCTGGCTCTAACCACAGTGACAGTGACTAAAGTTAACTTTACACAACTTTTGGCTAAAAATAATAATAATAATAACAAAATGTTGTTAATGAAAGAGTGGGAAAAAAATATTTAAACCATGCCTTTACCAATACACTGTGCTCTGGCTTCTGTGGCATGTGTATGGTGTGGAAAAGTTTGTCTCAACAAATGAAACTTTTTTTTTATTTATTTTTTTATCATGGATTATTCAAAACGTCATCATTCAAAATTAATTTTGAATAATAATCAAATAAATTTCATCATCAGAATGTTTTATTTCTAGTTAGATTGATGATGCTGATATGGTTTATTTATAATTGTGTAAGCACACACACGGCTGTGTGTGTTTGGTTAACCCCCTGAGGTCGGCTATCGCGCTGGCGCGATAGGCTCGTTTTTTTCCGTATGAGTGCAAAAAAAAAATAAAAAAAAAAGATTAATTTTTATCTTATATGCTTGTGTTATACATCAATCGACCCTGTTTAGTGTGTATTTTTTTTGTGTATGCTCATAATAAAAACAAAGTGTTGTGCTTTTCGCCAAATAAAGAAAAATAAACATGATGCGAGTTCTGCCTACTCTCCGTCAGTGAAGTCAATTCTGAAACGCGTCAGAAAATGAACTGTAACTCAGCGAATACTCAGTCAAACAGGCATACAGTCACACAGGCATGAAGCTTGAATTCTCTTCTTTCAAATGAAGTATTTTTTATATAAAACAAATATTCACAGTTTATATAATATGTATGTAAAGAGAGAGATGTCAGTCGTTCTCATCTCAGCTAATTAAGTTTTAATGTGACTCCGCCTACGGAGACCGCGCTATTCAAACGCAAATGTGAGGCGATCCATACAAACCTGTGAAACGCCCACATCCGCTGGATAAGGCCGGTGAAACACTGGATGCGTGGCGTTGTCTCAGCTGCGTGGCGTGTCCGTTTTTATTTCGGCTCCCATGTTAACAGTTTAGAGTTTGCACACTGCCTGTGTGAGACGCGCGTCTCAGGCGCGGCACGAGCCGCGTGGAAAACGCGTGCATTCTAGAAATAGAACCGACGCCTATTTTTCACGCGACACGCAAGCGTCTTGGAAGCGTTTCCATGCAAAATTGAATAGGAAAATCTGTTTATTTGTCATTTTGATACGAATACATATTAATAAATGTCCTTTTGATGTTTAAAAGTGTCTAGGTTTTGACATAAATGCAAATATAAATGTAATTTTACAAAATATGATCGATTTTCAAATACTGCTGTATTGAATGAACAGCTTTTAGCAAACTCTATTGCTATACTGAGATGAGGAATATATACTGTATGTGTTTTGTCAAAAATAAAGTCATCAACTAACTAATGAATCCTTTACTGTAAAGATTTCATACGGAAAAAAACGAGCCTATCGCGCCGGCGCGATAGCCGACCCCAGGGGGTTAATGGAGTTTGGGTTCCTTGCCACTGTCGACTCTGGCTTGCTTAGTTGGGGACACTTAATATTCAACAATATTATTGATCTGACTGTACTGACGCTGTTGTATGAGAACTGAACTGAGCTGGACGATGACAAAACATTTTTTGCAGAACTGCTGTAGGCTATAGATGAAATGAACTAATTTAATAATTGATGAATTGAACAGAACTGAATCAACACTGAAATGCATAATTTTCCTTATTACTGTAAAGCTGTTTGAAACAGTCTGTATTGAATACAAGGCTGGATTAGTACCCCCAGGGGCCCCTGGGCACTGAAGCCCCTGGGCACTGAAGCTCTGTTTGAATTTTCCTTGCTTTTATTTTGTGATTATGTTTATTCCTCTCTATGTAAAGCACTTTGAATTGCCATAGTGTATGAAATGTGCCATATAAATAAACTTGCCTTGCCTTGCCTATTAGCGATCTCCTCACTGCTCAGGAGTTCATTTAATTTAATTGCTCATAATCCTACATATGTACATGATTGTATGCTCATTAGAGTTAAGTCCCCCTGTAGCCAATAATTTTATCCTTTAAAGGGGTCATATAATGGTACATGCACTTTTACAAGTTGATTGTACTGAAATGTGTGTTGGCAGTGCCTGTACACAACCATCATAAAATGATAAAAATCCATCCAGTGTTTTTTTTTTTTTATCTTCTTATATGTTTCCTCCTGTCTCAAATCAAGCTGTTCGATATTGTGACGTCACAAAATCGACGCCCCTCCCACGATGGCTGATTGACAGCGGCGTTTCAAACACAGACCCGCCCTCGCGCCCTCGTGAGCGAGCTGTCAATCATAGCACGCGCCGACCGGCGCTTTCATTGTTGATAGCTGGAGCACTGAGTAGAATGGCGTCTAACGATTGTGGTGTTCTGTTCTTGGGTGTAATAACGAACACAGCAGTCATGTTGATGATGTTTCTAAATCCGTACAGCTGAAGACGCAGTGGCCGAGTTTGTATTCGAAGGGAATATTCCCCACGATCAACGTCAATGCTGTCATTTTTGCGCGAATCATTTCACACACCAGACTGCTTTACAAACGAGGGTCAGTATAAAGCTGGATTTGCTAAGAAGCTGCTCCTGAAAAAAGGATCAGTACCAACTATTCGTGTTCCTGCTGAACCTCCAGAAGAACAAGTGAGTGTAACGTTTTATTGACCTTTATATTAATCTTTATATTAATCTTTGCAAATAGCTTGCACGCTTCACGATGAATGTGGCTATTTTTACACTCATGGTACATTATGGCATGTTTTCTATGTACGACGTTATCAATATAATTCATAATCCCACGTTTATAATGAACGATGCGTTATGGTTATTGTCAGAGAATGTCCGTAGACGGGCTCTGGTTATTGTGTTATTGTGTTGTCCGCACAGAACAGAGGGGCGGGGTGAGCAAAGCTCATTATCATTTAAAGACACATGCACTGAAACGGCGTGCTGAAAACAGAGCTGTTTTTGACCAGGTAAAATGAGTGTTTTCTTACAATACTAATGAGAATTTTTAATTAAAGTATATTACAAACTTTTAATTTAGACCCTAAAGAATCATATTAGCTTGTACAAAAATGACATTATATGACCCCTTTAACCCTCTGGGGTCGACAAACGCGCCCGCGCGTTTTGCTAGATTTTCGTCACATTGTAGCACAATAAACTTAAATTACTCCGTCATTTATGGTCATACAGAAAAAAGAAATATAAAAAAAGAATCTGTGATATTTCTACTTTTGTATGTGTCCACTTACAATCAAATCAAAACATTGTGCTTTTGTCAAATAAAGAAAATAAACAGGGTGTGCTTTCTGCCTCCCCGTCGCGGTGAACTTTTTTTTCTTGAGCACGTCTATAAACTGAAACCAAACTCAGCTAATACTTGTCACACATTTATGAGCCATATACGTTTATAAACATTTAAGTGTCAATTTGACCACGCCCACACGCGCAAAAGAGATTCACATGCAAATCTCCACATGGAACGCGAACGCGCTCGATACCTCAAAAACAAAGCACGAAAAAACTTCACAAGTCTCTGCTTTTCGTCGAGTTTGAAAGACGCGCCGTGAGCTTACATTGGATTTACCTCAGAAGAAGAAGAACGCGATTTGAAGACAAGAAATATGTAAGGTAAGAAATTCTTACATATTAGTTTATTGTTGCATAAATTTCACATTGCAGTTGAACTGTTGCTAGATATATGGTGAATATTATAATATTTAGACCCGTGTTTACTGTTACTGTGTTTGTGGATATCTGCTCAAACGTAGACATGTACAGTATATGGTAACCGTAATGTTTCATATTTTGGAACGCGATCGCGTTTGAAAAGCAAAACGCACCAAACGGCTTCATGTTTTTACTATTATCTCATTTCATATCATCATAACGAATGGAAACATTTGAAGTAACATATGATAATCAATATATTTTTCTCTAGCTTAGTTGTTACTGAAATCTTTTGGAAGATTTATAGGCTGCTATAGGTTATTGTTATTATTATTTTATGCAGCACTGCGCATAGCCTATGCCTACAAGGCACAACAAACCTGGTGTTCATTATATTATATATTGTTGGAAACATTTGTGTGTGTGTGTGTGTGTATTCTGTGAATTTTAAAAAGCAATTTTAACCAGAAAAATCTCAAATTTATTCCCAAAATCGTGCAGGCCTTTCTCTTGATAACAGTATGCTCACTTTATTTTTTTTCTTTCAGGGCCCAGATGCCACTGAGTCCTGCTGACTTCAACATTCACATGAGTCTCTGTACATGAACATGGTAAAGTGAAAATCAAACACCTTGGAAATGAAATGTATGTACAATGTTTTTAGGAATGGCACAAAGGTCTCTGTCTGTGGATCATTGTTTTCAATAAGTGCTTTTTTGTCATTTGTTTTGTATCTTTGTGTAACCCAGTGTAATAATTTACAAGTTTTTTTTATACATATTTATATTTCATGTGCATTTTATAAATGTATATGTTTGTGAATAAGTTCTATGTTAATTAAGTTGATTTTTATTATTTTTGTATTTTGATATTTCTATTGTTTATCCAATCGAATTCACTTGTCCATGTTGGGTGTCCAATCAATGCTCTAGATTAAGGTGAAGGGGGCGGGAAGAATTGAGGGCAAAGTTGAACGTGGAAGAATCGAGAGAGCACGAGGAAGAATCGGGAGAGCACGAGAGAGAAGAGCGTGCGCTCATCTGGTGTGATATTGTTTCACAAAATATATAGTATAACTAATGCTATAATGTGTTTCAATAGTTAATGTAGTTAGTGTGTTATCAAAACGAGAACAGAAACTTATACTACAGAGACGGTTGGCGAGTCGTCAGCATGAGGATTCGTGGCAGTTTCAGATGAGGATGAGTCCAGATGACTTGAGTTAAAGTGAGTGCTCGGAATTCCGGTGGCCTTATAAGGAAATCGCCGCGATCGTGGGGTTGACGGACATCTAACGTCGTGAGGTGAAACACGCTCTTCTGATTGGGGATATTAAGGTATTTTTTTTTTGTTTGTTGCTCATTGTTGAGTGAAGCGGTCTTTTGTTGATTTGTTGACCACAACGTACCCCAGCATCAAACAGGCCTGCAACGTGACAATGAAAGACTTACCGATTGAAGGTTAAGTGTGAGCTCATATTGCCGGCTTAGTATTTGGTTAACCCTCTGGGGACCAAGGTGTTTTTGGGGCCCTTGAGATGTTCTGACATGCCTTGACATTTGTGGTTTTTTCAGTTATTTATAAACATGTTAATGGCTAAGGTGTAAATTCACTCTATATAGCACAAACAGGGCTACCATAATATGCGAGCAACGTGTATGTAGATGTTTGTATTTTTAAGAGAATAATGTTTATGCGTGGTTATTGGAAAAAATAAAAATGAAAGTTGCTGAATTAAGACCACAAAACACATATTAAATATGTGTCCACAAGACTTTTGACTAATGGATGTTGTCCCTTTGAGTTCTAGCTTCAAAATTATGTGAAAATAGTCTTGCTTTATCGTTCACAAAAAAAAAATACATTGATTTAAATGGTGTAAAACAGGTTTTGCTTGGAAAGCCATTATGCGAGGGGGGCGTGGAGGAGGAGTAGTTTGTCCCACCCACTCTGCATAATGACTCTGCCTAATGCCCATTCATTCAGGTGTGACACTGACTGAGCCACAATGCAAGGACAAAAGATGTATTTAGAAGAAGACTTATATTGACCATTTAAGATTTCGCTTACATCTCTCTTGTAAATATGTTTTGCTATTTTATTAAAAATGTTACAATTACAACAATAATTACAATTTCAACAATATTTCAAGTGTACTCTTTCTTTGTAAAAAAAAAAAAAAAAAAGATTATAGGCCTACATTTTATCATATGTATTCATTAGTTTGAATATAGCCAACATTGGAACATCTAACATCTTAGTCTATGAATATTTTTGACAAAAATAGTATATATATATATATATATATATTATATATATATATATATATATATATTATATTATATATTATATATATATATATATAACGTTAGATATGAGCAGAAATTGCTAAACAAAAGCTTTTTTGATGTGGCGGTATATTCTACAGTAGCCTAAAAACTGTACCCTAGTCTAGTCAACAAAATGTTGTCTTTCATACTTCGCCTGACTGTAATGTTGTTTTTATGAAATATTAGGGCATATAAATGCTAATTTGCAGTTTAATACGTTGCTTATACAAATACATTTTATTTCAACATATTCCAGTCGATTTTTACTCATCTCAGTAGGCTATAGCAAAGCAGTTTATTATTTTACACACAGACGCGCGATTCATATTTAGGCTAAACAGTCTTTACAAATATGTCCCCTTCATTCATCTCACAGAAAGGCGAGTCATATTATAGAAATGGGATTCATCTTTTTGCGGTTTACATAGGCCTACACTAACGTTATTCCATAACGTTATTCCACACGTGAGAAAAGAAAACAGCCTACCTCACTCCTCAGCGGAATCTGCTCCTCATTTCAGGAGATATTGCTCCTCATCAGCACTGTTCTGAGGAATCGTTTCTCCATAAGGTAGGCTATAATGTCTCACTCGCGAGGAGTCGCGACGCGCTTTGTTTACAGCTGATGTGGGCGTTTCACAGCTCTGAAATGGTTCTCAGAATTTGCGTTTGAATAGCATGCGCTCTCCGGGGCGTGGTCACATTACTGTGAATCATCTCGTAATGAGGTCGACTGGAGTCGCTCTCTTTTTATACAGATTACAGAAGCTGAGAATATTTGTTTTTTATATAAATGACTTCATTTAAAAGATGCGATCTCAAGCTTTATGCCCGTGGGTCTGTTTGCCTGTTTGACTGAATTTTCGCGGAGTTATAGATCATTTTCGAACGCGTTTCAAATGGGAGTTTACTGACAGAGAGAAGGCAGAAATCGCATCATGTTAATTTTTCTTTATTTGTCAAAAAGCAAAACACTTTATTTTTATTGTGAGTATACAGAAAAAAAATAGACACTGAACAGGATCGATTGATGTATTACACGAAAATGAAAGATCAAAATTAACAGAGCATTTAGTGTTTATTTTCATTGCTAAAAAAAAAAAACGAGCAAAACGCGCGGGCGCGTTTTTGGTCCCCAGAGGGTTAAAGAGTATTTTGAATTTGAGTGAGAGTTTGGGGACTCAAGTTTGAAGTATACCTAAAAAGAGGGAAACAAATAACTATTTACAAAAATGTGAATATGTGAAATGTGTATTTGATTTATTTTTTTGATTAATCTCTGTGAATTGTTGAAATTCCTATTGCTTATTTACATAGGCCTAACTGTTATTTTATTTTACATTTTGAACAAATCCTGAAACTTGATCCTTTTACATTTTTTCAGTAAATTGTTATTTAACTTACAGTAAACTTGAGTGTTTTCAATTTATTATTATTTGAGGTAAAAAAAAAGGGATATAAATATACATTGAGATTTATTTATTTTTGGTAAAACAATTACTTTATTAACAGAAGGTAAATTCTAAAATTCTAATTCATAATTGTTTATGTGATTTTTATTTTAAAGTTTAAGGGACCCAAGGAGTTAAGTAACAAACACAGTTACACAGAATAAGTTGAAGTGAGTAAATAGGCACACATAGCTCACAATAGTTGATAAAACAAAGTTTATTCATACGAACTCAGAGCGCTCCATTATCTAACCATGTAGGAAAGGGTTGAAAGCGCTACATTTGGATTATGTTGTGTTGTAAATAAATCCAAACAATCAAAAAGCGATTCTTTTTTAAATATCCTCATTCTTTGTGCAAGGTTGCTCAGAATGATAGGGCCTGATGGCTCCTAATAGGGCCGTTAGGGGAGGGTCTTTGTCTTTCTCAGGTGTGAAAAGCTTACATATTAATGACGTGATCACACCTCCCGCATAGCGCTTTCTCACACAAAACACGTCGTACAAATTTTAAATCAATATATTGTCTTATCTGAATGAGCAGTCAGGGTGATTTTCACATAGTTTTGGAGCAAATATTCTAGGCTACGTGATACAATTTTCAAAAGTCTTGTGAAGAAATAATCAGTATGGGTTTCATGGCCTTATTTCAGTGAGAATTTTTGTATTTTCACAAACCACGCATAAATGTCATTATCTCAAAACTACAAACTTTTACATACATGCTGCTGATATATTATTGTAGCACAGTTTGTGCTGAATACAGTGTAATTAGACTTTAGCCATGAAAATGTCACAAGTAACAGAAATAACCACAAATGTCAGAGCATGTCAGAACACCTCCAGGACCCAGAAAACAGCTCAGACCCCAGAGGGTTAAGGATAGTGGCGAAGATGGTAAGAATGAACAGCATGTAGACAAGCCTTCCATTTTGTGAACTCCTGACACTAAGATGTTTTAACTCTGCTTTAATCATTTTGTTTTTCACACTATGCAATCTATAATAATAATGAGTTACATTACATTCTTTTTGCCCTATCCATTAAATCCTAGTTCCCTCAGCTCAGCCACTCATTCCTGTTCCTGTTCTCCTGCCTGGGCATGACCACGACATGAGTAACTGGAACTGTTCTCAACACCAGAAGCTGTGGATGAGGATAGAGCTTCAGGATCTCGGGCTGTGGCCTGGGTCTCGCTCAGTGCGTAATCCAGGAAACACAATTTCACTGTGGCGTCTTCCTCCACAACCTGAGCTTGTCGATACGGTGGCTGCGCTACGCAGAGATTGGCATGGGGTACTTTCCATAAGATCATCTCTCAATGCAAATCAAACTAGCTATTAGGCTAACTGAAATAAAACCATGCCAATCTCTAGGTATGGTGAAGGCTATGTGATGATGTGGGGCTATTTTAATTCCAAAGGCCAAGGGAACTTTATCAGGATGCATAGTATCCTAAAAAAAATAATAAAAAAAAAATACTTAAAAATAAAAATCTGCCTGTCTCTATGGGAATTTAACATAGGGGTGTCCAAACGTATGCACCCTGTATTTTAAGGAAGAACATTTATTTATTTACGATACATTATTCATTCACAAAGAAAATTGGTGTCCTTAAAGGTTGGATTTTTCCTAATTTTTAAAATTAAGGCATTAAGTTCAGTTTCCAAAAGATGATTTTTTATTCCTCTTTTTAGTCAACTTTAGTATGGGTGTCTAAACTTATGCATAGCACTGTATTTAATTGATGAGTTGTCAATACAATATATAACAAACAAAATATAGGGTGTGATTTTACCTTTGAATTCAGCATATTGACTCAAAATGATAACTGCAAATGCGCCTTTCACTGCCTGGAGTCCAGTTGTTTCTAGAAATTACAGTGATCCATTTGCTTCTCTGTTCTGTAGCTTTCGTCAGTCTGTAAAAATTTACCTCAGATTTGTCAAATCAAGATGTACAGTCAACCGCAAAGCTCTGAAAACAAATACTGCCACTCAGTCTTTTTGCCACTCAGTGGGCGTGGCCGCAGTCACTTGGGCCGACGGTGACGTCACGCACCCTCTATGTGCTAATTAGCCCCACAACCTAATTTTCCATATCAACAAATTCTCAGCAATGGTGTTGACTTATGAATTTGCACATGGTTTGTCTTAAAGCACATTAAAAACATCACATAGAAATATAAACAATAATAAAAACTTGATTTTCACCACAGGGGGACTTCAAGAAGTTGGTGCATTCAGAATTCCAAGACTAAGCAGAAAGAAATGGTGACATCAATATATTTTAAAGCTACAAATCGCCTGTCTATGTGGAAAGCTCCAGCTCACGAACTTGAGGAGAGACTTCTGAGACACCTGTAGCCCTAAAGTCTCGAATTAAAGTCTCGAAACATATGAGAAACTGTTTGCGGAATTTTTTCTAAAATTAATTCCACACTATCAACTGTTGTGATGGACGTCTCAACTATTAAACAAATTATGACAGAGTAGAAAGAACAGTGATGGCTATCCAGTAGAGACTGAAGGAAGCTAGACACAGGCGGGGAGATTGAGAGAGTGCAATGGCAACTGACACCCATGCCAAACCCTGATCCCCCCAGACCAGGGGCCTCATTTATAAAACTGTGCGTAGGAACCTTACTAAAAGTGTACGTGCGCCCGAAAGCCAAAAATGGCGTACGCAAAAAAATATTCAGACTTATAAAACCGTGCGTACGCCAGAACCTGCGCAGAATTCACTTTATAAATCCCAGTCAGCGGAAGATTGTGCGTACATGCGTCTCCACCCGAAATAACCATATATGGAGCTTACAACGCCTAGTTTTACTATGCAGATCCTCATCTACATATCATTTGCATATGATTATTCATCCACGTGATAACTTAAACGTTATCACGTGGATGAATAATCATATGCAAATGATATAAACGGTACAAGAAACATTACATTAATACAAATCAAGTAGTTGTCTATCCTTGCTTTGTTTTTGAATAGCCTACATAAATCAAATAGTGTAAAATACATTTCAGAGAAAGTTTTTCTCAATCTTTTCCACTTGCCGAATTGTATTTTTAATTGATTTATATTTTTAATGGAAACAGATAGGCCTTGGGCATTATTTGCACGAAACTATTTTCTCAGACAATCTGGTATTATCATGATAAGCAATTATCTCTGTGGTTAAAACATTAAAGCACGCCACAGGAAAAGTGTTCAAAAACAATCGCATCCACAACAAATATTTCTAATGATTGAATTTAAAAAAAATGTTGTAACTTCAGTAATGATTTCATGTTTAAGTGTTTAAATCCATTAATTTGAATGGCATATTTAATATAAATGTTTATATCAGAAGTATTTTATTTATTTAAACTGGTATTTGCGTCAGTTTCACTAAACGGCTCAACACGCTCGCTGCCGCGGACATTTAAGAAGGAATGGATATTTGCTTCAAGTGACAGGCTTGGTGATTGAAATTGTATTTGTATAATCTTTCTGTATATGTTTAATTTTCTTTAGATTTTCTGTATAAAAGTGACCAAAAATACATTTAACTCCAGCTCACCATCGGTGTCGCCAAAGTGCTCCATCTCCAAAACGTTCGTACGCATGGGTCAGAGTTTGCGTGCAGGTGCGCAAATTTTCCCGTCAAGTTTTTCTTTATAAATCCCACCTTTTGCGCAGGAACTGGCGTACGCATGTTTTCAGCCCCGTTTTGTGCGTACGCAAGCTTTATAAATGAGGCCCCAGGTTTGATCCACTTTTTAAGGCAATCCAGGAGAGATAAGGTGATCAATGTTGCAAAAGGGAAGCAGGGAATTGGTTGGGAGGATTTTCATCTCTCCTTGTTTCTAGACATGTTGAAAGAACTCGCTGCACTGAGAAAGCCATTCACCCCAGGAAACGGAAACTTTGGGACCCTGACGTAAGATATTCAATCACTTTCCCAGTGACACTGCGTTTTAAGTGGAAAGCTTAAAAAATGTGGAAACGGCTGAAATATTTATTAATGAACATTGTCATATATTTACGATAAATCAAGGTGAGCCCTTATTATTATCAGCACTTATGAACGGCCAAGAAGAGAATGTGTCATGAGCTGGGTTTGATTTTCCTCCCTGCTTCTTTTCCTCCTCTCATTACTGCTAGTGAGACTCAGCTGTTCGCTATTGGAATCAGCGCTCATGCTGATTGACATCGCACCTGTTCTCTCTTTACTCTGATTCTCTCTGCTACTTTACTCTGCTGTTCTTGCAGCTCTTTGCAAGCTCTCTCAGTGACACAGTGAGGAGAAGACAACGCAAGCAGAGCGCGGTTGGCATACACTGATCTGTAACTGGGTGAGGGTGAGGGTTTAAATGACTGGACGAAAGTACGGAGAAATAAATGAGTTAGGAGTAATAGTGGTATGAGCAGTAGTAGTTCGGATGGGAAAATCGAAGGTAGAGTGGTGCAGAGGAGGGAAGTTGAAGATGAGGGGTTTAAAATAATGTTGAGGTTATAGGAAGGAAATTATATAAGAAAAGTCCGTCCGGTGGCATTGGTGCAGTGGTTAGTGGTTTGAAGGAGAAAATTGGAAATATTTTGATGGCGAAAGTGTTGGGAGATGGTGGGTTGTTAATCAAAGATGAAAAACAGAGGGAAAAGGTGTTGAAGATGGCTAAAGTATGTGGCAAAGTGGTGGAGAAAGCAAAGAAGACAGGTGATGGACCCTTTATGAAAGGTGTTATATATGTGTAACGGGGTTTAGATGTTATGGGAAGAAGGAGGCGGGAACCGGCGAACATTCAACATTTTTAATAAATAAATAAACAAATACAAAATGAAAGTAAAAGCCAGCAGCCCCTCACGGACGACTGCTGGCAACACAGAACATCAAATAAAACACAGGCCTGTTCCTCTCTCGCTCTTCACTGTCGTCGCTCCTCCTTTATGCTTCCGCTCCTCCGTGAGAGATGCGAGACCGGTGCGTCGCGCACGTGTCGCACATTATCAATCGCGCCACCGGCCTCGCGCCGTCCTCCCACGGCCCTCGACCTCGTCGTGCTCGCCACAATATGGTATCCCAGTTGAGGAAAAGTTGGAGGATTTTAAGTCAGACATAAGAGGTGGGATAGCTATTAACATTAAACGTCTACAAGCAAGAAAGGGAGGAGAAAGGGTTGATAGTTTGTCAATGTTGATTGTTTTCCAAGAGAGGTTTTTTTTCCGGAGAAAGTGAGAGTGGGATACACAAGTTATAATGTAAGAGTATATGTTCCTCCTCCTTTGAGATGTTTCAAATGCCAAAAATATGGACATATTGCAGCCAGGTGAAAAGGAAGAAAAAAAAAAACGTGGAAGGTGTGGAGGGGAGCATGAATATGGGAAATGTGAGGACGGGGCAGAGATTAAATGTGCTAATTGTGGAGGTGTACATAGTGGGGCCTATGGTGGGTGTGAAGTGAGGAAGAAGGAAGTGGAAGTACAGCAGCTAAGAGTTAAACATTTGGAAACAGAGTGGAAAGAGACTTACCGATGATATATCTGTCGTTGAATCAGTATTCCGGGGAGAGTGAATGAGTGGGCGGAGTGTGCATATCTGGTGGAACCCTGACAGTACCCCCTCCCCCCCTCCATGGGCGGCTCCTGACGACTGGGTGGAGAGATGATGACGACGATGACGAGGTCTACCGCGATCTCTGGGAGCAGGTCGATCAGGGTGCTCGGTGTGAAACTGGGTGAGGAGTCCTGGATCAAGAATGTCATCGCGTACGATGTCATTCTTCGGGACCGTAGTCCTCCCAATCTACGAGGTATTCGATTTGAGGACCTCGTCGCCGTGAGTCCAGGATGGTACGAACCCGGTAGATTGGCTCCTCTTCGGCAAGGTTGGGAGGAGGAGGTACGTCAGCATCACCAGGATCTGTGGGAGAAGTGACAGGTTCAGTGTGAGGTTTAAGGAGAGACACGTGGAAGGAAGGTGAGATTTGATAATGTGGTGGTAAGTTGAGTCTGTAGGTGACCTCGTTGAGCTGCCTCTGCACGATGAATGGACCTATGTATCGAGGACTCAGCTTACGGTAAGGCAGGCGGAGGCGGATGTCTCGTGTCAAGAGCCAAACCTTCTGTCCAGGTTGGTACTGAGGGGTCGAAGTACGGCGACAGTCAGCTTGGGTTTTGTGCCTCCGCACTGCCTTCTGGAGGTGCACGTGAGCAAGTCCCATACCCTCTTGCTCTGCTCGACCCAGTGGTTGACAGCTGGAACCTCTGAGGGCTCACCCGACCAGGGAAACAGCGGTGGTTGATAACCCAGGATGCACTGGAAAAGGGTGAGCCCTGTGGTGGATTGGTGGAGTGAATTCTGAGCGTATTCGGCCCAGGGGAGAAATTGGCTCCAGCTGTCCTGATTCTGGTGGCAATATGACCTCAGCTATCTCCCGATCTCTTGGATTTTGCGCTCAGTCTGGCCGTTAGTTTGTGGGTGATAACCGGAGGAAAGACTTACGGAGACTCCTAGGAGTTTGAAAAAAGCTTGTCAAACTCTGGATATGAACTGGGGACCTCAGTCAGACACTATGTCTTCTGGTATACCGAAGTTACGAAACACCTTATATGGAAGAGAACCTCTGCGGCTTCAGCTTGACTTGGGCAGGTCAGTCATGAAGTCGATGCCAATGTGTGACCATGGTCGATGTGGAATTGGAAGTGGAACCAGTTTTCCTTCAGGGAACTTCCTCGGGGTGTTGGTAACAGCACAGACTGATCAACCCTTAACGTACCGGGAGACATCCTGAGGCATAGAGGGCCACCAGTAGCGTTGGCGTAGGAGCGAGAGGGTATGCCTGCTACCTGGATGTCCAGAGCCCGGAGAGGTGTGAGTGGAGTCCAGAAGGGCTAAGCGGAGAGGAGGTGGTACGTAGAGGAGCCCTTCTGGACCTCTCGGCGGAGCAGAATTGGTGAGGTTTCCTTGGGAGATTTGCTCGTCGATATTCCATGTAATGGGACTGACAATCATGGCTGGAGGGAGAATGGGTTCCGGATGGGTCTCTTCAGGAGAAGGTTGATGAATACGAGAGAGTGCATCAGCTTTACAGTTCTTGACACCTGGGCGATAGGTGACGGTGAAAATTGAAGCGGGTGAAGGACAACGCCCATCGAGCCTGGTGTGGATTTAGTCTTTTCGCCTCCCTGAGATATTCTAAATTGCGGTGATCGGTGATGACTTCAAACTGATGGTTTGCTCCCTCCAGCCAGTGTCTCCACTCTTCTAAGGCAAGCTTAATGGCGAGCAGTTCTCTGTTACCAATATCGTAGTTCTGCTCCACCAGGGATAGCTTCTTAGAATAGAAGGCACATGGATGGAGTTTAGGAGGATCACCTTGCCGCTGGGATAGGACCGCTCCGACCCCAGTGGAGGAGTCGTCTACCTCGACGATGAAGGGGATATCTGGGTTCGGATGGGCCAGGATTGGAGTGGTCTGAAAAGCTTCTTTTAGTCGTTGGAAGGAGTTGGAGGCTTCTGGAGTGAAGGACAGAGACTAGGGCCGGCCCTTGAGGGTGGATGTCAAAGGTGAATTGATGAGGCTGTAGTTATTGGTGAATCTTCGGTAGAAGTTGGCGAATCCTAGGAAACGTTGAAGCTCCTTTACTGTGGTGGATTGAGGCCAGTTCTGGATGGTGTCCACCTTCCTCTGGTCCATCTGGATCCCGTGTTGGTCGATGACATATCCAAGGAAATGGACCAAGGTGGTGTGGAACTCACACTTCTCCAGTTTGAGATAAAGTTGGTATGCACAAAGTTTCTCTAGGACCTGCGTCACGTGGTGACAATGTTCAGTGAGGTTTCGGGAATAATTGAGGATGTCATCAATGTAAACCACCACAAAACGATTGAGGAATTCCCGAAATACCTCATTCATATATCCCTGGAAGACCGCTGGTGAGTTGGACAGGCCATAGGGCATCACCCGGTATTCGTAGTGCCCAGAGGGTGTGATGAAGGCCGTCTTCCATTCATCTCCACGACGGATGCGAATCAGATTATAGGCACTACGCAGGTCCAACTTGGAGAAGATACGAGAACCTCTTAATTGCTCCAGAGCGGCCGGGACCAGAGGAAGGGGATAACTGAATTTGAAGAATTTGAGTTGAGATGATGGTAGTCAATGCACGGCCTCAAGCCTCCGTCCTTCTTGGAAACAAAGAAGCTTGAAGCGGCAGGGGATGTAGATGGTTGGATGAACTGTCGTTGCAGGGCTTCCTCAATATACTCCTCCATGGCCTTCTGCTCCGGGATGGACAAAGGGTATACTTTAACTTTGGGTAATGTGGCTCCAGGTAGCAGGTCGATAGCACAGTCCCATGGCCGATGAGGTGGTAACTTAGTAGCCAGCTGCTTACTGAAGACATCCTGGAACGCCCGGTACTCGGTAGGAATCTCCACTTTATGGGTGACTTCGGGACTCTCGACGGATGTGGAGTTAATGGTGAGATTCTGACAGTCTTGAGTCGGTGAAGAGGATGATGAGTCTTTTGGGACCTTCTGAACAGTGGAGAGACAGGATTGGAAACAGTTCTCGCTCCATTGGAGTATCTCACCCGAGTCCCAGTTGATGAGTGGTTGATGTTGGATCATCCACGGGCATCCCAGGATGAGATCAGCAGTGGACTCTTCCAGCAGCATGAATGTTATGTCCTCAGAGTGCAGACATCCAATGCGGAGCGTCAGAGTGGGGGAGAAGTGACGAATATGACCCCTGCCCAGCGGTTTTCCTTGAATGGTGTGTATACGGAGATGCTGTGAACATCGTTTCTTGGGTGCATTCAGTTTTTGAAGGAGATGGGTTGAGATGGAGTTCCCCGCTGAGCTGATGAGGGCTTGCGCTGAGACACATGTATCAGAGGTTAGGACATGTACAGTAGTGCAAGACAACGTTTCAATTTTGGGAGGTAATTGGATAGTACTCACCGCCGGGCATTGGGGTCGTATGGGACAGTTGTTGATAGCATGGTCTTCTCCCCCACAGTATAAACACAGACGATGTTGGATCCTGCGTTGACGCTCCACATGGGTCAGGTGGTAAGCATCAAGTTGCATGGGCTCTGGTGCTGGAAGAGCGACAGATGGTGCCGTGGGCGGAGGACATGCAGCGGTAGAAGGAGAAACACAGGCGGTGAGGCGTTGGGATACACAGATGTTTTTTTGTATGAAGTTCTTGAGCCACATCGATTCGTCATACACCACCATCAGCTGGCGAATGTTGGCATTAAGTCCGTGGCGGAAAGCTGTAAGTAGCGCGGTTTCGTTCCAACCGCTAGATGGGTGCGGAACTGGAGAGCATAGGAACAAACTGACTGTTACCTTGACGAAGATTGAAGAGCTGATCGTGGATAGATAATTCTGACGCTGTTTGGCCGAAAACTTCTTTAAAGTGGTGGATGAAATTGGAGAGGGACTTGGTGACTTGAGCATTTGAATTCCATAATGATTGAGCCCACTGAAGCACGCGGCCAGATAGCAATGAAATCACAAACGCCACTCACTGAATCGCTGGGGAATTGATAAGCTTGCATCTTAAAATATAGTGAACATTGCAGGATGAAACTGCTGCAGTCCTCCGCCTCACCGGTGAATGTCGCTGGTCGGGCCATGGGACTGGCAGAGGCAGCTGGTGGTACAACAGGTGATCAAGGAAGAAGTGACTGGCGTGTAGCATGCAGGACATCAGCGGGAATGGTGGGTGGGTTATCCGGTGGTGATGGAAGTAAAGAGAGACGGACAGCATGTACGAATTCAGCAAATGGATCGCGTTGCGGATCCATCGCTGGTTCCCATTCAGTCGGGTAACGTTCAACTTAGTCGATCGTATACCAACTGTATGGGATAACGCCTAGTGAGCCCGATCACTCTGATTACACTTAAAATCAAGCCAACAAGCTTTGGCAGGTGCGTAATGAATGCCCCGCGGGTATAAACACGGAAGTGGATGCACCTACCAGTTGTCTTTCGCTTTCAGAGCTGATCGGTTCATTCTGATGGTCTCTGATCGAGCGACTATACAACGAGTGTGCCGGTGTTCTTCTGGAAGACTCTCCTGGTGTCGGTGTTTACAGCAGTTGCAGCGGTGGTTGCGAGCTACGGAAGCTCTCTTCAGCTGTTTCCACAGCATTTTCTTCCTTTTAAGAGTGTTTTGTTGATGCGGTTGAGGGCGGAAGTAGTGAGTGCTTCACTTTCGAGTGTTGCCGCGGTTGTTCCCCTGTGTGCTCCGGCACTGGTGACGGGTCCCATTTCTAAAAGAGCAAACACGGTTGTGATTTGTGTGTCTTTTTCAAGATGCCATTTCATCCATGCGTTTCTGGGTGCGGTCGGTCTCTCGTCCTCTGACGGCCACGAGAGCTGCGTCACGTGCCTGGGCATTCAGCACGCTGAAGCGGCTCTTGTGGATGATTCATGTCCTCATTGCTGGGATATGATCATCTCGGTGCTAAGATCGAGACTCGCTTCCGTTAAACGCGGAAGTGTAGTCCCCGTGCCTTTGCCCCGTTCTAGAGCGCCCCCTGGGTTAACCTCCCAGGGGAAACCTGGAATGCCGCAGGGTACGGTTGATCTGAGAGTTACGGTGAGGGGTAATCCGCCCGGTGACTCTGGACGATGGGATGTCCATCGCAGCATCAGAGGGGGAGCTTGAATTGACGGAGGAAGACTCTGTGCCGTTGCCCTCCTCCGGGAGGGTTGCGATGCCGATGTTGGATCCTGAGATGACGGCTATGCTCAAGAAGGCCACCGATGGCGGTCGGGCTCGTGTGGAATACTCCACCGTGTCCCGAACCATCTCGGTTGGATGATTGGTTTCTTGTAGCGGGCCGGTCTGGTTCTCAGCCCGCCGCTCCGGTACCTTTCTTTCCTGAAGTGTATGAGGAGCTCACTAGGTCGTGGAAGACTCCTTTCTCTGCCAGAAAGAGGCTTGGTAGCTCCTCCTCCCTCACTACCCTCGATGGAGGTGCGGATAAGGGTTACAAGGCGATCCCCCCAGTGGAGCGGTCTGTTGCGATGCAAATGTATCCAGCGACCGCTACCTCCTGGAAGGGAGACCCTCGTCTCCCCTCTAAGGCCTGTAAGTTCTCGTCTGCTTTGGCGGGCAGAGCTTACAAGGCATGTGGGCAGGCCACATCTTCGCTGCATGCCATGGCGTTGCTTCAGGTCCACCAGGCCCAGGCACTCATGGACATGCACGAGAGTAGTGCAGATCGTGAGCTCATGGGTGAGCTCCGCACTGCAACCGATTTGGCCCTCCAGGGTACAAAGGTTGCAGCTCGCGCGATCAGTCTGGCGATGTACACCTTGGTGGTCCAGGAGCGCCATCTCTGGCTCAACCTGGCGGATATGAGGGAAGCGGACAAGGTTCGGTTCCTGGACTCCCCCATTTCCCAGGTTGGGTTATTCGGCGATGCGGTGGAGAACTTCGCCCAACAGTTCTCCACTGTACAGAAGCAGATGGAGGCCATCCAGCGTGGATCCAGATGCAGGCGTAGCGCCCCGCCCACCTCAGGTGCTGCCAAGCCAGGTGATAAGCACAAGCGCAAGCGCTAGTGAGGTGGGCCGCCCAGGGATGGGATTTTGTTCTTGGAGATGGTACCGGTTCACTCCCTCCCCTCGGTGGAGGACCGGGGGGAGTCTTTGTTTGTGTTCACAGGTCAACTGAGAGGGGTTCTTAGTCTGGAGGTGAACTTGGTTTACATGTTCCTCAGGGGACATGTCCGGTCAGTGTTGGGATGAGAAAGGGTCCCACTGATTAATTTCAAAAGCTACCGGGGCATGTGTGAGATGCAGCCATCCTGGATGGTTTCCTCCATGTGTTGACCGCTTCAACATTGACTTTATGACCAGATTCGCTAGTGGCCGTGGCAGAGTCACGTGGTGTGCTACCAAACCAAAGCCGTGTACAAGTCTTGGTTTTCGAGTCAGTGACTCTAGACCAGATCTGGGGACATGAGCGCAGGGGCCATGTATAACGGGCATGTAGTCAGTTAAGTTGGGCGTGTCAGACTACATTGGCGTCTTTTCGCCTAGAGTTTCAGTGAGGATAATTCAAGGGCTTTGTTACGTCCCTTGACGGAGCGCACGGCCGAAATATCTGCGTTTGTTACCCCGGATGATTTCCTTAATTATAGGGTGATGGCGTTCGGACTGCGCAACGCTCCGGCTACGTTTCAGCGCTTGATGAGTCAAGTGCTGGGCGGTGTTTTGAACTGTAAAGCTTACCTCGATGATATTGTTGTTTATTCCAATACGTGGGATGAGCACTTGACAACGTTAAGTACTGTTTTTAATCGTTTACTGGATGCATCTCTCACTCTTAACTTGTCTAAGTGTGAGTTTGGCAAAGCAACAATTACCTACCTAGGGAAACAGGTGGGGCAAGGGCAGGTTTGACCTGTTGCTTTGAAAGTGCAAGCTATTACATAATTTGCAGTGCCCCGTACAAAACGTGAACTCAGGAGATTCCTAGGAATGTCTGGCTATTATCGGGGATTTTGTAAAAAATTCTCAGATGTTGTGTTGCCTTTAACAAATCTGCTTCGCGTATCACAAACTTTTGAGTGGACTGAGGAGTGCCAGACTGCATTCGATTCTGTTAAAAACCTTTTGAGTAGTGGTCTTGTATTAACGGCTCCAAATTATTCATGTGCATTTCAGTTGGAAGTTGATGCAAGTGCTACTGGTGGTGGTGCTGTTCTTCTGCAGGATGATGAAAATGGGATTGAGCATCATGTTGGGTACTTTTCAAATAAATTCCTGAAACATCAGTTAAATTACAGCACCATTGAGAAGGAGGCGTTAGCCTTTTTAATGGCTTTACAACACTTTGAGGTGTACATTGGCTCTAGTTCTCTTCCGGTGGTTGTATATACAGACCACAACCCATTAGTTTTTTTGTCTCGGATGAAAAATTCAAATCAACGAATTATGCGCTGGTCTCTCTTTGTCCAGGATTTTAACCTGGAAATTCGTTTTAAGAAAGGCAAGGATAACGTGTTGGCTGATGCACTATCACGGTCGTTTGATTCAGAGTAAATCTACTGTACTTTATCGTATGTAGATTCTTTGTGTGTGAGGGTGTTACGACCTGTGTTTAGCTTGTTTTCTATTGTTCTATGTTCCTTCCTTTTCTCTTTCTTGTTTTCTCTAATTTCAAACAGGTTACCCAATCATGGGTTGTAAGCAGCCATTGGTTGCCCAGTCGGGGCGGGGTCTTTAAAAGGACGCTGCTGACATTCATCAGGGAGCTCATTCTTGGTTCGGTCGCACGTGGGTTGAGAGCTCCGGAATCCCTCCTCCGGCTGATGATCAAATTTTGTCTTAGAGATTTTTAATTAGTTCAAGTGAACGTGCATTAGGGTGGACCTTATCAAGTCCAATTTTTTCGAAAAAAAGCACAACGTTTTCAACAATCCCTCATTTCTGATGCTCAGCAGCCAGTGTTGACTTTTTGCAGTCTGGATAGATCCGTTGGTGATCTTCCACCACATGAAGGAGAAACTGCTATTGTTCTTCAGAGTGTGTGAGATAGCCATTGTATTCTTGAATCAGAGCCACTCCTCTCTCGGCGTGATCATTGACTACTTTCATTGCATGTCAAGTCAAGTCATCTTCATTTATATAGCGCTTTTAACAATGTAGATTGTTTCAAAGCAGCTTTACAGAGATAAACGTATAATTTAAGGTAACAGAGATTGTTTTGGCTTTATAGCGGTTCTTTAATAAAGTTATATTCCAGCTAAAGTTAGTTTTGATTGATTCGCTTCCGTCGCAACGATCATTTGTTATTAAATTTGGGGCCGCTAAGACGACACCATTCTCTCTACACAGACTTTAAACGCGAACCTGTGAGAAACGCTGATGGCGTTCACATGCGCATTAAGAATTGGTTATGTAGTTATGTGCGTTTTAATATATGTGCGCAGGTTTGGAATTCCCTACAAACCAAGCCTAAACAAAGTACTGGTGTTTCCTTATAATTTTTGATACAGAATTTTATTTTATTTTATCAATTCGGGGTAGGTACGCGGATTGAGTTTCCCGACAACGCTTTATCTGTAGAGTGGTAAAGGGATCCTCCATAGGGAGAGACTAGTTGGCACTTCAGCACTGCGTTGTCATCGGGTCCAGGCGCAGGTCCTTCATCAGATCTGGATACGGCCTGGATACGGCAGGCTGCGGGAAAACCTCGGGATAAACAAAGACACTAAAATTAGCGTAGATGCCATTCTTCTTATGATGTAACGAGTACATCAGGATTTATGGGAAGTGTTCCCGGTTCCAGCTGACCTAATCTATGCAGCCTAACATTGAATTATAGAAGTCTATAATGTGTTATGTGTATGCTAGGTCAAAGAGATGTGTCTTTAGTCTAGCTTTGAACTGACAGAGTGTGTCTGCTTCCCGGACAATGGTAGGAAGACTGTTCCAAAGTTTTGGTGCTAAATAGGAAAAGGATCTACCGCCAGCAGTCGACTTTGATATTCTAGGTATTATCAACTGGCCGGAATTTTGAGATCGCAATAGACGTGAAGGACTATAATGCGTTAAGAGCTCACTCAAGTACTGCGGAGCTAAACCATTTAGTGCTTTGTAAGTGATCAGCAATATTTTAAAATTGATGCGATGTTTAATAGGGAGCCAGTGCAGTTTTGACAGAACTGGGCTAATATGGTCATACTTCCTGGTTTTGGTAAGAACTCGAGCTGCTGCGTTTTGGACCAGCTGTAGTTTGTTTATTAAGCGTGCAGGGCAACCACCCAGTAGAGCATCACAATAATCTAGCCTTGAGGTCATGAACGCATGAACTAACTGTTCCGCATTTGTCAATGAGAGCATATGACGTAATTTAGATATATTTTTAAGATGGAAAAATGCAGTTTTACAGATACTAGACACGTGACTTTCAAATTAAAGATTGGTATCAAAGAGCACACCCAGGTTCCTAACCAACGACGAAGACTTAACAGAGCAGCCATCAAGTGTTAGACAGTATTCTAGATTATTATGTGAGGAAGTTTTTTGTCAAATAATAAGAATCTCTGTTTTTTCAGAATTAAGTAGTAGGAAATTACGAGTCATCCAATTTTTTATATCAGCAATGCATTCCATTAATTTTGTGAATTGGTAAGTTTCATAAGGTTTTGAAGAAATATACAGCTGAGTATCGTCGGCATAACAGTGAAAGCTAATGCCATGCTTCCTAATGATATCTCCTAATGGTAGCATGTACAGAGTGAACAGCAGCGGTCCTAGTACTGAGCCTTGTGGTACGCCATACTGAACTTGTGATCGATGAGACATCTCTTCATTTACTGCTACAAACTGATAACGGTCAGATAAGTATGATTTAAACCATGCTAGTGCAATTCCACTAATGCCAACATAGTTTTCTAGTCTATTTAACCCTCTATGGCATGGTGTTGCCCTCAGGCAACAAACCACATTTTTGGACCTCACACCGCCCCTTTAATTTTTTTATATATATATTTTTTATATATAATATCACCTGACATGTCTGTTCAATGAAATTAGGGGCTGAAGTGGGTGTGACCTTTTTTGGGGGGGTGGAGCTGTGCTTTAATGAAGCAAAACCACATGCTACAGAGTGCCACCAATTAGTAAGATAAATATCACTTTTTAACATGTTTAAGTTAAAATATTGTTTTATTAAAAAATATATGCATGTGCATCAGTATGTAAAGAAGTATGTTTGATTGTTTAAAGATTTATTTTGTTTTTATTTATATACTAAAACTGTGTTTTTTTGTTCGTTGCCTCAGGGCAACACTGTGCAATGAGGGTACTAAAACTCAAAGGTTTTCTACATAGGTGGAATAGGGAAAACAAGCAATATGTGCATTAGAAGGTTTATTTTATTTTGTTTATTTTGACAAACATCAATCACAAATGGTTTCAACCTATCACAAACATCAAATAATCAACAAAAATAACACCCCCCATAACACTTTATGTATAAATGTTCATATTCATATGAACATTTACACCAAACACTACACATACATATGGGGGGTGTTAGTTGTGATTGTATTTTTTTTCCTGTAATTTTAACTGTAAAAAACAAACAAAAAAAGCAACGGAAAAGACATTTTACTTGCTTAAGAGCCCCCCCCACCACCACCACCACCACCCCCACCACCACCACCACCACCCCCACCACCACCCCAAAGTATGCAATGCGTCAGTCACGTTTGCCAGAAAAGGGAGTGAGAACACACAAACACAAAGTTTTATTAAATCATACGTCCACCAGACCACACTTTTTATTCAGACTGGGGTATGGTTCGGAAAGGGTGAGTTTTTCATCCAATCAAACCAAACTCTGATGTCAATCGAACCCAGGTGTGCACCAAAAATGCAAGTGTGAAAGCACCCTACGTTACATAAACATAGAAAAAACAATAAAAAAAACAATCACAAACATCAAATAATCAACAAAAACAACTATTACTACAAATTACAACTAACACCCCCCATATGTATGTGTATGTGTAGTGTTTGGTGTAAATGTTCATATGAAAATGAAAATTTATACATAAAGTGTTATGGGGGGTGTTAGTTGTAATTAGTAGTAATAGTTGTTTTTGTTGATTATTTGATGTTTGTGATAGGTTAAAACCATTTGTGATTGATGTTTGTCAAAATAAATCATTTTCTAATGCACATATTGCTTGTTTTCCCTTATTCCACTTATGTAGAAAACCTTTGAGTTTTAGTACCCTCGTAGCACAGTGTTGCCCTGAGGCAACAAACCCATATCTGGTTCAGGGGTGGAGGGGGGGCACATTTTATGATGGATATGTTATCAAGGACCCCCAAGCTCCCAAAAAATGGGGTGAAAGATTTTTTTTCCCAAAAAACAAAAAGTCATGCCATAGAGGGTTAAAAGAATGTTGTGGTCAATGGTGACAAATGCAGCACTAAGATCGAGTAACACTAATAGAGAGATACAACCACGATCGGATGATAAGAGCAAATCATTTGTGACTCTAATGAGGGCAGTCTCAGTACTATGGTACGGCCTAAATCCTGACTGGAAATCCTCGCAGATATCATTTCTTTCAAGAAAGGAACACAGTTGTGAAGACACTGCTTTTTCTAATATCTTTGACAGAACAGGTAGATTCGAGATCGGCCTGTAATTGACTAATTCTGTAGGATCAAGTTGCGTTTTTTTAACAAGCGGTTTAATCATAGCCAGCTTAAAGGTTTGCGGTACGTATCCTAATGACAAAGATGAATTAATGATATTAAGAAGAGGATCTATGACCTCTGGAAGTATTTCTTTCAGTAGCTTAGTCGGTATAGGGTCCGACTAAGCTACTAAATATACATGTTGTAGATTTAGATGATTTAACGAGTTTAGTAAATTCTTCCTCTTCAATAGCAACGAACGAATCAAATTTTCCCTCAGGGAGACTACAATGCACTGCCTGATGCAATACTGTAGTAGACGGTTGCATAGTTATAATTTTCTCCCTGATATTATCAATCTTATAAGTGAAGAAGTTTGTAACGCTCAGCCTAGATTATAGGTGATAATACACAAATAAAACTTTACGGCCTTGACCCTTCTTAAATGTTATGTCTGAATGTTTAGCAAAAAGAACTCAAGGAGAACATCCATTCAGTTAAACCCAAAGTGTATTTACAAAAAAAATAAATAAAAAATAAACACCAAGCTGTACCAAAAATATATACATACATCTCATATCAAGAAAAACAAAAAATACCTCGTAATATAAGCGGAGGAAGTGTCCTTATTAGTCCCGTATCATGTACAATAAGTGTGTGTGTGTGTGTAGTAGAATCGGCCTCACCGGCTAATTCCTAAAAGTCCGGGAGCGCGATGTGAAGCAACGCTGTCCTGTGACGAAATCCCAAAGGCAAAAAATCCAGAGTTCTGATTATTCCACAATGAAGTTTCCAGTCACAGTCTTGAACAGCTTGATGAGATATAATCCTGCGATCGATCGCAAATCTCTGAGCACTGAAAAGTAGCTACTGTACGCCGGGTTTTTTTCCGCTCCTTTAAACGGAAGTCCAGTAAAAACAGCTGATTCGAATGACGTCACGGGGATTCCCTGGAGCTGTGTGACAGAACTCTCGCGTGAGTAAACGGGAACTCAATCACTTTTCCGGGCAATAAACACAGGTAGAATAATTATAACATAGCAGCTGGCTTATTAGATTAATTTGACTAATATACTGCAATATAAATATTCTTCCCTTATGTGGCCGCGCTACAAGTTCATAAAGTCATTACTGCTGTGTTGCTTGGAAACTTCGGTGCTTGAAGCTTTCTTTTTCGTTAATTTAGCCACCGGTTCAAATAAATACCTAGGATTATGTTTATTTTCTTCTAATAGGGTTGAAAAATAAGCAGATCTAGCAGCTTTTAAAGCCTCTCTGTAAGCAATCGAACTCTCTTTCCATGAAATGCGAAATACCTCTAATTTTGTTTTCTTCCAGTTGCGCTCCATTTTTCTGGCTGCTCTCTTAAGGGCCTGAGTGTGCTCGTTGTACCACGGCGTTGGACTATTTTCTTTAATCTTCTTTAAGCGCAACGGAGCAACTATGTCTAAAGTGCTGAAAAAGAGAGAGTTAAAAGTTTCTGTTGCAATATCTAGTTCTTCTAAGATATCCGGGATGCTGAGATGATGAAACTGATCAGGAAGATTATTAATAAAGAAATCTTTAGTGGCAGAAGTGATAGGTCTAACATATTTATAAAACGGAGTTGGCTTTGCAGCCTTGGCTAAATGAAGTTTACACGAGACTAGATAATAATCTGAGATGTCATCGCTCTGCTGCAGAATTTCAACGGCATCAACATCTATTCCATGTGATAATATTAGATCTAGAGTATGATTACGACAGTGAGTAGGTCCTGACACGTGTTGTCTAACTCCAATAGAGTTTACAATGTCTTTAAATGCCAAACCCAATGTATCTTTTTCATTATCGATGTGTATATTAAAATCACCAACAATTAGTACTTTATCTGCAGTCAATATTAATTCTGATAGAAAGTCCGCAAATTCTTTGATAAAATCTTTATGGTGCCCAGGTGGCCTGTATACAGTAGCCAGCACAAATCTCAAACGTGATTTATCATTTATACTATATATTTTTACATTAAGTACTAACACTTCAAAATAATTATATTTAAAACTTGATTTCTTAGTGGTTTTGAAAATATTACTATAAATTATAGCAACTCCTCCCCCTTTGATTTTCAGACGAGGCTCATGTTTATAGCAGTAGTCTAGCGGGGTGGACTCATTTAAAGTAATGTAATCGTTTGGTTTTAGCCAGGTTTCTGTCAAACACAGCACATCTAGGTTATTATCTGAAATCATATCATTAACAATGAGTGCTTTTGAAGTAAGCGATCGAATATTCAGCAACCCAAGCTTTAGCATTTGCTCATCTGTATTATAGCTGTTTTTTATTTGTTGAACATCAATTACATTTTTAACCTTAGATGGGTTTAAACGTTTTTTTTTTTTGGATTTCCAAATTCGGGGAACAGACACAGTCTCTATATGATGATATCTAGGTGAAAGAGGCTCTATGTGATGGGATTTATCTGACCTTGGTGACGCGAGGCCGCTAGCAGACAGTCGGTTAAGCCAGTCTGTCTGCTTCCTGACCTGAGCCCCAGATTGTCATGTTTGAGCTCTAAGACTATGTGCCATATTACTAGAGAGAAGAGCAGCACCATCCCAGGAGGGATGAATACCATCTCTATTCAACAGGTCAGGTTTGCCCCAAAAACTTTTCCAATTGTCTATAAATTCTATATTATTTTGGGGACACCACTTAGACAGCCAACCGTTAAGAGAACACAATCTTATTGACTATCTCATCACTCCTGCGAACAGGAAGGGGGCCAGAGCAAATTACAGTGCTTGACATCGTACTTGCGAGTTCACACACCTCTTTAATATTAATTTTGGTGATCTCCGACTGGCGGAGTCGAACATCATTTGTGCCGACGTGAATAATGATCTTAGAGAATTTACAATTAGCATTAGCCAGCACTATTAACCCTCTGGGGACCAAGCTGTTTTTGGGGTCCTTGAGATGTTCTGACATGCCTTGACATTTGTGCTTTTTTCAGTTATTTATAAACATGTTAATGGCAAAGGTGTAAATTCACTCTATATAGCACAAACAGGGCTACCATAATATGCGAGCAACGTGTATGTAGATGTTTGTATTTTTAAGAGAATAATGTTTATGCGTGGTTATTGGAAAAAATTAAAATGAAAGTTGCTGAATTAAGACCACAAAACACATATTAAATATGTGTCCACAAGACTTTTGACTAATGGATGTTGTCCCTTTGAGTTCTAGCTTCAAAATTATGTGAAAATAGTCTTGCTTTATCGTTCACAAAAAAAAATACATTGATTTAAATGGTGTAAAACAGGTTTTGCTTGGAAAGCCAATATGCGAGGGGGAGGAGTAGTTTACACATTAGATTACAATGTCCCACCCACTCTGCCTAATGAGCCATTCATTCAGGTGTGACACTGACTGAGCCACAATGCAAGGACAAAAGATGTATTTAGAAGAAGACTTATATTGACCATTTAAGATTTCGCTTACATCTCTCTTGTAAATATGTTTTGCTATTTTATTAAAAATGTTACAATTACAACAATAATTACAATTTCAACAATATTTCAAGTGTACTCTTTCTTTGTAAAAAAAAAAAAAAAAAGATTATAGGCCTACATTTTATCATATGTATTCATTAGTTTGAATATAGCCAACATTGGAACATCTAACATCTTAGTCTATGAATTTATTTTTGACAAAAATAGTATTTTTTTTTTGCAGTTTAATATGTTGCTTATACAAATACATTTTATTTCAACATATTCCAGTCGATTTTGACTCATCTCAGTAGGCTATAGCAAAGCAGTTTATTCTTTCACACACAGACGCGCGATTCATATTTAGGCTAAACAGTCTTTACAAATATGTCCCCTTCATTCATCTCACAGAAAGGCGAGTCATATTATAGAAATGCGATTCATCTTTTTGCGGTTTACATAGGCCTACACTAATGTTATTCCATAACGTTATTCCACACGTGAGAAAAGAAAACAGCCTACCTCACTCCTCAGCGGAATCTGCTCCTCATTTCAGGAGATATTGCTCCTCATCAGCACTGTTCTGAGGAATCTTTTCTCCATAAGGTAGGCTATAATGTCTCACTCGCGAGGAGTCGCGACGCGCTTTGTTTACAGCTGATGTGGGCGTTTCACAGCTCTGAAATAGTTCTCAGAATTTGCGTTTGAATAGCACGCGCTCTCCGGGGAGTGGTCACAATACAGTGAATTAGCTCGTAATGAGCTCGACAGGAGTCGCTCTCTTTTTATACAGATTACAGAAGCTGATAATTTTTGGTTTTTATATAAATGACTTCATTTAAAAGATGCGATCTCAAGCTTTATGCCCGTGGGTCTGTTTGCCAGTTTGACTGAATTTTCGCAGAGTTATAGATCATTTTCGAACGCGTTTCAAATGGGAGTTTACTGACAGAGAGAAGGCAGAAATCGTATCATGTTAATTTTTCTTTATTTGTCAAAAAGCAAAACACTTTATTTTTATTGTGAGTATACAGAAAAAAAATAGAAACTGAACAGGATCGATTGATGTATTACACGAAAATGAAAGATCAACATTAACAGAGCATTTAGTGTTTATTTTCATTGCTAAAAAAAAACAACGAGCAAAACGGGTTAAATTTGCTTTGATGTCAGGCGCTCTGGCTCCCGGCAAACGTGACTATGGTGGTTGGTGTCTCTATTTTCACGTTCCGTGTAATAGAATCGCCAATAACTAGGGCACAATCAACAGAACTCTCAGTGGGTGTTTCACTGAGCGGGGCAAATCGATTTGTTATGGTAATCGGAACGGAAGAGTGTTTTTTTGATCCGCGACTAGAGCGATCCCTCACTGTCACCCATTTGCCCTGCTGCATGGGCTCTACTTCAGCTGGAACCGAATCATGTAAAGAGTTCTCTATGCTAGGCGCATCCAAAATAGTATCTAAAGCTCTAGCACTCTTACTATCCTCAATTAAAGTTTGGATGCATGTTTCTAGTTCTGAAATCTTCTCTGTCAGCCTAACTCTCTCCTTGCATTTATCACATATAAATCCTATATTGCCAACAGAGAAGGCTATGCTAAACATGTGACATGAAGTGCAGGTGACGATAACAGGACAAGACATTACTCACCGTGTTTGTTGAGTGATTCTTACTCACCTGAGCTTTTTATGAACTCAAAGGCGCGGGCGCGCAAGAGAAAAATAAATAAATAAAAATAGCTGAGCGCACGGGTGGCGCGTTAACAGGCTAGCGAATTACTAGCGTGTTGTGCTAGTAGTAACGGAAGTTAGCGATGTCAGGTTAATCTGAGATGTTGGGTAAGCTGTATTTAGTAGTAGTATAAACAACTAGAAATCTGCGAGGCAGACAGGAGCAATCGATCAGCAATCCAGGAGCATGTATGGTTGCCTGTGCCTCCTGATAATCTGCTTGATTCGGCCAAAGTTCCGGGTCAATTTCAAGGAACGTAATGTAATTTTTTAAACCAAAACATGTGCTCTAAACCCAAACAATAACCAAGGTGTGATCATCAGTAGAAATATGTATTGATTCCACCAGGAAAGGTAAATCTGCTAAACCGGATCATGGATGGATTAATTTGGATTTAGTTTCTACAATAAGTAAACTGAGATATGTATCTAAAATACATATTTAGGAATATATGGTGCAATAGATGCTTTTATGGAGATTTTTTTGGAATTTTACTAGCCAGGTACAATACCAATCCCAGAATCCAGAATCGGTCTGTCTTCACCGGCCAAAAGTGGTCAGTGCAGACCACAACGATCTGCCCAGGTCTGTCGGTCCTGGGCGAGCCTCATCCAATTGTGTCCCAGATCTTGTTGTAGCGAGTCGCGCCATCGTGTTGCAGGGCGTCCACGTGGCCACTTGATGTCGATCGGCAACCAGACGGTGACTTCGCGCGTCCATCTTTCGTCCGTCCGCCGCATCAGGTGCCCGGCCCAGCGCTTCTTGGCCTTGTTGGCCAGGTCCACCGCGTCGTCCACCCTGGTCATGGCCCGCAACTGCTCGTTGCGGACGTGGTCGGTCTGTTGGACCCCGATCATGCGGCGCTCGATTGCGCGTTCAGTCACGGCCAGCTTTAGCCGGTCGGCCGCTGTCATTGTCCAGGTCTCAGCCCCATAGAGCATGGCCGGCAGGACGGTGCTGTTGAATAGGGCAGCCCTGATGTCAGGGGTCAATGGCTCTGTTGTTGGCCGTCTCGGCAATTGAGCCGAAGCTGACCCAGGCTGCTCGGCGTCGTCGTGCCAGTTCTCAGCCAATCTTGTGGTCGATGGTCAGCTCCTGGCCCAAGCAGATATAGCTATCTACTTGCTGGAGCTGATGCTGGTCGACATGGAGGGTGGTGTCGGCCACCTGGTCGTTGCGCATCCACTTAGTTTTGGCCAGATTGATTTTGAGGCCGAACCGGGCACCAGCCTGGTTGAGCTGGTCAAGCCGCTGCTGTACATCGACCGCCGAACAGCCTATCAGCACGATGTCATCGGCAAAGCGCAGGTGATTAAGCCAGCGGCCGTTGATCTTGATGCCGACCTCGTCCCAGTTGAGCTGCCGGAAAATTTGCTCGAGACAGGCGGTGAAAAGCTTGGGCGAGATGGTGTCTCCCTGCTTGACCCCGCGGCCGACCTTGATATTAAGCGGCCGGTCGAACAGGGTGATGGTGGTGGCGCAGTTGCTGTTCAGCTCCTGCAGCAGGGCCACGTGCTCGTCACCGATGCCTTGTTGTTGGAGGGCGAGCAACACGGCGTTAATCTTGACCGAGTCGAAGGCCTTCTCGTAGTCGACGAAAGCCAGGACCAGCGGCATCTTGTACTCCCTGGTCCGCTCGAGCAGCTGGTTCAGCACCTGCACATGATCCATGGTGCTAAAGCCAGATCTAAATCCGGCCTGCTCGACGGGTTGTTGTTCGTCTAGCTGCTTGGCCAACCGATTGAGCAGCACCTTAGTGAAGATCTTGTACACGGCCGACAACAATGTGATCGGCCGGTAGTTGCTGAGCAGCTCGCGGTCGCCCTTCTTGAACAGCAGTACTGTCTTGGCCGTCTTCCACTGTTTGGGGATTTGACATTGTGCCATGTAGCGGCTGAATCGGGCCGCCATGGCCATCCAAAGTGAGTGGCCGCCGGCTTTGAGTAGCTCGATCTCAACGCCGTCCAGGCCAGGCGCCCGGTCTGCCTGTGCCTGTTCGACTGCATGTTGGACCTCACTTTCCAGTACTGGCAAAAAAGACGGCAGCTGGTCGAGCTGAAGGTTAGGTGGGGGGATGGGGACCTTGCTGGCGAATAAGTCACTATAGAAGCGCCTGCACTCGGCCTCAATACCGGACCGAGTCCTGATCGGAGGACTCCAAGGACAATACCAATTCAAATGATTTTTTTTTACGAAAATCATCAAAATCTCAGAAAGTTTAAAGCTATTGAGCTACCAGTAATTTTTATGTTACTGCCATAAAAATTGGCATGCTGTATTTTCTTATATAAAGGAACAATTTGAATGGTTAAGAGCATGACAATTGGAGACTTTAAAAATAAGGACCACCCTAACGTGCATCTTGTGAAAAACCTCTGAACCGTTCTCTATGTCTAAACCATCTTAACAGTGTGGAGCGTAGGGGTGTCCTGCCTTGTTTATTTTGAAATTGTTTGATCTCTGTTTTGGGGCAGGGAGTTAGGTTAGATAAATGTATTTTCTTTTGTTATTTGATTAGGTTATTAATTTTCCCCTCTTTTCTTTTTTTATTCGTTTTGTTTATTATTTTGGCCTTTTGGACACCCTGAAGAGTTTCTCTTTATTAAGTTGGCTTGAGAAAGCCAACTTACTGAAATCCTATTTAAACTTATTAAGTTGGCTTGAGAAAGCCAAGTTACTGAAATCCTATTTAAACTTATTAAGTTGGCTTGAGAAAGCCAACTTACTGAAATCCTATTTAAACTTATTATTAATGGTGCTTGCTGAAAGCAAGGCATCATTAGTGTTCTCTTGCATACTTATTAATGGTGCTTGCTGAAAGCAAGGCATCATTAGTGTTCTCTTGCATACTTATTATTAGTGGTGCTTGCTGAAAGCAAGGCATCACTAGTGTTCTCTTGCATACTTATTATTATTAATGGTGCTTGCTGAAAGCAAGGCATCATTAGTGTTCTCTTGCATACTTATTATTATTCTTCTACTTCTTATTATTCCGGACAAAAGTTTGGCGCGTAACTCGCCCCGCACCGTTTGTCACAGACCCCTGAGTGAGGTGTCAAATCGACCGGCTCATTGAGGAGAGGTGTGCTATGACTTTTATAAGCGATCGGGGGGGCGGTGTTCGCCCCAGGGGTGAAAAAGCGTCCCAAAAAGTCCCAATGACTTAACATTGGGACGAACTTTGAGCACTCGGAGCGAGGATTTCGGAGAAACGTGTGATTTGCCACATTTGAAGAGGCTGACAGGCTCTGTAAGAACATACCTCACAATGGGGTAAAAGTTGCACCCCTGGGGGGCAGGAGCGTCCCAAAGTTTCCCATTGACTTACAATGGTGTAGGACGGCCCATGAAATGGGCCGTCCTACACATTGCATTGGGATTTTGTATTGAACGTAGCTCTGGATCACAGTGTCAGAAAGACAAGGGGGCGGGCTCATTTTACTCAGACGACCAGTCAGTCTCTAAGGATCATTGTGAAGCTATCAAGCCACGCCCTAGCAACCATTTAGAGCACCTTAGCAACAAGTCCCATAGACTTCCATTGAAAGAGATCACAGGGATATCTCTGGACTGAATTGTCATAGAAACATGGGGGTGGTCTCATTTGACTCGGGGCAGCAAACAGCCAATCATGAATCACCTCAACACTTCCTATCCCCTCCCTAGCAACCATTGTCGAGCAGCTTAGCAACCAAAACCATAGAGGGATATCTTCCATTCTGAATGCCACAGAGGCATGGGAGTTGGTTTAAATCATTCATACTGACAAGCAGCCTTTGGAGTTTTATGATTGGCAGCTGCCAAGCCACTCCCTAGCAACCAAACAGAGCACCCTAGCAACCATTTTGCAAGACCTATATCTCTGCATCAGAACATCATAAAGAGATGGGGTTAAGACAAGTTTGACTCAGGGCAGCACACAGCCATTCATGAGACACCACAACACTTGCTAGCCCCGCCATAGCAACCATTGTCGAGCACCTTAGCAACCAAAATCCATAGAGGATATCTTTCATTCTGAATGTCACAGAGGAATGGGAGTTGGTTTATATCATTCACACTGACAAGCAGCCTATGGAGTTTCATGATTGGCAGCTGCCAAGCCACTCCCTAGCAACCAAAAAGAGTACCCTAGCAACCATTTTGCAAGACCTATTTCTCTGCATCAGAACATCGTATAGAGATGGGGGTTGGCTCTTTTGACTCATGCTAGCAAAGAGGAATTCCAACATGTTACACATGCTAGCTGTGAATAGCTACATGCTAATAGCGATTAGGTAAGTGCTAAATCATGCCAAGAAAATGCTAAGAACTCCAATAGTAATCATCTGTGACAACTACCAACAACTTAGTAACACCTTAGCAACCGCCCTGAACACCCTAGCAACTGCCTAGCAACCACCCAAAATACCCTACCAACCACCTAGCAACACCATAGCAACCACACTGAACACCCTAGCAACTGCCTAGCAACGCCATAGCAACCACCCAGAATACCCTAGCAACCGCCTAGCAACTCCATAGCAACCACCCAGAACACCCTAGCAACCACCTAGCAACTGCCTAGCAACCACCCAGAACACCCTAGCAACCGCCTAGCAACCACCCAGAACACCCTAGCAACTGCCTAGCAACGCCCTAGCAACCACCCAGAATACCCTAGCAACCGCCTAGCAACCACCCAGAACACCCTAGCAACTGCCTAGCAACGCCCTAGCAACCACCCAGAATACCCTAGCAACCGCCTAGCAACACCATAGCAACCGCCTAGCAACACCATAGCAACCACCCAGAACACCCTAGCAACTGCCTAGTAACGCCCTAGCAACCACCAAGAATACCCTAGCAACCGCCTAGCAACCACCCAGAATACCCTAGCAACCGCCTAGCAACGCCCTAGCAACCACCCAGAATACCCTAGCAACCACCCAGCACAACCTAGCAACTGCCTAGCAACGCCCTAGCAACCACCCAGAATACCATAGCAACTGCCTAGCAACGCCCTAGCAACCACCCAGAACACCCTAGCAACTGCCTAGCAACACCCTAGCAACCACCCAGAATACCCTAGCAACCGCCTAGCAACCACCAGAACACCCTAGCAACTGCCTAGCAACCACCTAGAATACCCTAGCAACCGCCTAGCAACACCATAGCAACCACACAGAACAGCCTAGCAACTGCCTAGTAACGCCCTAGCAACCACCAAGAATACCCTAGCAACCGCCTAGTAACCACCCAGAATACCCTAGCAACTGCCTAGCAACGCCCTAGCAACCACCCAGAATACCCTAGCAACCACCCAGCACACCCTAGCAACTGCCTAGCAACGCCCTAGCAACCACCCAGAATACCCTAGCAACGCCCTAGCAACCACCCACACCCTAGCAACTGCCTAGCAACACCCTAGCAACCACCCAGAATACCCTAGCAACCGCCTAGCAACCACCAGAACACCCTAGCAACTGCCTAGCAACGCCCTAGCAACCACCTAGAATACCCTAGCAACCGCCTAGCAACACCATAGCAACTACCCAGAACACCCTAGCAACCGCCTAGCAACGCCCTAGCAACCACCCAGAATACCATAGCAACCGCCTAGCAACACCATAGCAACCACCCAGAACACCCTAGCAACACCCTAGCAACCACCCAGAACACCCTAGCAACCGCCTAGCAACCACCCAGAATACCCTAGCAACTGCCTAGCAATGCCCTAGCAACCACCCAGAATACCCTAGCAACTGCCTAGCAACACCCTAGCAACCACCCAGAATACCCTAGCAACTGCCTAGCAACCACCCAGAACACCCTAGCAACCACCTGAACAACACAAATAAGCCATATCTCAGCAGCAGAACATCGTACAGACATGTTTGTTGGCTCGTATGCAATCATGTACCACACTCTAGCAACCGAGTGGCGAGTTTTGCCACTGCAAGCACCATTTCACATTTTCTTCAGGAAATGTACATTCTAGTTATTCTTATTATTCTGGACAAAGTTTGGCGCGTAATGCGCCCCGCACCGTTTGTCTCAGACCCCTGAGTGAGGCATCAAATCGACCGGCTCATTGAGGAGAGGTGTGGTATGACTTTTCTAAGCGATCGGGTGTACGATGTTCGCACAGCGGACGAAAAAGCGGCCAAAAAAGTCCCATTGACTTTACATTGGGAGTTCTAAAAATATTTGAATCCCAACTGCCGTTTTCACACACACAGACTCCAAAGGGCCTGACACCCCTGCATCTCTCCCTCTCTCTCTCCCTCAGAGGATTTATATTATCAAGCAGCCAATAAGTAATGGCCTAAAATCTTCATAGCCACACCCTAGCAACCAGTTTCAGCACCCTAGCAACCACTAAGAGCTCCCTAGCAACCACCCTAAACCAATAAATAATGAAAAAATTTTTTTTTTACATTTTTTAAAGCAATATCACACTCGTAGCCTTGTGATATTGCTCCATGCTTGTGCATATTCGGGAAAAGGCACGAGGCCGCATACTGAAGGCACTCGTTATTAAAGATTTTAAGAACTCTATAAAGACTCCATAGTAACCATCTTTGACAACTACCAACCACCTAGTAACATCATAGCAACTACCAAACATACCTAGGCAACCACCCTGAACACCCTAGCAACATCTAGAAACGCTCTAGTAACCACCAAAAATACCAGAGCAACCACCCAGAACACCCTAGCTACTGCCTAGCAACCACCCAGAACACCTAGCAACCACCTAGAACACCCTAGCAACTGCCTAGCAACGCCCTAGCATCCACCCAGAATACCATAGCAACTGCCTAGAAACACCATAGCAACCACCCACAACACCCTAGCAACCACCTAGCAATGCCCTAGCAACCACCGAGAATACCCTAGCAACCGCCTAGCAACCATCCAGAACACCTTAGCAACTGCCTAGCAACACCATAGCAACCACCGAGAATACCCTAGCAACCGCCTAGCAACCACCCAGAACACCTTAGCAACTGCCTAGCAACACCATAGCAACCACCAACAACACCCTAGCATCCACCAATAATACCCTAGCAACCGCCTAGCAACCACCCAGAACACCTTAGCAACCGCCTGGCAACACCATAGCAACACCTTAGCAACCACTCAGAACACCTTAGCAACTGCCTAGCAACGCCCTAGCAACCACCCAAAATACCCTACCAACCACCTAGCAACACCATAGCAACCACCCAGAACACCCTAGCAACTACCCATAATACCCTAGCAACCGCCTAGCAACACCATAGCAACCACCCAGAATATCCTAGCAACCGCCTAGCAACACCATAGCAACCACCCAGAATATCCTAGCAACCGCCTAGCAACACCATAGCAACCACCTAGAATACCCTAGCAACCGCCTAGCAACACCATAGCAACCACCCAGAATACTCTAGCAACACCCTAGCAACCACCAAGAATACCCTAGCAACCACCTAGCAACCACCCAGAATACCCTAGCAACCGCCTAGCAACACCATAGCAACCACCCAGAATACCCTAGCAACCGCCTAGCAACACCATAGCAACCACTCAGAATACCCTAGCAACTGCCTAGCAACCACCCAGAATACCCTAGCAACCACCTAGCAACACCATAGCAAACACCCAGAACACCCTAGCAACTGCCTAGCAACGCCCTAGTAACCACCCAGAATACCCTAGCAACCGCCTAGCAACACCCTAGCAACTGCCTAGCAACGCCCTAGCAACCACCCAGAATACCCTAGCAACCGCCTAGCAACACCATAGCAACCACCCAGAATACCATAGCAACCACCCAGAATACCCTAGCAACCGCCTAGCAACTTCATAGCAACCACCTAGAACACCCTAGCAACTGCCTAGCAATGCCCTAGCAACCACCCAGAATACCCTAGCAACCACCTAGCAACACCATAGCAACCACCCAGAACACCCTAGCAACCACCTAGCAAAGCCCTAGCAACCACACAGAACACCCTAGCAGCACCCTAGCAACCACCGGAACAACATGAATAAGCCATATCTCAGCACCACAACATCATACAGACATGTTTGTTGGCTTGTAAGCAATCATATACCACACTCTAGCAACCGAGCTAGAACACTTAGCAACTGCCTAGTAACCACCCAGAACACCTAGCAACTGCCTAGCAACCACCCAGAACACCCTAGCAACTGCATAGCAACGCCCTAGCATCCACCCAGAATACCATAGCAACTGCCTAGCAAGCCCATCGCAACCACCCAGAACACCCTAGCAACCACCTAGCAACACCCTAGCAACCACCAAGAATACCCTAGCAACTGCCTAGCAACCACCCAGAACACCTAGCAACTGCCTAGCAACCACCCAGAACACCCTAGCAACTGCCTAGCAACACCTTAGCATCCACCCAGAATACCATAGCAACTGCCTAGCAACACCATAGCAACCACCCAGAACACCCTAGCAACCACCTAGCAATACCCTAGCAACCACCAAGAATACCCTAGCAACTGCCTAGCAACCACCAAGAATACCCTAGCAACTGCCTAGCAACCACCCGGAAAATGCTAGCAACATGCTAATCATGTTAGCATCATGCTACCAACATGCTAATCAAGCTAGCATAATGCTAGCAACATGCTAATCATGTTAGCATCTAGCTAAAAACATGCTAGCAACATGCTAATCATGCTAACATCTTGTTAAAAGCATGCTAACAACATGCTAATCATGCTAGCATCATGCTACCAACATGCTAATCATGTTAACAACATGCTAATCATGCTAGCATCATTCTAACAACATGTTAATCATAATAAATCATGCTGGAATGTGTTAAATCGTAGTAAATCATCTTAGAAACATGGTAAATCGTGGTGAATAATGTTAAAACGTGGTATATCATGGTATCACGACATATTAATTGTGTTAGCATCTGCCCAAGTGCGAATTTTGCCACTGCAAGCACCACTTCACATTTTCTTCAGGAAATGTACATTCTAGTTATTATTAATGGTGCTTGCTGAAAGCAAGGCATCATTAGTGTTCTCTTGCATACTTATTATTATTAATGGTGCTTGCTGAAAGCAAGGCATCATTAGTGTTCTCTTGCATACTTATTATTAATGGTGCTTGCTGAAAGCAAGGCATCATTAGTGTTCTCTTGCATACTTATTAGTGGTGCTTGCTGAAAGCAAGGCATCACTATTGTTATTGCTCATACTTATTATTCTTCTTCTTCTTATTATTGTTCTGGACAAAAGTTTGGCGCGTAACTCGCCCCGCACCGTTTGTCACAGACCCATGAATGAGGTGTCAAATCGACCGGCTTATTGAGGAGAGGTGTGCTATGACTTTTATAAGCGATCGGGGGTGCGGTGTTCGCCCCAGGGGCGAAAAAGCGCCCCAAAAAGTTCCATTGACTTAACATTGCGACGAACTTTGAGCACTCATAGCTCTGAGCGAGGATTTTGCAGAAACGTGTGATTTGCCACATTTGAAGATGCTGACAGGCTCTGTAAGAACATACCTCACAATGGGGTAAAAGTTGCACCCCTGGGGGGCAGGAGCGTCCCAAAGTTGTCCCATTGACTTACTATGGGGAAGGAATGTCCCGTGAAACACACATGCTTTTCCTACTATGGTAAATTGCATAGGGATTTTGTAATGAACGTAGCTCTGGATCACAGTGTCATAGAGACAAGGGGGAGGGCTCATCTTACTCAGATGACCAATCAGTCTCTCAGGATCATTGTGAAGCTATCAAGCCACGCCCTAGCAACCATTTAGAGCACCTTAGCAACAAGTCCCATAGACTTCCATTGAAAGAGATCAAAGGGATATCTCAGGACTGAATTGTCATAGAAACATGGGGGTGGTCTCATTTGACTCGGGGCAGCAAACAGCCAATCATGAATCACCTCACCACTTCCTAGCCCCTCCCTAGCAACCATTGTCGAGCACCTTAGCAACCAAAATTCATAGAGAGATATCTTCTATTCTGAATGTCACAGAGGCATGGGAGTTGGTTTATATCATACATACTGACAAGCAGCCTTTGGAGTTTCATGATTGGCAGCTGCCAAGCCACTCCCTAGCAACCAAACAGAGTACCCTAGCAACCATTTTGCAAGACCTATATCTCTGCATCAGAACATCATAAAGAGATGGGGTTAACACAAGTTTGACTCAGGGCAGCAAACGGCCAATCATAAATCACCTCAACACTTCCTAGCCCCTCCCTAGCAACCATTGTCGAGCACCTTAGCAACAACAATCCAAAGAGGGATATCTTCTATTCTGAATGTCACAGAGGCATGGGAGTTGGTTTATATCATACATACTGACAAGCAGCCTTTGGAGTTTCATGATTGGCAGCTGCCAAGCCACTCCCTAGCAACCAAACAGAGTACCCTAGCAACCATTTTGCAAGACCTATATCTCTGCATCAGAACATCATAAAGAGATGGGGTTAACACAAGTTTGACTCAGGGCAGCAAACGGCCAATCATAAATCACCTCAACACTTCCTAGCCCCTCCCTAGCAACCATTGTCGAGCACCTTAGCAACAACAATCCAAAGAGGGATATCTTCCATTCTGAATGTCACAGAGGCATGGGAGTTGGTTTATATCATTCATAGTGACAAGAAGCCTTTGGAATTGCATCATTGGCAGGTGCCAAGTAACTCCATAGCAACCAAAAAGAGTACCCTAGCAACCAAAATCCAAAGAGGCATATCTTACATTCTGAATGTCACAGAGGCATGGGAGTTGGATTATATAATTCATAATGACAAGAAGCCTTTGGAATTTCATCATTGACAGCTGACAAGCCACTCCCTAGCAACCAAACAGAGTACCCTAGCAACCAAAATCCAAAGAGGCATATCTTCCATTCTGAATGTCGCAGAGGCATGGGAGTTGGTTTATATCATTCATAGTGACAAGAAGCCTTTGGAGTTTCATGATTGGCAGCTGACAAGCCACTCGCTAGCAACCAAATAGAGTACCCTAGCAACCGTTTAGCAAAACGTATATCTCTGCATCAGAACATCGTATAGAGATGGGAGTTGGTTTATATCATTCATGCTAACAAGAAGCCTTTGTAGTTTCATCATTAGCAGCTGACAAGCATCTCCATAGCAACCAAACAGAGTACCCTAGCAACCATTTTACAAGACCTACATCTCTGCATCAGAATATTGTATAGAGATGGGGGTTGGCTCATTAGTTTCAGTTGTAAAACAGCCTGTAAATATCACCATGGTAACTGTGTATTCACACCCTAGCAACCATTTAGAGCCACCTAGCAACCATATTGCAACATATAGAAGCCATATTTCAGCTCCACAACATCGTACAGACATGGTTGTTGGCTCGAATGCAAACATGTACAACACCCTAGCAACCGAGTGGCGAGTTTTGCCACTGCAAGCACCACTTCACATTTTCTTCAGGAAATGTACATTCTAGTTATTCTTCTTATTATTATTATTATTCTGGACAAAGTTTGGCGCGTAATGCGCCCCGCACCATTTGTCTCAGACCCCTGAGTGAGGTGTCAAATCGACCGGCTCATTGAGGAGAGGTGTGCTATGACTTTTCTAAGCGATCGGGTGTACGATGTTCGCACAGCGGACGAAAAAGCGGCCAAAAAAGTCCCATTGACTTTACATTGGGAGTTCTAAAAATATTTGAATCCCAACTGCCGTTTTCACACACACAGACTCCAAAGGGCCTGACAGCCCTGCATCTCTCCCTCTCTCTCTCCCTCAGAGGATTTATATTATCAAGCAGCCAATAAGTAATTGCCTAAAATCTTCATAGCCACACCCTAGCAACCAGTTTCAGCACCCTAGCAACCACTAAGAGCTCCCTAGCAACCACCCTAAACCAAAAAAAAATGTTTTTTTATTTTTTTTTTATTTTTTAACGCAATATTACACTCGTGGCCTTGCGATATTGCTCCATGCTTGTGCCTATTCGGCCGTACTGAAGGCACTCGTTATTAAAGATTTTAATAACTCTATAAAAACTCCATAGTAACCATCTTTGACAACTACCAACCACCTAGTAACACCATAGCAACTAAAAAAAATACCTTAGCAACCATCCTGAACACCCTAGCAACGTCTAGAAATGCTCTAGTAACCACCAAAAATACCGTAGCAACCACCCAGAACACCTAGCAACTGACTAGCAACCACCCAGAACACCCTAGCAACTGCCTAGCAACGCCCTAGCATCCACCCAAAATACCATAGCAACTGCCTAGCAACACCATAGCAACCACCCAGAACACCCTAGCAACGACCAAGAATACCCTAGCAACGCCCTAGCAACCACCCAGAATACCCTAGCAACCACCTAGCAACACCATAGCAACGACCCAGAATACCCTAGCAACTGCCTAGCAACGCCCTAGCAACCACCCAGAATACCCTAGCAACCGCCTAGCAATACCCTAGCAACCACCCAGAATACCCTAGCAACCACCTAACAACACCATAGCAACCACCCAGAATACCCTAGCAACCGCCTAGCAACACCATAGCAACCACCAAGAATACCCTAGCAACCGCCTAGCAACCACATAGAATACCCTAGCAACCACCTAGCAACACCATAGCAACCACCCAGAACACCCTAGCAACTGCCTAGCAACGCCCTAGCAACCACCCAGAATACCCTAGCAACCGCCTAGCAACACCATAGCAACCACCCAGAACAGCCTAGCAACCACCTAGCAACGCCCTAGCAACCACCAATAATACCCTAGCAACCGCCTAGCAACCATCCAGAATACCCTAGCAACCGCCTAGCAACACCATAGCAACCACCAAGAATACCCTAGCAACCGCCTAGCAACACCATAGCAACCACCCAGAACACCCTAGCAACTGCCTAGCAACACCATAGCAACCACCCAGAATACCCTAGCAACGCCCTAGCAACCACCCAGAAAACCCTAGCAACCGCCTAGCAACACCATAGCAACCACCCAGAACAGCCTAGCAACCACCTAGCAATGCCCTAGCAACCACCAAGAATACCTTAGAAACCGCCTAGCAACCACCCAGAATACCCTAGCAACCGCCTAGCAACGCCCTAGCAACCGTTTAGAGCCACATATAAACCATATTGCAACATATAGAAGCTATATTTCAGCTCCACAACATCGTACAGACATGGTTGTTGGCTCGTATGCAATCATGTACAACACCCTAGCAACCGATTGGAGAGTTTTGCCACTGCAAGCACCATTTCACATTTTCTTCAGGAAATGTACATTCTAGTTATTATTATTATTATTCTGGACAAAGTTTGGCGCGTAATGCGCCCCGCACCGTTTGTCACAGACCCATGAGTGAGGTGTCAAATCGACCAGCTCATTGAGGAGAGGTGTGCAATGACTTTTCTAAGCGATCGGGTGTACGATGTTCGCACAGCGGACGAAAAAGCGGCCAAAAAAGTCCCATTGACTTTACATTGGTAGTTCTAAAAATATTTGAATCCCAACTGCCGTTTTCACACACACAGACTCCAAAGGGCCTGACAGCCCTGCGTCTCTCCCTCTCTCTCTCCCTCAGAGGATTTATATTATCAAGCAGCCAATAAGTAATGGCCTAAAATCTTCATAGCCACACCCTAGCAACCACTAAGAGCTCCCTAGCAACCACCCTAAACCAAAAAAAAATGTTTTTTACATTTTTTTGTATTTTTTAACGCAATATTACACTCGTGGCCTTGCGATATTGCTCCATGCTTGTGCCTATTCGGCCATAGGCACGAGGCCGCAGGCCGAGTGCCGTACTCAAGGCACTCGTTATTAAAGATTTTAATAACTCTATAAAAACTCCATAGTAACCATCTTTGACAACTACCAACCACCTAGTAACACCATAGCAACTAAAAAAATACCTTAGCAACCATCCTGAACACCCTAGCAATGTCTAGAAATGCTCTAGTAACCACCAAAAACACCGTAGCAACCACCCAGAACACCCTAGCAACTGTCTAGCAACCCCCCAGAACACCTAGCAACTGCCTAGCAACCACCCAGAACACCCTAGCAACTGCCTAGCAACGCCCTAGCATCCACCCAAAATACCATAGCAACTGCCTAGCAACACCATAGCAACCACCCAGAACACCCTAGCAACCACCAAGAATACCCTAGCAACGCCCTAGCAACCACCCAGAATACCCTAGCAACCGCCTAGCAACACCTTAGCAACCACCCAGAATACCCTAGCAACCACCTAGCAACACCATAGCAACCACCCAGAATACCCTAGCAACTGCCTAGCAACGCCCTAGCAACCACCCAGAATACCCTAGCAACCGCCTAGCAACGCCCTAGCAACCAACCAGAATACCCTAGCAACCACCTAAAGACACCATAGAAACCACCCAGAACACCATAGCAACCACCCAGAATACCCTAGCAACCGCCTAGCAACCACCCAGAATACCCTAGCAACCGCCTAGCAACACCATAGCAACCACCCAGAACACCCTAGCAACTGCCTAGCAACCACCCAGAATACCCTAGCAACCGCCTAGCAACACCATAGCAACCACCCAGAATACCCTAGCAACCGCCTAGCATAGCAACCGCCATAGCAACCACCCAGAATACCCTAGCAACACCATAGCAACCACCCAGAACAGCCTAGCAACCACCTAGCAACGCCCTAGCAACCACCAAGAATACCCTAGCAACCGCCTAGCAACCACCCAGAATACCCTAGCAACCGCCTAGCAACACCATAGCAACCACCAAGAATACCCTAGCAACCGCCTAGCAACCACCCAGTATACCCTAGCAACCGCCTAGCAACACCATAGCAACCACCCAGAACACCCTAGCAACTGCCTAGCAACACCATAGCAACCACCCAGAATAACCTAGCAACGCCCTAGCAACCGTTTAGAGCCACATATAAACAATATTGCAACATATAGAAGCTATATTTCAGCTCCACAACATCGTACAGACGTGGTTGTTGGCTCGCATGCAATCATGTACAACACCCTAGCAACCGAATGGAGAGTTTGCCACTGCAAGCACCATTTCACATTTTCTTCAGGAAATGTACATTCTAGTTAGTGGTGCTTGCTGAAAGCAAGGCATCACTATTGTTATTGCTCATACTTATTATTCTTCTTCTTCTTCTTATTGTTCTGGACAAAAGTTTGGCGCGTAACTCGCCCCGCACCGTTTGTCACAGACCCATGAATGAGGTGTCAAATCGACCGGCTTATTGAGGAGAGGTGTGCTATGACTTTTATAAGCGATCGGGGGTGCGGTGTTCGCCCCAGGGGCGAAAAAGCGCCCCAAAAAGTTCCATTGACTTAACATTGCGACGAACTTTGAGCACTCATAGCTCTGAGCGAGGATTTTGCAGAAACGTGTGATTTGCCACATTTGAAGATGCTGACAGGCTCTGTAAGAACATACCTCACAATGGGGTAAAAGTTGCACCCCTGGGGGGCAGGAGCGTCCCAAAGTTGTCCCATTGACTTACTATGGGGAAGGAATGTCCCGTGAAACACACATGCTTTTCCTACTATGGTAAATTGCATAGGGATTTTGTAATGAACGTAGCTCTGGATCACAGTGTCATAGAGACAAGGGGGAGGGCTCATCTTACTCAGATGACCAATCAGTCTCTCAGGATCATTGTGAAGCTATCAAGCCACGCCCTAGCAACCATTTAGAGCACCTTAGCAACAAGTCCCATAGACTTCCATTGAAAGAGATCAAAGGGATATCTCAGGACTGAATTGTCATAGAAACATGGGGGTGGTCTCATTTGACTCGGGGCAGCAAACAGCCAATCATGAATCACCTCACCACTTCCTAGCCCCTCCCTAGCAACCATTGTCGAGCACCTTAGCAACCAAAATTCATAGAGAGATATCTTCTATTCTGAATGTCACAGAGGCATGGGAGTTGGTTTATATCATACATACTGACAAGCAGCCTTTGGAGTTTCATGATTGGCAGCTGCCAAGCCACTCCCTAGCAACCAAACAGAGTACCCTAGCAACCATTTTGCAAGACCTATATCTCTGCATCAGAACATCATAAAGAGATGGGGTTAACACAAGTTTGACTCAGGGCAGCAAACGGCCAATCATAAATCACCTCAACACTTCCTAGCCCCTCCCTAGCAACCATTGTCGAGCACCTTAGCAACAACAATCCAAAGAGGGATATCTTCTATTCTGAATGTCACAGAGGCATGGGAGTTGGTTTATATCATACATACTGACAAGCAGCCTTTGGAGTTTCATGATTGGCAGCTGCCAAGCCACTCCCTAGCAACCAAACAGAGTACCCTAGCAACCATTTTGCAAGACCTATATCTCTGCATCAGAACATCATAAAGAGATGGGGTTAACACAAGTTTGACTCAGGGCAGCAAACGGCCAATCATAAATCACCTCAACACTTCCTAGCCCCTCCCTAGCAACCATTGTCGAGCACCTTAGCAACAACAATCCAAAGAGGGATATCTTCCATTCTGAATGTCACAGAGGCATGGGAGTTGGTTTATATCATTCATAGTGACAAGAAGCCTTTGGAATTGCATCATTGGCAGGTGCCAAGTAACTCCATAGCAACCAAAAAGAGTACCCTAGCAACCAAAATCCAAAGAGGCATATCTTACATTCTGAATGTCACAGAGGCATGGGAGTTGGATTATATAATTCATAATGACAAGAAGCCTTTGGAATTTCATCATTGACAGCTGACAAGCCACTCCCTAGCAACCAAACAGAGTACCCTAGCAACCAAAATCCAAAGAGGCATATCTTCCATTCTGAATGTCGCAGAGGCATGGGAGTTGGTTTATATCATTCATAGTGACAAGAAGCCTTTGGAGTTTCATGATTGGCAGCTGACAAGCCACTCGCTAGCAACCAAATAGAGTACCCTAGCAACCGTTTAGCAAAACGTATATCTCTGCATCAGAACATCGTATAGAGATGGGAGTTGGTTTATATCATTCATGCTAACAAGAAGCCTTTGTAGTTTCATCATTAGCAGCTGACAAGCATCTCCATAGCAACCAAACAGAGTACCCTAGCAACCATTTTACAAGACCTACATCTCTGCATCAGAATATTGTATAGAGATGGGGGTTGGCTCATTAGTTTCAGTTGTAAAACAGCCTGTAAATATCACCATGGTAACTGTGTATTCACACCCTAGCAACCATTTAGAGCCACCTAGCAACCATATTGCAACATATAGAAGCCATATTTCAGCTCCACAACATCGTACAGACATGGTTGTTGGCTCGAATGCAAACATGTACAACACCCTAGCAACCGAGTGGCGAGTTTTGCCACTGCAAGCACCACTTCACATTTTCTTCAGGAAATGTACATTCTAGTTATTATTATTATTCTGGACAAAGTTTGGCGCGTAATGCGCCCCGCACCGTTTGTCACAGACCCATGAGTGAGGTGTCAAATCGACCAGCTCATTGAGGAGAGGTGTGCAATGACTTTTCTAAGCGATCGGGTGTACGATGTTCGCACAGCGGACGAAAAAGCGGCCAAAAAAGTCCCATTGACTTTACATTGGGAGTTCTAAAAATATTTGAATCCCAACTGCCGTTTTCACACACACAGACTCCAAAGGGCCTGACAGCCCTGCGTCTCTCCCTCTCTCTCTCCCTCAGAGGATTTATATTATCAAGCAGCCAATAAGTAATGGCCTAAAATCTTCATAGCCACACCCTAGCAACCACTAAGAGCTCCATAGCAACCACCCTAAACCAAAAAAAAATGTTTTTTACATTTTTTTGTATTTTTTAACGCAATATTACACTCGTGGCCTTGCGATATTGCTCCATGCTTGTGCCTATTCGGCCATAGGCACGAGGCCGCAGGCCGAGTGCCGTACTCAAGGCACTCGTTATTAAAGATTTTAATAACTCTATAAAAACTCCATAGTAACCATCTTTGACAACTACCAACCACCTAGTAACACCATAGCAACTAAAAAAATACCTTAGCAACCATCCTGAACACCCTAGCAATGTCTAGAAATGCTCTAGTAACCACCAAAAACACCGTAGCAACCACCCAGAACACCCTAGCAACTGTCTAGCAACCCCCCAGAACACCTAGCAACTGCCTAGCAACCACCCAGAACACCCTAGCAACTGCCTAGCAACGCCCTAGCATCCACCCAAAATACCATAGCAACTGCCTAGCAACACCATAGCAACCACCCAGAACACCCTAGCAACCACCAAGAATACCCTAGCAACGCCCTAGCAACCACCCAGAATACCCTAGCAACCGCCTAGCAACACCTTAGCAACCACCCAGAATACCCTAGCAACCACCTAGCAACACCATAGCAACCACCCAGAATACCCTAGCAACTGCCTAGCAACGCCCTAGCAACCACCCAGAATACCCTAGCAACCGCCTAGCAACACCATAGCAACCACCAAGAATACCCTAGCAACCGCCTAGCAACCACCCAGTATACCCTAGCAACCGCCTAGCAACACCATAGCAACCACCCAGAACGCCCTAGCAACCGTTTAGAGCCACATATAAACAATATTGCAACATATAGAAGCTATATTTCAGCTCCACAACATCGTACAGACGTGGTTGTTGGCTCGCATGCAATCATGTACAACACCCTAGCAACCGAATGGAGAGTTTGCCACTGCAAGCACCATTTCACATTTTCTTCAGGAAATGTACATTCCAGTTATTATTCTTATTCTTATTATTATTCTGGACAAAGTTTGGCGCGTAATGCGCCCCGCACCGTTTGTCACAGACCCCTGAGTGAGGTGTCAAATCGACCGGCTCATTGAGGAGAGGTGTGCTATGACTTTTCTAAGCGATCGGGTGTACGATGTTCGCACAGCGGACGAAAAAGCGGCCAAAAAAGTCCCATTGACTTAACATTGGGCATTCTAAAAATATTTGAATCCCAACTGCCGTTTTCACACACACAGACTCCAAAGGGCCTGACAGCCCTGCATGTCTCCCTCTCTCTCTCCCTCAGAGGATTTATATTATCAAGCAGCCAATAAGTAATGGACTAAAATCTTCATAGCCACACCCTAGCAACCAGTTTCAGCACCCTAGCAACCACTAAGAGCTCCCTAGCAACCACCCTAAACCAAAAAAAAATGTTTTTTAAATTTTTTTGTATTTTTTAACGCAATATTACACTCGTGGCCTTGCGATATTGCTCCATGCTTGTGCCTATTCGGCCATAGGCACGAGGCCGCAGGCCGAGTTCCGTACTGAAGGCACTCGCAACCACCCAGAACACCCTAGCAACTGCTTTTTTTTTTTTAATTAAAGCAATATTACACTCGTGGCCTTGTGAAATTGCTCCATGCTTGTGCCTATTCGGCCATTCGTACATAAGGCACTCGCAACCACCCAGAACACCCTAGCAACTGCCTAGCAACCACCCAGAACACCTAGCAACTGCCTAGCAACCACCCAGAACACTCTAGCAACTGCCTAGCAACGCCCTAGCATCCACCCAGAACACCTAGCAACTGCCTAGCAACCACCCAGAACACTCTAGCAACTGCCTAGCAACGCCCTAGCATCCACCCAGAACACCCTAGCAACTGCCTAGCAACCACCCAGAACACCTAGCAACTGCCTAGCAACCACCCAGAACACTCTAGCAACTGCCTAGCAACACCATAGCAACCACCCAGAATACCCTAGCAACCGCCTAGCAACACCATAGAAACCACCCAGAACAGCCTAGCAACCACCTAGCAACGCCCTAGCAACCACCAAGAATATCCTAGCAACCGCCTAGCAACCACCCAGAATACCCTAGCAACCGCCTAGCAACACCATAGTAACCACCAAGAATACTCTAGCAACCGCCTAGCAACCACCCAGAACACCCTAGCAACTGCCTAGCAACACCATAGCAACCACCCAGAATACCCTAGCAACGCCCTAGCAACCACCCAGAATACCCTAGCAACCGCCTAGCAACACCATAGCAACCACCCAGAATACCCTAGCAACCGCCTAGCAACACCATAGCAACCACCTAGCAACGGCCTAGCAACCACCAAGAATACCCTAGCAACCGCCTAGCAACCACCCAGAATACCCTAGCAACCGCCTAGCAACGCCCTAGCAACCGTTTAGAGCCACATATAAACCATATTGCAACATATAGAAGCTATATTTCAGCTCCACAACATCGTACAGACATGGTTGTTGGCTCGTATGCAATCATGTACAACACCCTAGCAACCGAGGGGAGAGTTTTGCCACTGCAAGCACCATTTCACATTTTCTTCAGGAAATGTACATTCTAGTTATTATTAATGGTGCTTGCTGAAAGCAAGGCATCATTAGTGTTCTCTTGCATACTTATTATTATTATTAGTGGTGCTTGCTGAAAGCAAGGCATCACTAGTGTTCTCTTGCATACTTATTATTATTATTCTTATTATTCTGGACAAAGTTTGGCGCGTAACTCGCCCCGCACTGTTTGTCACAGACCCATGAGTGAGGCGCCAAATCAACCGGCTCATTGAGGAGAGGTGTGGTATGACTTTTATAAGCGATCGGGGGTGCGGTGTTCGCCCCAGGGGCGAAAAAGCGGCCAAAAAAGTCCCATTGACTTAACATTGCGACGAACTTTGACCACACGTAGCTCTGAGCGAGGATTTCGCAGAAACGTGTGATTTGCCACATTTGAAGAGGCTGTTAGGCTCTGTAAGAACATACCTCACAATGGGGTAAAAGTTGCACCCCTGGGGGGAAGGAGATGCCCAAAGTTGCCCCATTGACTTACTATGGGGAAGGAACGTCCCGTGAAACACACATGCTTTTCCTAATATGGTAAATTGCATAGGGACTTTGTATTGAACGTAGCTCTGGATCACAGTGTCATAGAGACAAGGGGGAGGGCTCATTTTACTCAGACGACCAATCAGTCTCTCAGGATTGTTGTGAAGCTATCAAGCCACGCCCTAGCAATCATTTAGAGCCCCTTAGCAACAAGTTCCATAGACTTCCATTGAAAGAGTTGAAAGAGATATCTCCAGACTGAATTGTCATAGAAACGTGGGGGTGGTCTCATTTTACTTGGGGCAGCAAACAGCCAATCATGAATCACCTCAACACTTCCAAGCCCCTCCCTAGCAACCATTGTCGAGCACCTTAGCAACCAAAATCCAAAGAGGGATATCTTCCATTCTGAACGCCACAGAGGCATGGGAGTTGGTTTATATCATTCATACTCACAAGAAGCCTTTGGAGTTTCATGATTGGCAGCTGACAAGCCACTCCCTAGCAACCAAACAGAGTACCCTAGCAACCAAAATCCAAAGAGGGATATCTTCCATTCTGAATGTCGCAGAGGCATGGGAGTTGGTTTATATCATTCATACTGACAAGCAGCCTTTGGAGTTTCATGATTGGCAGCTGCCAAGCCACTCCCTAGCAACCAAACAGAGTACCCTAGCAACCAAAATCCAAAGAGGGATATCTTCCATTCTGAATGTCGCAGAGGCATGGGAGTTGGTTTATATCATTCATACTGACAAGCAGCCTTTGGAGTTTCATGATTGGCAGCTGAAAAGCCACTCCCTAGCAACCATTGTCGAGCACCTTAGCAACCAAAATCCAAAGAGGGATATCTTCCATTCTGAATGTCACAGAGGCATGGGAGTTGGTTTATATCATTCATACTGACAAGCAGCCTTTGGAGTTTCATGATTGGCAGCTGACAAGCCACTCCCTAGCAACCATTGTCGAGCACCTTAGCAACCAAAATCCAAAGAGGGATATCTTCCATTCTGAATGTCACAGAGGCATGGGAGTTGGTTTATATAATTCATAGTGACAAGAAGCCTTTGGAATTTCATCATTGGCAGCTGCCAAGTAACTCCATAGCAACCAAACAGGTTACCCTAGCAACCAAAATTCAAAGAGGCATATCTTCCACTCTGAATGTCACAGAGACATGGGAGTTGGTTTATATCATTCATACTGACAAGCAGCCTTTGGAGTTTCATGATTGCCAGCTGGCAAGCCACTCCCTAGCAACCAAATAGAGTACACTAGCAACTAAAATCCAAAGAGGGATATCTTCAATTCTGTATGTCACAGAGGCATGGGAGTTGGATTATATCATTCATACTGACAAGCAGCTTTTGGAGTTTCATGATTGGCAGCTGCCAAGCTACTCCCTAGCAACCAAACAGAGTACCCTAGCAACCGTTTAGCAAAACTTATATCTCTGCATCAGAACATCGTATAGAGATGGGAGTTGGTTTATATCATTCATATTGACAAGAAGCCTTTGCAGTTTCATCATTAGCAGCTGCCAAGCAACTCCATAGCAACCAAACAGAGTACCCTAGCAACCATTTTACAAGACCTACATCTCTGCATCAGAATATTGTATAGAGATGGGGGTTGGCTCATTAGTTTCAGTTGTAAAACAGTCTGTAATTATCACCATGGGAACTGTGTATTCACACACTAGCAACCATTTAGAGCCACCTAGCAACCATATTGCAAAATATAGAAGCCATATTTCAGCTCCACAGCATCGTACAGACGTGGTTGTTGGCTCGTATGCAATCATGTACAACACCCTAGCAACCGAGTGGCGAGTTTTGCCACTGCAAGCACCACTTCACATTTTCTTCAGGAAATGTACATTCTAGTTAGTGGTGCTTGCTGAAAGCAAGGCATCACTATTGTTATTGCTCATACTTATTATTCTTCTTCTTCTTCTTATTGTTCTGGACAAAAGTTTGGCGCGTAACTCGCCCCGCACCGTTTGTCTCAGACCCATGAATGAGGTGTCAAATCGACCGGCTCATTGAGGAGAGGTGTGCTATGACTTTTATAAGCGATCGGGGGTGCGGTGTTCACCCCAGGGGCGAAAAAGCGCCCAAAAAAGTCCCATTGACTTAACATTGCGACGAACTTTGACCACACGTAGCTCTGAGCGAGGATTTCGCAGAAACGTGTGATTTGCCACATTTGAAGAGGCTGACAGGCTCTGTAAGAACATACCTCACAACGGGGTAAAAGTTGCACCCCTGGGGGGCAGGAGATGCCTAAAGTTGCCCCATTGACTTACTATGGGGAAGGAACGTCCCGTGAAACACACATGCTTTTCCTACTATGGTAAATTGCATAGGGACTTTGTATTGAACGTAGCTCTGGATCACAGTGTCATAGAGACAAGGAGGAGGGCTCATTTTACTCAGACGACCAATCAGTCTCTCAGGATCATTGTGAAGCTATCAAGCCACGCCCTAGCAACCATTTAGAGCCCCTTAGCAACAAGTTCCATAGACTTCCATTGAAAGAGTTCAAAGAGATATCTCCAGACTGAATTGTCATAGAAACATGGGGGTGGTCTCATTTGACTCAGGGCAGCAAACAGCCAATCATGAATCACCTCAATACTTCCAAGCCCCTCCCTAGCAACCATTGTCGAGCACCTTAGCAACCAAAATCCAAAGAGGGATATCTTCCATTCTGAATGTCACAGAGGCATGGGAGTTGGTTTATATCATTCATACTGACAAGAAGCCTTTGGAGTTTCATCATTGGTAGCTGCCAAGTAACTCCATAGCAACCAAACAGAGTACCCTAGCAACCAAAATCCAAAGAGGCATATCTTCCATTCTGAATGTTACAGAGACATGGGAGTTGGTTTATATCATTCATACTGACAAGAAGTCTTTGGAGTTTCATGATCGGCAGCTGACAAGCCACTCCCTAGCAACCAAACAGAGTACCCTAGCAACCAAAATCCAAAGAGGGATATCTTCCATTCTGAATGTCACAGAGGCATGGGAGTTGGTTTATATCATTCATACTGACAAGAAGCCTTTGGAATTTCATCATTGGCAGCTGCCAAGTAACTCCATAGCAACCAAACAGAGTACCCTAGCAACCAAAATCCAAAGAGGGATATCTTCCATTCTGAATGTCGCAGAGGCATGGGAGTTGGTTTATATCATTCATAGTGACAAGAAGCCTTTGGAGTTTCATGATTGGCAGCTGACAAGCTACTCCCTAGCAACCAAACAGAGTACCCTAGCAACCGTTTAGCAAAACGTATATCTCTGCATCAGAACATCGTATAGAGATGGGAGTTGGTTTATATCATTCATACTGACAAGAAGCCTTTGCAGTTTCATCATTAGCAGCTGCCAAGCAACTCCATAGCAACCAAACAGAGTACCCTAGCAACCATTTTACAAGACCTACATCTCTGCATCAGAATATTGTATAGAGATGGGGGTTGGCTCATTAGTTTCAGTTGTAAAACAGTGTGTAAATATCACCATGGTAACTGTGTATTCACATCCTAGCAACCATTTAGAGCCACCTAGCAACCATATTGCAACATATAGAAGCCATATTTCAGCTCCACAACATCGTACAGACATGGTTGTTGGCTCGTATGCAATCATGTACAACACCCTAGCACCTTACCGAGTGGCGAGTTTTGCCACTGCAAGCACCACTTCACATTTTCTTCAGGAAATGTACATTCTAGTTAGTGGTGCTTGCTGAAAGCAAGGCATCACTATTGTTATTGCTCATACTTATTCTTCTTCTTCTTCTTCTTATTGTTCTGGACAAAAGTTTGGCGCGTAACTCGCCCCGCACCGTTTGTCACAGACCCATGAATGAGGTGTCAAATCGACCGGCTTATTGAGGAGAGGTGTGCTATGACTTTTATAAGCGATCGGGGGTGCGGTGTTCGCCCCAGGGGCGAAAAAGCGCCCCAAAAAGTTCCATTGACTTAACATTGCGACGAACTTTGAGCACTCATAGCTCTGAGCGAGGATTTTGCAGAAACGTGTGATTTGCCACATTTGAAGAGGCTGACAGGCTCTGTAAGAACATACCTCACAATGGGGTAAAAGTTGCACCCCTGGGGGGCAGGAGCGTCCCAAAGTTGTCCCATTGACTTACTATGGGGAAGGAATGTCCCGTGAAACACACATGCTTTTCCTACTATGGTAAATTGCATAGGGATTTTGTAATGAACGTAGCTCTGGATCACAGTGTCATAGAGACAAGGGGGAGGGCTCATCTTACTCAGATGACCAATCAGTCTCTCAGGATCATTGTGAAGCTATCAAGCCACGCCCTAGCAACCATTTAGAGCACCTTAGCAACAAGTCCCATAGACTTCCATTGAAAGAGATCAAAGGGATATCTCAGGACTGAATTGTCATAGAAACATGGGGGTGGTCTCATTTGACTCGGGGCAGCAAACAGCCAATCATGAATCACCTCACCACTTCCTAGCCCCTCCCTAGCAACCATTGTCGAGCACCTTAGCAACCAAAATTCATAGAGAGATATCTTCTATTCTGAATGTCACAGAGGCATGGGAGTTGGTTTATATCATACATACTGACAAGCAGCCTTTGGAGTTTCATGATTGGCAGCTGCCAAGCCACTCCCTAGCAACCAAACAGAGTACCCTAGCAACCATTTTGCAAGACCTATTTCTCTGCATCAGAACATCGTATAGAGATGGGGGTTGGCTCTTTTGACTCATGCTAGCAAAGAGGAATTCCAACATGCTACACATGCTAGCTGTGAATAGCTACATGCTAATAGCGATTAGGTAAGTGCTAAATCATGCCAAGAAAATGCTAAGAACTCCAATAGTAATCATCTGTGACAACTACCAACCACTTAGTAACACCATAGTAACCACCCATAATACCATAGCAACCACCCAGAATACCCTAGCAACTGCCTAGCAACGCCCTAGCAACCACCTAGAATACCCTAGCAACCGCCTAGCAACACCATAGCAACCACCCAGAACACCCTAGCAACGCCCTAGCAACCACCCAGAACACCCTAGCAACTGCCTAGCAAAGTCCTAGCAACCACCCAGAATACCCTAGCAACCGTCTAGCAACACCATAGCAACCACCCAGAATACCCTAGCAACCGCCTAGCAACACCCTAGCAACCACCAAGAATACCCTAGCAACCGCCTAGCAACCACCCAGAATACCCTAGCAACCGCCTAGCAACGCCATAGCAACCACTCAGAACACCCTAGCAATTGCCTAGCAACGCCCTAGCAACCACCAAGAATACCCTAGCAACCGCCTAGCAACCACCCAGAATACCCTAGCAACCGCCTAGCAACGCCATAGCAACCACTCAGAACACCCTAGCAACCACCCAGAATTCTCCTAGCAACCACCTAGCAACACCATAGCAACCACCCAGAACACCCTAGCAACGCCCTAGCAACCACCCAGAATACCCTAGCAACCGCCTAGCAACACCATAACAACCACCCTGAACACCCTAGCAACTGCCTAGCAAAGTCCTAGCAACCACCCAGAATACCCTAGCAACCGTCTAGCAACACCATAGCAACCACCCAGAATACCCTAGCAACCGCCTAGCAACCACCCAGAATACCCTAGCAACCGCCTAGCAACGCCATAGCAACCACTCAGAACACCCTAGTAACTGCCTAGTAACGCCCTAGCAACCACCCAGAATACCCTAGCAACTGCCTAGCAACGCCCTAGCAACCACCAAGAATACCCTAGCAACCGCCTAGCAACCACCCAGAATACCCTAGCAACCGCCTAGCAACGCCATAGCAACCACCAAGAATACCCTAGCAACCGCCTAGCAACCCCCCAGAATACCCTAGCAACGCCATAGCAACCACTCAGAACACCCTAGCAACTGCCTAGCAACGCCCTAGCAACCACCCAGAATACCCTAGCAACCGCCTAGCAACGCCATAGCAACCACCCAGAACACCATAGCAACCACCTAGCAAAGCCCTAGCAACCACACAGAACACCCTAGCAACCACCTGAACAACATGAATAAGCCATATCTCAGCACCAGAACATCGTACAGACATGTTTGTTGGCTCATATGCAATCATGTACCACACTCTAGCAACCGAGTGGCGAGTTTTGCCACTGCAAGCACCACTTCACATTTTCTTCAGGAAATGTACATTCTAGTTAGTGGTGCTTGCTGAAAGCAAGGCATCACTATTGTTATTGCTCATACTTATTCTTCTTCTTCTTCTTCTTATTGTTCTGGACAAAAGTTTGGCGCGTAACTCGCCCCGCACCGTTTGTCACAGACCCATGAATGAGGTGTCAAATCGACCGGCTTATTGAGGAGAGGTGTGCTATGACTTTTATAAGCGATCGGGGGTGCGGTGTTCGCCCCAGGGGCGAAAAAGCGCCCCAAAAAGTTCCATTGACTTAACATTGCGACGAACTTTGAGCACTCATAGCTCTGAGCGAGGATTTTGCAGAAACGTGTGATTTGCCACATTTGAAGATGCTGACAGGCTCTGTAAGAACATACCTCACAATGGGGTAAAAGTTGCACCCCTGGGGGGCAGGAGCGTCCCAAAGTTGTCCCATTGACTTACTATGGGGAAGGAATGTCCCGTGAAACACACATGCTTTTCCTACTATGGTAAATTGCATAGGGATTTTGTAATGAACGTAGCTCTGGATCACAGTGTCATAGAGACAAGGGGGAGGGCTCATCTTACTCAGATGACCAATCAGTCTCTCAGGATCATTGTGAAGCTATCAAGCCACGCCCTAGCAACCATTTAGAGCACCTTAGCAACAAGTCCCATAGACTTCCATTGAAAGAGATCAAAGGGATATCTCAGGACTGAATTGTCATAGAAACATGGGGGTGGTCTCATTTGACTCGGGGCAGCAAACAGCCAATCATGAATCACCTCACCACTTCCTAGCCCCTCCCTAGCAACCATTGTCGAGCACCTTAGCAACCAAAATTCATAGAGAGATATCTTCTATTCTGAATGTCACAGAGGCATGGGAGTTGGTTTATATCATACATACTGACAAGCAGCCTTTGGAGTTTCATGATTGGCAGCTGCCAAGCCACTCCCTAGCAACCAAACAGAGTACCCTAGCAACCATTTTGCAAGACCTATATCTCTGCATCAGAACATCATAAAGAGATGGGGTTAACACAAGTTTGACTCAGGGCAGCAAACGGCCAATCATAAATCACCTCAACACTTCCTAGCCCCTCCCTAGCAACCATTGTCGAGCACCTTAGCAACAACAATCCAAAGAGGGATATCTTCTATTCTGAATGTCACAGAGGCATGGGAGTTGGTTTATATCATACATACTGACAAGCAGCCTTTGGAGTTTCATGATTGGCAGCTGCCAAGCCACTCCCTAGCAACCAAACAGAGTACCCTAGCAACCATTTTGCAAGACCTATATCTCTGCATCAGAACATCATAAAGAGATGGGGTTAACACAAGTTTGACTCAGGGCAGCAAACGGCCAATCATAAATCACCTCAACACTTCCTAGCCCCTCCCTAGCAACCATTGTCGAGCACCTTAGCAACAACAATCCAAAGAGGGATATCTTCCATTCTGAATGTCACAGAGGCATGGGAGTTGGTTTATATCATTCATAGTGACAAGAAGCCTTTGGAATTGCATCATTGGCAGGTGCCAAGTAACTCCATAGCAACCAAAAAGAGTACCCTAGCAACCAAAATCCAAAGAGGCATATCTTACATTCTGAATGTCACAGAGGCATGGGAGTTGGATTATATAATTCATAATGACAAGAAGCCTTTGGAATTTCATCATTGACAGCTGACAAGCCACTCCCTAGCAACCAAACAGAGTACCCTAGCAACCAAAATCCAAAGAGGCATATCTTCCATTCTGAATGTCGCAGAGGCATGGGAGTTGGTTTATATCATTCATAGTGACAAGAAGCCTTTGGAGTTTCATGATTGGCAGCTGACAAGCCACTCGCTAGCAACCAAATAGAGTACCCTAGCAACCGTTTAGCAAAACGTATATCTCTGCATCAGAACATCGTATAGAGATGGGAGTTGGTTTATATCATTCATGCTAACAAGAAGCCTTTGTAGTTTCATCATTAGCAGCTGACAAGCATCTCCATAGCAACCAAACAGAGTACCCTAGCAACCATTTTACAAGACCTACATCTCTGCATCAGAATATTGTATAGAGATGGGGGTTGGCTCATTAGTTTCAGTTGTAAAACAGCCTGTAAATATCACCATGGTAACTGTGTATTCACACCCTAGCAACCATTTAGAGCCACCTAGCAACCATATTGCAACATATAGAAGCCATATTTCAGCTCCACAACATCGTACAGACATGGTTGTTGGCTCGAATGCAAACATGTACAACACCCTAGCAACCGAGTGGCGAGTTTTGCCACTGCAAGCACCACTTCACATTTTCTTCAGGAAATGTACATTCTAGTTATTATTATTCTTCTGACCCAAAAAATTTAGACACTAACTCCTCCTAGACCGTTCAAGCTACATACTCCAAACTTGGGTCAGTCCTTCAGACTGTTCTGACTTGAGTTGCTATATCTTTTCACACTGCTTTGAGTTACGGTTTTCTTAAAAATTAATATTAAAAATCATAAAAACCCCATTGACTTTCATTGCAGACTGCTCAAAATGAGCCAAGACTACGGTGGCCCATTAGTGTACAAGCCAAAAACTCAAATCTAAATTCTCTGAAGCCCTAGACTCAATTAAACTATCTATCTATCTATCTATCTAACCTTTTCTATCTATCTATCTATCTATCTATCTATCTATCTATCTATCTATCTATCTATCTATCTATCTATCTATCTATCTATCTTCAAACCTAATCTATCCTTCAAACCTTTTCTATCTATCTATCTATCTATCTATCTATCTATCTATCTATCTATCTATCTATTTAACGTTTTAACTAATCTATCTATCTATCTATCTATCTATCTATCTATCTATCTATCTATCTATCTATCTATCTTCAAACCTTCAAACATTTTCTATCTATCTATCTATCTATCTATCTATCTATCTTCAAACCTTTTCTATCTATCTATCTATCTATCTATCTATCTATCTATCTATCTATCTATCTATCTATCTATCTTCAAACCTTCAAACCTTTTCTATCTATCTATCTATCTATCTATCTATCTATCTATCTATCTATCTATCTATCTATCTTCAAACCTTATCTATCTATCTATGCTACAATCAGTAAATCATACTTGAACATGGTAAATCATGGTATACTATAGTAAATCATAGTAAACTATGGTAAATCGTGGTAAATCATGGTAAACTATGGTAAATCATGGTAAACTATGATAAATCATGCTAGAATCAGTAAATCATACTTGAACATGGTAAATCATGGTATACTATAGTAAATCATGGTAAACTATGGTAAATCGTGGTAAATCATGGTAAACTAAGGTAAATCATGGTAAACTATGGTAAATCATGGTAATCTATGATAAATCATGCTAGAATCAGTAAATCATACTTGAACATGGTAAATCATGGTATACTATAGTAAATCATAGTAAACTATGGTAAACTATGGTAAATCGTGGTAAATCATGGTAAACTATGGTAAATCATGTACATTCTAGTTATTATTATTCTTCTGACCCAAAAAATTTAGACACTAACTCCTCCTAGACCGTTCAAGCTACATACTCCAAACTTGGGTCAGTCCTTCAGACTGTTCTGACTTGAGTTGCTATATCTTTTCACACTGCTTTGAGTTACGGTTTTCTTAAAAATTAATATTAAAAATCATAAAAACCCCATTGACTTTCATTGCAGACTGCTCAAAATGAGCCAAGACTACGGTGGCCCATTAGTGTACAAGCCAAAAACTCAAATCTAAATTCTCTGAAGCCCTAGACTCAATTAATCTATCTATCTATCTAACCTTTTCTATCTATCTATCTATCTATCTATCTATCTATCTATCTATCTATCTATCTTCAAACCTAATCTATCCTTCAAACCTTTTCTATCTATCTATCTATCTATCTATCTATCTATCTATCTATCTATCTATCTATTTAACGTTTTAACTAATCTATCTATCTATCTATCTATCTATCTATCTATCTATCTATCTATCTATCTATCTATCTATCTATCTATCTATCTATCTATCTATCTTCAAACCTTCAAACCTTTTCTATCTATCTATCTATCTATCTATCTATCTATCTATCTATCTATCTATCTATCTATCTTCAAACCTTTTCTATCTATCTATCTATCTATCTATCTATCTATCTATCTATCTATCTATCTATCTTCAAACCTTCAAACCTTTTCTATCTATCTATCTATCTATCTATCTATCTATCTATCTATCTATCTATCTATCTATCTATCTTCAAACCTTATCTATCTATCTATGCTACAATCAGTAAATCATACTTGAACATGGTAAATCATGGTATACTATAGTAAATCATAGTAAACTATGGTAAATCGTGGTAAATCATGGTAAACTATGGTAAATCATGGTAAACTATGATAAATCATGCTAGAATCAGTAAATCATACTTGAACATGGTAAATCATGGTATACTATAGTAAATCATGGTAAACTATGGTAAATCGTGGTAAATCATGGTAAACTATGGTAAATTGTGGTAAATAATGGTAAACTATGGTAAACTATGATCAAATATCAATAAACATCTTTCTTTCTTTCTTTCTTTCTAACTAATCCACCATTCTTTCTTTCTCTTTCTTTCTTTCTTTCTTTCTCTCTCTCTCTTTCTTTCTTTCTTTCTTTCTAACTAATCCACCTTTCTTTCTTTTTCTTTCTTTCTTTCTTTCTTTCTTTCTTTCTTTCTTTCTTTCTTTCTTTCTCTTTCTTTCTTTCTTTCTAACTAATCCACCTTTCTTTCTTTTTCTTTCTTTCTTTCTTTCTTTCTTTCTAATCCACTATTCTTTCTTTCTTTCTTTCTTTCTTTCTTTCTTTCTTTCTTTCTTTCTTTCCTTCTAATCTTTCATTCTTTCTTTCTACCTAATCTTTCTTTCTTTCTTTCTTTCTTTCTTCCTAATCTTTTTTTGCTTTCTTGCTTTCTAACTAATCTGTCTTTCTTTTTAACTAATATTTCTTTTAATCTATCTTTCTAACTAATCTTTCTTTCTAACTAATCTATCTTTTTCTTTCTAACTAATATTTGTTCTTTCTTTCTAACTAATTTATCAATCAAAATTTAAACTACTTTAAACTTCTAACTACTTTTAACTTTTTCAAACTCTCTGGTCCGGCTTTCTCAAGCCAACTTAAAGTTTGTCTCAACAAACTTTTTTTCTAGTTATTCTTCTTCTTCTTCTTCTTCTTCTTCTTCTTCTTCTTATTATTATTATTATTTTTCTGACCGCAAATTTTTAGACACTAACTCCTCCTAGACCGTTCAAGCTACATACTCCAAACTCGGGTCAGACCTTCATACTGTTCTGACTTGAGTTGCTATATCTTTTCAGACTGGTTTGAGTTATGGTTTTCTTAAAAATTAATATTAAAAATCATAAAAATCCCATAGACTTTCATTGACCAAAAGTCCATGTCTGTTTGAACTATGTTTAATGTAAACTGCTAGAAGCCATTGATACTCAAGCTTTAAGCTATCTATGTTCTTTCTAACTAATAACTAATCTATCTATCTATCTATCTATCTATCTATCTATCTATCTATCTATCTATCTATCTATCTATCTTCAAACCTTTTCTATCTATCTATCTATCTATCTATCTATCTATCTATCTATCTATCTATCTATCTATCTATCTATCTATCTATCTATCTTCAAACCTAATCTATCCTTCAAACCTTTTCTATCTATCTATATCTATCTATCTATCTATCTATCTATCTATTTAACGTTTTAACTAATCTATCTATCTATCTATCTATCTATCTATCTATCTATCTATCTATCTATCTATCTATCTATCTATCTATCTATCTTCAAACCTTCAAACCTTTTCTATCTATCTATCTATCTATCTTCAAACCTTTTCTATCTATCTATCTATCTATCTATCTATCTATCTATCTATCTATCTATCTATCTATCTATCTATCTATCTATCTTCAAACCTTTTCTATCTATCTATCTATCTATCTATCTTCAAACCTTATCTATCTATCTATGTTACAATCAGTAAATCATACTTGAACATGGTAAATCATGGTATACTATAGTAAATCATGGTAAACTATTGTAAATCGTGGTAAATCATGGTAAACTATGGTAAATCATGCTAGAATCAGTAAATCATACTTGAACATGGTAAATCATGGTATACTATAGTAAATCATGGTAAACTATGGTAAATCGTGGTAAATCATGGTAAACTAAGGTAAATCATGGTAAACTATGGTAAATCATGGTAATCTATAATAAATCATGCTAGAATCAGTAAATCATACTTGAACATGGTAAATCATGGTATACTATAGTAAATCATAGTAAACTATGGTAAATCGTGGTAAATCATGGTAAACTATGGTAAATCATGGTAATCTATGATAAATCATGTTTGAATCAGTAAATCATACTTGAACATGGTAAATCATGGTATACTATAGTAAATCATGGTAAACTATGGTAAATCGTGGTAAATCATGGTAAACTATGGTAAATCATGGTTAACCATGCTTGCAACATGGTAAAAAAATTCTAGCATCATGCTAGCAACATGATAATCATGCTAGCATGGTAAACTATGGTAAATCATGCTATACTATAGTAAATCATAGTAAACTATGGTAAATCGTGGTAAATCATGGTAAACTATGGTAAATCATGGTAATCTATGATAAATCATTTTTGAATCAGTAAATCATACTTGAACATGGTAAATCATGGTATACTATAGTAAATCATGGTAAACTATGGTAAATCATGGTATACTATAGTAAATCATGGTAAACTATGGTAAATCATGGTAAATCATGGTAAACTATGGTAAATCATGGTTAACCATGCTTGCAACATGGTAAAAAAATTCTAGCATCATGCTAGCAACATGATAATCATGCTAGCATGGTAAACTATGGTAAATCATGGTAAACTATGGTAAATCGTGGTAAACTATGGTAAATCATGGTAAACTATGGTAAATCATGCTAGAATCATAGTAAATCATACTTGAACATGGTAAATCATGGTATACTATAGTAAATCATGGTAAACTATAGTAAATCGTGGTAAATCATGGTAAACTATGGTAAATCATGCTAGAATCAATAAATCATACTTGAACATAGTAAATCATGGTTTACTATAGTAAATCATGGTAAACTATGGTAAATCATGGTAAATCATGGTAAACTATGGTAAATCATGTTAAACTATGGTAAATCATGCTAGAATCAGTAAATTATACTTGAACATGGCAAATCGTGGTATACTATAGTAAATCATGGTAAACTATAGTAAATCGTGGTAAATCATGGTAAACTATGGTAAATCATGCTAGACTCAATAAATCATACTTGAACATGGTAAATCATGGTATACTATAGTAAATCATGGTAAACTATGGTAAATCATGCTAGACTCAATAAATCATACTTGAACATGGTAAACTATGGTAAATCGTGGTAAATCATGGTAAACTATGGTAAATCATGCTAGAATCAGTAAATTATACTTGAACATGGTAAATCGTGGTATACTATAGTAAATCATGGTAAACTATGGTAAATCGTGGTAAATCATGGTAAACTATGCTAAATCATGCTAGAATCAGTAAATCATACTTGAACATGGTAAATCGTGGTATACTATTGTAAATCATGGTAAACTATGGTAAATCGTGGTAAATCATGGTAAACTATGGTAAATCATGGTAATCTATGATAAATCATGCTAGAATCAGTAAATCATACTTGAACATGGAAAATCATGGTATACTATAGTAAATCATGGTAAACTATGGTAAATCGTGGTAAATCATGGTAAACTATGGTAAATCATGGTAATCTATGATAAATCATGCTAGAATCAGTAAATCATACTTGAACATGGTAAATCATGGTATACTATAGTAAATCATGGTAAACTATGGTAAATCATGGTAAATAATGGTAAACTATGGTAAACTATGATCAAATATCAATAAACATCTTTCTTTCTTTCTAACTAATCCACCATTCTTTCTTTCTTTCTCTTTCTTTCTTTCTTTCTCTCTCTCTCTTTCTTTCTTTCTTTCTTTCTAACTAATCCACCTTTCTTTCTTTCTTTCTCTTTCTTTCTTTCTTTCTTTCTTTCTTTCTTTCTTTCTAACTAATCCACCATTCTTTCTTTTTCTTTCTTTCTTTCTTTCTTTCTTTCTTTCTTTCTTTCTAACTAATCCACCATTCTTTCTTTCTTTCTTTCTTTCTTTCTAATCCACCTTTCTTTCTTTCTTTCTTTCTTTTTCTAACTAATCCACTATTCTTTCTTTCTTTCTTTCTTTCTTTCTTTCTTTCTTTCTTTCTAATCCACTATTCTTTCTTTCTTTCTTTCTAATCTTTCATTCTTTCTTTCTACCTAATCTTTCTTTCTTTCTACCTAATCTTTCTTTCTTTCTTTCTTTCTTCCTAATCTTTTTTTGCTTTCTTGCTTTCTAACTAATCTGTCTTTCTTTTTAACTAATCTTTCTTTTAATCTATCTTTCTAACTAATCTTTCTTTCTAACTAATCTATCTTTTTCTTTCTAACTAATATTTGTTCTTTCTTTCTAACTAATTTATCAATCAAAATTTAAACTACTTTAAACTTCTAACTACTTATAACTTTTTCAAACTCTCTGGTCCGGCTTTCTCAAGCCAACTTAAAGTTTGTCTCAACAAACTTTTTTTCTAGTTTCACTTGTTATTCTTTAATAAATTTATTACTTTTTGCTTCAATTTTGTGCATTTGCTTTTGATTATCGACCGGATTGATGCGTGCTGGGATTCCATTTCCACAACCCAACTAATTATTTATTACGCCTCTTTAGTGTTTTATATTCCCCTAGAGGCGGGGCGTAATAGGCTTCCTCGCTGGTCCAAACTCGCCTGCCACTACCTCTGATGGGGCTGAAAGCTGGGTACGCTTCTCCACAGTAGAACTCTGGCCTGCTCAATCATGCCGCCTCAGGGCCTCATGATAGCAAACGCCATAAGAGAGTGGAAACCCCATCCCCCTAGGTGTCAGTAGGGAGGATTCTCGGGGCTGCACTGGGTCATCCGTGCTGCTTTGGATATTCCCCTATCTTTTCACTACTCACTGGGGATAGTGATTGTATTGGAACGAACTGACGCCAAGGTTCACGCAAAGGGCGTTCCCCGGTGAGCTTTCTTGCACGTCAGCGTGCTATGTCAGAATGGAACAGTCTTCAGTTGCCCCGTTCCGGCCCAACTAGAATTATTCCTCGAGAGCCTTCTGACTTCCTCTGAGTCACTCAAGTCAAGTCAAGTCATCTTCATTTATATAGCGCTTTTAACAATGTAGATTGTTTCAAAGCAGCTTTACAGAGATAAGCGTATAATTTAAGGTAACATAGATTGTTTTGGCTTTATAGCAGAGTTAAGTTATTTTCCATCTAAAGTTAGTTTTGATTGATTTGCTTCCGTCGCAACGATCATTTGTTATTAAATTAGGGGCCGCTAAGACGACACCATTCCCTCTACACAGACTTTAAACGCGAACCTGTGAGAAACGCTGATGGCGTTCACATGCGCATTTAGAATGGGTTCTATAGTTATGTGCGTTTGAATATATGCAGGTTTGGAATTCCCTACAAGCCAAGCCTAAACAAAGTACTTGTCTTTCCTTATAAATTTTGATAAAGAATTTTAATTTTATTTTGTTGCTTTGGGGTAGGAACGCGAAACGAATTTTCCCGACAACGCCTTATCTGTATAGTGGTAGTGGGATCCTCCATTGGGAGAGACTAGTTGGCACTTCAGCACTGCGTTGTCATCGGTCCAGGCGAAGGTCCTTCGTCAGATCTGGATACGGCCTGGATCCGGCAGGCTGCAGGAAAACCTCGGGATAAACACAGACACTAAAATTAGCGTAGATGCCATTCTTCTCATGATGTAACGAGTACATCAGGATTTATGGGAAGTGTTCCCAGTTCCGGCTGACCTAATCTATGCAGCCTAACATTAAATTATAGAAGTCTATAATGTATTATGTGAATGCTAGGTCAAAGAGATGTGTCTTTAATCTGGCTTTGAACTGACAGAGTGTGTCTGCTTCCCGGACAATGGTAGGAAGACTGTTCCAGAGTTTTGGTGCTAAATAGGAAAAGGATCTACCGCCAGCAGTCGATTTTGATATTCTAGGTATTAGTAACTGGCTGGAATTTTGAGATCGCAATAGACGTGACGGACTATAATGCGTTAAGAGCTCGCTCAAGTACTGCGGAGCTAAACCATTTAGTGCTTTGTAAGTGATCAGCAATATTTTAAAATTTATGCGATGTTTAATAGGGAGCCAATGCAGTTTTGACAGAACTGGGCTAATATGGTCATACTTCCTGGTTCTGGTAAGAACTCGAGCTGCTGCGTTTTGAACTAGCTGTAGTTTGTTTATTAAGCGTGCAGGGCAACCACCCAGTAGGGCATTACAATAATCTAGCCTTGAGGTCATGAACGCATGAACTAATTGTTCCGCATTTGTCAATGAGAGCATATGGCGTAATTTAGATATATTTTTAAGATGGAAAAATGCAGTTTTACAGATACTAGACACGTGACTTTCAAATGAAAGATTGGTATCAAAGAGCACACCCAGGTTCCTAACCGACGACGAAGACTTAACAGAGCAGCCATCAAGTGTTAGACAGTATTCTAGGTTATTACGTGAGGAAGTTTTTTGTCCAATAATTAGAAACTCAGAATTTAGAAGTAGGAAATTACGAGTCATCCAATTTTTTATATCCGCTATGCATTCCGTTAATTTTGTGAATTGATAAGTTTCGTTTTGAAGAAATATAGAGCTGAGTATCATCGGCATAACAGTGAAAGCTAATGCCATGTTTCCTAATGATATCTCCTAATGGTAGCATATACAGAGTGAACAGCAGCGGTCCTAGTACTGAGCCTTGTGGTACGCCATACTGAACTTGTGATCGATGAGACATCTCATCATTTACAGCTACAAACTGAAAACGGTCAGATAAGTATGATTTAAACCATGCTAGTGCATTTCCCGTAATGCCAACATAATGTTCTAATCTATTTAAAAGAACGTTGTGGTCAATGGTGTCAAATGCAGCACTAAGATCGAGTAACACTAATAGCGAGATACAACCACGATCGGATGATAAGAGCAAATCATTTGTGACTCTAACGAGAGCTGTCTCGGTACTATGGTACGGTCTAAATCCGGACTCAGAGATGGGCATCGATGGCACCCGAACTGAGCCCTAAACGGCAGCTTGGTTGTGGTGGTTCAGTATCTACCTCTGAAAGAGCTATGGATACTAATACTTCTGCGTGAGCCCCCTCCATACTGGAGGCTTGCTTGTGATCCGAAGTAGAACTGGTTCGTTGGCGTTCTTAGAAATAAGAACCCCTGAGATGTTCGGTCATTTTGTCACTTCCCTCCTGCACTAGAATTGTGGGGTGCGGCTTCCGCTCGACCTTTCTGGGTGACGATGTTCTCATCCTTCTGAGGGGGGTACAATTTGATCGTCTGGTTCCTGAGCAATGCAAGGGGTCATCCTTCTTGCATAGCTCTTACCTTCTCTGAGACTTCTCCAGTGCCATGCGTATTGGTTTTTTCCATAATTGTTCCATAATTTTTATTGCTCGGTTGTATACAGAACCTATGCATTTGGTTGCAGTGGGAGCGGCTTGTGCCCATGCTGTCATGCAGTATGATATATGAGAAAAAATCATAGCATGCATGTACAGCAGGGCTGCCTGGTTCGGTATGTAGCTTCTAATTAATTTGAAACAGTTGAGATTACTTTGTATTGTTTTTAAGATTTTCTTTATATGCTTGTCAAATTTTAGTTGAGGATCTAAAACCAATCTAGATATTTGAATTTTGTAACTGGATGAATTTCTTTATTTTGTATATTAATATTAAATCTTTTTTTAAAAGTTTGTATATTAATATTAAAAGTGTTTTAATGGAAAAACACATGGAAACTGTTTTTGAGAGATTTAGAACTACCTGATTTTGAATGAGCCATTGTTGGATGTCAAACATACTAGTAGACAGTACAGCTGCAGCCTGCTCAGGTGACTTGGCGGGTGCATAAATAACTGCATCATCCACATAGAGCTGACAGCTGGCATCTGAGCACTGCAGAGGTAAGTCATTTATAAAGAGACTAAACAGCAAGGGGCCAAGTATAGAGCCCTGCGGAATGCCCATTTTTATGTTTGAGAGTGCAGATATGTTTTGATCAACTTTAACACACTGCACTCTAGACTGGAGATAAGATGTAAACCACAACACTGCCTCGTTTGAGAAATTAAATTTAGTTAAAAGCAGACTATGATTGATCGTATCGAATGCCTTTTTAAGGTCAATAAATACAGCTCCCACCACATTGCCCTTGTCCAGGGACTTTTTTACAATTTCAATTAAACAGCAATTTGCTATTTCATTTGAATAACCTGGTCTAAACCCAAACTGGTGAGGATGGAGTAGCTGTCTGGCTTCTAAATGGTCATTCAGTTGCACTACTACAACTTTTTCAATTATTTTAGATACAACTGGTAAAATCGATATAGGGCGATAGTTACTCACTGAGTCTTGGCTACCACTTTTGAACACAGGGATGATTATTCTTTGTTTCCATGCACTGGGAAATGTAATGGTTCTTATGGAAAGATTAACAAGATGGGTCATTGGTTTGACAAGAACATCCTTATACTTTTTAAGAAAACAACTATTCATCCAAAAAATGTCATCAGACTTGGAATTTGAAAGTTTATTGATTATTTCTGCAACTTTTGTATCCGACACCTCTTTAATATAAAAGGAATCTGTTGAACTCTCAATGAATGATTGAGAGGATTGACAGGCTGGAATTCTTTTGTTAACCCTCTGGGGTCTAAGGTGTTTTTGGGGTCCTAGAGATGTTCTGACATGCCCTGACATTTGTGCTTTTTTCAGTTGCTTATAAACATATTAATGGCAAAAAAAAATTACACACTATTTAGCATAAACAGGGCTACCATAATATGTGAGCAACAAGAATGTACATGTCTGCATTTTTGAGAGAATAATGTTTATGCATTGTTATTGAAAAAACTAAAAACTAAAGTTTCTGAAATAAGGCCATAAAACACATTCTAAATATGTGCCAATAAGACTTTTGTCTAATGGATGTCATCACCTAGTGTTTTTTCTTAAAAATGATGTGAAAATCACCCTGCCTTATCATTCACATAACACAATACATTGATTTGAATTTTGCAAAGCACTTTCTGTTTGGAAAGGCAATATGCGGAGTGGGCGTCAACGATCATGCATATTTAGTGGTTCACACCTGATGAGACAATGGGACCTGCATACTTAAATAGCCATTCATTCAGGTGAGTCACTGAGCCACAAGAATGCAAGAGCAACAGTTGGAAGCATCTCAATTCTTTTTTATTTTTCCACATATTGTGCTTGCAATTTGGCCTATAATATCCAAGGAAAACATGTCTAGTAATTGTGCAGTTAATTCTCATACTGTATTTTCAGTTTTGGAATATTTATCCTCTCCCCAAATTTGTCACTAATAAAACACAATAAAAATGATTTAAAGAAAAGGCTTATATTTACCTTTTAATAGTTTGTTTACATCTACCTTGTAAATATATTTTTTTATTAAAAAGGTTACAATTACAACAACAATTCAAGTGTAATCTTTCTTTGTAAAAACTAAAGTATACATTTTATCATACATATTTCAAAGTTAAGGATTTGATTGATTATTTGATTACTTTATTTTTGACAAAACATACTATATTTAACATGAGCAAAAATTGGCAAACAAAAGCTTATTTGAGGTGGCAGATATTTTACAGTAAAAATGTATAATCTATCCAAAACTAATCAACGAAATGTTGTCTTTCATATGTCTGTAACATAGGTCTTTCATTTTTATTATAAGAAATATAAATGTTAATTTGCAGTTTAATACGTTGGTTATACAAATACATTTTATTTCAACATATTTCAGTCGATTTTTACTCAGTATAGCAATACAGTTTGCTAAAACCGAAACATTCATGCACAAACAGAAACGCCTGACTGTAACGTTGTTTTTATGAAATATTAGGGCATATAAATGTTAATTTTCAGTTTAATACGTTGCTTATACAAATAGCCTACATTTTATTTCAACATATTTCTGTCGATTTTTACTCAACTCAGTATAGCAATACAGTTTGCTAAAACATCATCATTCATTCACACAGAGACGCAATTTAAATTTAAACTGTCTTTTTGCGAGCTGTGATAAACAGCGCGCATCTCTGCGGCTGCCGTTCATTCATTCACAGAAACGCGATTAACTTGAGAAGGAAAATAAACTTACTACATATTTGGATCCTCTCTCCTGCAATACCCGCACTCTGAGGTAGATTTTCCATTATTATTATTCCTCACAGCGCTGCCAGATGGTGTAAACACGTAGGCTACAATGATATGATTAAACTTGTGTTTTCTCGAGCTGATATGGGGGCGTTCACAGGTTTGCTTGGATTGCCTCAGTAATTTGCGTTTGAATAGCACGCGCTCTCCATGGGCGGAGTCACATTACATTTGAATTAGCTCTAATTAGCTCGACTGGAATCGCTCTCTTTTAATACAGATTTCACAAGATGAGAATATTTGCCTCATTTAAAAGAAGAGAATTCAAGCTTCATGCCTGTGTGTCTGTATGCCTGTTTGACTGAGTATTCGCTGAGTTACAGTTCATTTTCGGACGCGTTTCAGAATGGTCTTCACTGACAGAGAGAAGGCAGAACTCGCATCACGTTTATTTTTCTTTATTTGGCAAAAAGCACAACACTTTGTTTTTATTGTGAGTATACACAAAAATAATACACATTTAACAGAATCGATTGATGTATGAAACTTGCTTGTAATATCAAAGTCAACAGAGCAAAATTAATTTCTTTTGAACTGAACTGAAAAAAAGCGAGCCTATCGCGCCGGCGCGATTGTCGACCTCAGGGGGTTAATTCTTCAACAGATTGTACAAAATATGAATTTAATTCATCAGCCATAGTGGCACAATCAGTTATACTATTACCATTAATGTTAAGTTCTGTAATCTTTTTGTGTTTATTTGATTTATTAGTCAGATTATTTAAATGCCTCCAAAGTGAATTATTGTTGCCTTCAGCACTATCAATTAGATGAGTGTAATATATCACTTTTGCTTTCCGCAGCTCAAATACGACTTTATTCCTTAAAGAACTATGAGGTGTGATTTGTGCATTTACTTTGCAAACTAAGCAATCATCGTGTCAATCGTCGCGTACCTTGCCGTGACCAATGACGTATGATATCGTGCGTGAGAATGAACGTCTGGATAACGTACGTGTGGATAAACGTGTAGATGAACGCATGGATAACGTACGTGTGGATAAACGTGTGGATGAACGCCTGGATAACGTACGTGTGGATAAACGTCTGGATTAATTCTTAGGCTATATTCTATTATCTTTACTATTGTACCTTTTTAATTTTGGATATGATCATATTATATTTACCCAAGATTTAATATAGTAGGACTGCAACAAGTGTTAGCTATATTACTTAAGGCGGCCAGTTAGAAAAAGGCAAATCAATTAATTAAATCTTGCAGTTGGTATATGACAGATTTTACTGCCTACAGCAATTTTATAAAACTAAACATTTAGTAAACATGTCTAAATTAAATGCCTAGGTTAAAAAAGGTGTTAAAAATGACCCAGAAACTAACCCAGTGATGTGTTAATATCACTGAACTATTGCTATGTTGTTGTGTTAGTATAGTTTTGACCAATAAATTTAACACAAATATAAATCGTTGGATTATTTGGCTAAAATTGTGCATTAGTATGTTATTGTTGTTGTTGTTGTTGTTATTATTATAGTCGTGTAAATACTTTTCAAGTTCAGTGCACTGACAATATTTACATTCAGTAAGAAGTAGAAGTAGTAGTAGTAGTTTTTTTTTTCAAATGTATTGGTTGCAATTGTTTTAATTTACAAACCAAGCAATGAAGACACAAAAAGAAACACGCTGAAGTCAAGTAGGCCTAAATGTAATTACAAACTCTGACAGTACAAAAGCTGACAGTGTGTTGAGGGAACACCTCTAGGAACAAACAAACACAGGATGAACGCCCAAAATGTAACAAGGCAATAGAACAGGTAGCAGTCTTTAATTGGGCTTGTTAGTACGGTGACGCATTGCTGCCACATATATAATTTTTTTTCCACTCAATTATGTCGTAATAGCCTAACGAGATCTTATGTTGTTTTATCTTTTCTCGTAATAACGATATCTTATGTCGTTTTATATTTTCTCGTAATAACGAGATCTTATGTCGTTAAAACGACATCTTTTTCTCGTAATAACGAGATGCTATGTCGTTAAAACGACATATTTTCTTGACCTTATAAGGACATATAGTCATGTACAAAATATGCCTTTATCCACATAAAATTTATAGCCAATCATTTTTTATCACTTCAACGTTCAAAAATCTGAAGCAATAGCAGCCCCCAATGGACATTCATGTTAAAATATCAAATTCTGCACACACCTTATTAATAAACCATACTATCCTACAGAAAAGCAGATGAGCCCGAATATGAACGCAACGCATTTAATAACACGTTAAGTGTTTTCCTCCCATAGAAACCCTTTATTATAAAGAAAATAAAGGTGTCTCTTAACGTGTCTTTCGAAGCCGGTGCACAGCAAATCCTTTAAATGGTATTCAATGTAAAGAAAAATGAAAAACATAAGTAGGCAATAAAATAAACAAATTATTGTGGCATTTATTAGCCCTCAAACAAGATTTATTTTAAAGCCTAAACGAATTTGTTTAAAGAAAAACACCAGCGTTGGGCGTTTAGGCTAAGTGTTTCAGCCACCCTTTTCAAACTAGCGCAATAAAATGCAACATAATTTGATTTGTTAAACATGAAGAGGACTTATCCGTTTGGCATGGCCACTCGCTCTAACGTTAACCTATAAATGTTCGCTATTATTAAGCGCATATCCTATGGCAAGCCGTTTTAACTTTTATTCATTTCCAGGATATGAATTGTTGATATCAAGAATTATATTTTTGATATCAACAATTACATTTTTTGATATCAAAAATGTAATTGTTGATATCAACAATTTAATTTTTGATATCAACAATTGAATTCTTGATATCAACAATTTAATTCTTGATATCAAAAATGTAATTCTTGATATCAACAATTGAATTCTTGATATCTGTAATTATATTTTCACTAGTGAAATCTCACCATAGGCTGCCATTCAAAATCAATTGTTGATATCAAGAATTGATTTCTTACTAGTAGAAATATAATTTTTGATATCAATAATTACATTGTTACTAGTAAAAATGTGAATTACTGATATCAATAATTCAATTGTCACTATTTGAAACATATATTATTGATATCAACAATTGAATTGCTACTAGTAAAAAAAATCATTTTTGATATCTGAAAATGTATTTCTGATATCAATATTATTTCAGATATCTAAAATGGCTTTCTTACTAGTAACAATCACATTCATGATATCAGAAATTAACATTGTCACTAGTGAAAATGGAATTATTGATATCAAAAATGAACATTGTTACTAGTAGCAATTCAATTGTTGATATCAAGAATAGACATTTCAACTAGTGACAACTGAATTCTTGATATCAAAAATAAAGGTTTTTACTAGTAAGAATTGTATTTCTGATATGTGTATTCAGAATTTTAACCAGTAAGAAATATGGCATATGGCAAGCCGTTTTAGCTTAAATTGTATCCAGCGTTACTCGTCGTAATTGCATTTTTACTAGTAAGAATTCAATTAGAGAGCTCTACAATTCAATTCTTACTAGTAGAAATTACAATTAGAGAGCTCTTTAATTCAATTATTACTAGTAAGAATTCAATTAGAGAGCTCTCTAATTGAATTCTTACTAGTAAGAATGCAATTGTAGAGCTCTGTAATTACATTAAAGAGCTCTGCAATTGCATTCTTACTAGTAAGAATTCAATTAGAGAGCTCTCTAAATCAGTTTTTACTAGTAAGAATTGCATTAAAGAGCTCTCTAATTGAATTGTTACTAGTAAGAATGCAATTGCAGAGCTCTCTAATTCAATTAGATTGTAGTAAAAACTGAATTAGAGAGCTCTACAATTCAATTCTTACTAGTAAGAATTACAATTAGAGAGCTCTTTAATGCAATTATTACTAGTAAAAACTTGTATTCATTAAATGCAAAACAGATTACACCCATTTCCTACTTTTCAAAATAAAAGCCCTTTTAGGCTTGGTTAGATATTACCATATTATATAACAAATTGCATTCATGTTACATTATGATGACGACTGGGATGTAGCCTACTTTATTGAGGGATATGAGCCAACATCTTCAACCATGTTTTTAATTGGAAAACATATGTGCCTGCTGCCTGGTTCTTTCAAAGACGCATGCGCTCACTTTGGATTTTTTTTCTCAGGTCACGCGTTTATATGGTGCCGCACCCATTACGTTGAACAGAGAACATAAATGGAGGCGTTATCCGTGATTAATGCAGTCAGAAGAAAGATTTTATCTATCAAACGAAATTTTATTCGTGGGAACTGTACGCTTTATGATTTAAGTGTGATCGACTCGTTGCTTAACAATATACAGAGAATAAGCCAAGATGATTTGGAGAAATACAATGAGCTCCTTGACAGTATACGTGTATTACGAACAGCCATCACATCGAGGCATCAGTAAGTCCTTTCCACCACTGCCCCGCTCATACGAACAGGTATGTCTACATCGGTCTACATACACACACACTACCGTTCAAAAGTTTGGGGTCAGTAAGATTTTTAATGGTTTTTAAAAAAGAAGACAAAAACAAAGAAGTATCTTCTGCTCACCAAGCCTGCATTTATTTGATAAAAAAAACAGTAATATTGTGAAATATAATGACAATTTAAAATGACTGTTTTCTATTTTATATTTTAAACTGTAATTTATTCCTGTGATCAAAGCTGAATCTTCAGCATCATTACTCCAGTCTTCAGTGTCACATGATCCTTCAGAAATCATTCTAATATGATGATTTGATGCTCAAGAAACATTCATTATTATCATCAATGTAGAAAACAGTTGTGTACATTTTTTTTCAAAATTATTTGATGAATAGAAAGGTCAAAAGAACAGCATTTATTTAAAATAGAATATTTTGTAACATTATAAATGTCTTTACTGTAACTTTTGATCAGTTAAACTCATCCTTGATGAATAAAAGTATTGATTTATTACTGACCCCAAACTTTTGAACTGTAGAGTTTAATGTTACAAAAGCTTTAGATTTCAGATAAATTATGTTCTTTTGAACTTTCTATTCATCAAAGAATTTTGAAAACAAATTGTACACAACTGTTTTCAACATTGATAATAATGAGAAATGTTTCTTGAGCATCAAATCATCATATCAGAATGATTTCTGAATGATCATGTGACACTGAATACTGGAGTAATGATGCTGAAAATTCAGCTTTGATCACAGGAATAAATTACACTTTACTGTATATTCACATAGAAAACAGCTGTTTTAAATTGGATTAATATTTCACAATATTACTGTTTTTGTTTGTATTTTTAATCAAATAAATGCAGCCTTGGTGAGCAGAAGATACTTCAATTAAAAACATAAAAAATCTTACTGACCCCAAAGAGAGAGATTTTATATCTTTAGATTATGTATTTTTAAATTGTTAGATGACATCCATAACATGTTCTGGTAAATAAACCTTAAATCTATATTTAACTATACAGTGTTTCGCCACGTTCAATTCTGTTTTGTGAAGGAATAATTCAGTTTGTTTTGTTGTACTTTATGCAATAGGTTCAAGGGGTAGACCAAGCTTAGACGTGACCAGGGAACAACTGCAACTGTTGCTTAAACAGGGGTTCAAAGCCAAGGCCATGGCAAGGATGCTTGGATGCTCAACCTCCTACATGTACCACAAACTCCGTGCCCTGGGAATACGAATGAGGGACCGATTTACCCAAATTGATGATGATGATCTAGAGCAGTGTGTACAAAGGCTTCATGGACAGTATCCCAAATCAGGTTATGAGGTACATTTTGTAGGCCTGTACATACTTTTACTTTCTTACAATTTTTTCATATGAGAAATTTCCAGGCTTAAAAAAGGCATCAAAATGTATTTGCACCTGTAAATAGTTTGGACTCAATCTCAGTTTCAGATTTTTACTTGGCTTGTTAACAATAATGTTAACATCATTGTTTCTAATAAACCATGAACAAGCACTCTGTTTTCACAAGTTTCTGTTTTAAAACAGATGATGCAAGGATACCTGTCAGCTGAGGGGATACATGTACAAAGACAACGTGTGCGTAAAATGCTCAGTAAAATTAACCCAGCAGCAGCAGCTGAACGGTGGAGCTGTGCTGTTGCAAGACGGACATACTTTGTCCCGCTTCCAAACAGTCTTTGGCACATAGATGGGCACATGCGGCTTATAAGGTATTAACTGAAACGTTTTGTCTCTGCACTTAAATCCATTGTACATTCACTCTCTCACTCAAACACACATTTTAAACACTCTCACTCTCTACAGTTGCAACACACAATCTCTCTCACTCACATTTTGTCAAAACACACTCAGAAACTACATGTTTCTGTCACATATAGTTGTGGTCAAAAGTTTGCATACACTTTGCAGAATGTGCAAAATGTATGTTATTATTTAACACAATTAAGTGGTACTTTTTTTTTGCATTTCTCTTTTTTTTTTTTTTTTACTGCCCCAAATAATCTATTTCACATAACAGTTTACATGAGTATACATGTTTACATCTGTATATTAGGGCTGCACTATATATCAAAATGATCTATATATCGCGATATGCATATCGCAACAGCTTGCAATAACTGGGGTCATGAACAAAAGAAAGAAAATCACTCACTGTTCTTGGCTGAATAACTTTTGTAGCTTTAATAAGAATCAGTATATATTTAATTCATACAGTGAAAACTAAGCAGTGTTTTATTTTTACGTTTATTAAGTTTCTGTTGTTAAATAAACCTAATGTAGGCTTTCCTGAATCCCCTGAACCCTGTGGTTTACACTGATGTTTAAATAACACTTCTTGCGCTACAGTAAAACACTGATGTTCACTGTCAGAAGTTGTAGGGATGTTTTCTAGTCACAAAAAGAATGTGAAACACGTATGTAGGTTAGATCATTTAAGTTATTTTACACACTTTAAGCATTATCGTATCGCATTATTTAATGAGTTTATCGCAATTTTCTTCAATATCGTGCAGCCCTACCGTATACTCAAGACAAAATTGCTGGATTTATAAAACCGTTCTAAAGTTCACATACACTTTGATTCTTAATATTAATGTTACCTGGATATTTTCACATTCTTTGAAAGGTTAAATAAGGGACTAGTAAACAACTAAGCAGTAAAACTGCCTATAGTGCACAAATTCTCCAGGTCCTGCAGATTCATGCATGATTTTGAGATCCAACATTTTACACTGAAGACAATCAAGGGACTTGTTCACAACTTACAAAATGTGAAAACATTAACTGTTGTTCAAAAAGGGGGTGTAAACAAGTTTTTTGCTAAATTGAATCATTTCATGTACACAGATGGGGAATAGTGACACACGGAGGGATCGATGGACACTCACGGGTCATCACTTACCTAAGAGCAAACCTTGATAACACTGCTTTGACAGCGTTGGCCAGTTTTGTTGGAGCAACATTTCAGTATGGACTTCCATCCAGAGTGAGGTCTGACAGTGGTGGAGAAAACACTCAGGTGGCTTTGCTTATGAATTTGATTTATGGTGATGAACGGAGGAGTCACATCACAGGAAGATCAGTACACAACCAGCGTATCGAAAGGCTCTGGAGAGATGTTTTTACCCAGGTAATTCAATACTTCTACCACCTGTTTTATTCCTTTGAGGATGAGCAAATTCTGGATCCAGACAATGACATACACAGATTTTCTGTACAACAAGTTTACCTGCCAGTCATTCAGGAAAGATTGGACACTTTCAAAGCAGCATGGAACGGTCACAGGCTACGTACTGAATCAAATCGTACACCCAACCAGATATGGATGGAAGGTATGGTTGCGAACCGTCAACAGGACACTACAGCCATTAACAACGTTTTCAGCAGAGACCCATTCAATTAAGAACTTGAGACCATGCTGGGGCGTTATGGAGTCCAGCTTACTCAGTTGGAAGTTAATCAGGATGCCCTCGAACGAGCTGTAGTGGTTACTCAACCACAAATTAACTTGCATCACAGACAATGGCAAATGCTTAAAGATACACTGATAAGTGTGAGATTTATACAGTACAGTACTATTAGGCCAGTTTATCAAAATGCATGACTTTATTTGTTCACTTGTACAAATAAAATTGAAACTTTTACAATAAAACAAATGCATTGTAGTTCTTCAAAATCATTGCTTTCAGAAAGGTTTTTCAAAACCCCATTTCTGTCCTATAACAGGAAAATAGACATTTGATATACTTCCCCTAACCTGCGAGAACAACAGATAACCAGATTGCGAACAAAAGGTCTAGGTGACTAAATAAAAAAAGCCAGCATGAAGCGAGTGTAGTTTTTCAAAAGCACTTTTTTCAGAAAGGGTAATATAAAGGGTTTATAAAGAAAAAACAATGAAATGCTGTAGTAATTTTAGATATACACTTCTCCTAAACTGCAAGAAACAAACAGAAAACCAGTTAACAATAAGTCTAGAAGCTCTAGATGACTTCAGAAGAAATGTATCAAAGTGACAAACTGATTAAGTGAATTAGTCTCCAAACATCACAATTTGATCTTTTTATGGCACTCTAAAAATGAGTCGCGTCATTCTTATGGAATCCCAAAGGTTGGAGCCTGCAGTATTCCATCAGTCATGTATGTTTTGAAGTCATCATAGCTGTTGTGAAGTGGCAGTCTGAGTATTATTAAACATGTATTGGCCTCAGGATATATTCGTTTGTAGTCTGAAGTTCCATGTAGAAACTGGATTTGGGGAGGTTGAGAAAACCCAAGTGGAGGCACGGTTGATGATCCCGAAGCAAATTCAAGGACCATCTCCATTGTTAGAGGACTGCATTCTCCTTCTACAAACAAGGTAAACAAATAATAAAAAAATAGTCCAAAACCATAAAAAGCATTTACATTAATTGGAATAAAATGGATGTAAACTGAAAATATAAAAATACATATTTTTTTACATATACATATTTTATTTCAGCTAGTTGCCAAGGCAACATTTACTAAAATAATTTGTTTACTTGGATCAGTACTTAAAGGGGGGGTGAAATGCTCATTTTCACTCAATCTCCTGTTAATCTTGAGTACCTATAGAGTAGTATTGCATCCTTCATATCTCCAAAACGTCTTTAGTTTTATTATATTTATAAGTGAAAGATTGACTGTACCGAGTCTTTCCGGAAAAAACCGAGCGGCTGGGGGCGGGCCGTGTGGGTGGTGTGCTATAGCTGTGCTAACTGATCTAACAACAACACAGAGAGACATTTGAAGTAGTTTACTCACCGTGACTGCTCGATCCTTAAGCATTAGACGATCTGCAAATAAGTCGATCTGGGCTTTGTTTATAAAACAATCATCGTCGAAATGCAGGGAACAAAGAGTCGTGCACAACCTCCGTTGATGCTTCGAAAAAACAAACTCCATCCACTATTCCCTTAACGCTGGGTTCTTTGGGAATCTGTGCAGGGTTGTCTTGCCCTGCCAACCAAAAACCCACTTCTTTGGTGACATTGACTTCCATAAAAGCCGAGCATAGCGCTTTGAGGTAACGTACTGCTTTCGCTCTCTTCTCTCTCTGGTCTGCGAGTGCGCGCGCGGCCGCGGAGAAGTGCCCTTAGGACCCATATAAGGAAATTCCGCTCTATCTTACGTAAGACAGAGCCATACTCGAAAAAAACTTTCCGAAACTTGTGACAAACCGGAAGTTCCTTCAAACGTACAACTTAACTTTTGAAACTTTGTCCATGTTTAGCATGGGAATCCAACTCTTTAACAGTGTAAAAAACTCAGTATGCATGAAACAGCAATTCACCCCCCCTTTAAGTTAAAAAAACTTTTTTAAAGACTAAAACTTATAAAAATATGAAAACTAAAAACTAATAGTATGTCAATAGCTAGGTTTCCACAGTTTTTCCTGAACACTGAATTCACACCTGACTCATAACTAGAATGACGCATTACATTTCCAGTGTTTCTAATCAAATTGGTGTATTTTCCAAGCTGATAAAATGTAACAAAATGGCTAATATATAGCTAATGTGGCAAAATGGCTAATGTAATGGCTCATGAAAATTCAGCTTTGCATCACATAAATAAATTATATTTTAAAGTATATTCAAATAGAAAACAATTGCTTTAAATTGTAATACTATTTCACAATATTACTGTTTTCTTCTGTATTATTGATCAAATAAATGCAGACTTGATGAGCATTTGAGACTTCTTATAGAAACATCAAAAATAGTAATGTTTCCAAACTTTTGACCAGTACTGTACATGTACATTAAAATAAAATAAAATGTATTGCTTATAAAGCAATAAACGAGAATATATCATAGCTGGAAAAGGCTCTCAGCCAATAAGGTTAAAGAACCAGAACAAACTGTTTTATAGTGGTCAAAGCTTTACTTTGGAAACATTAATATTTTTGAAAGAAGTCTCATATGTTCACCAGCTGCATTTATTTGATCAAAAATAAATAAATGACAAAAATAGTGTGAAATATTACAATTGAAAGTAATGTTTTTCTATTTTTGCACATATTCTAAATGTAATGCATACCTTCCACATCTATAAGCCAGTCTCTCCAGAAGCAGATGGTCTGGTTCTCTTGCTGCCGTCTGTTGCTTCCGACTGGTGAAAAACACACTTCAAACAAAGACGACAAATCTTTTGCCTGTAGTGGCTTTTCAGGGTTAATAAAAAGGTCTTCAAAAACACGAGGCTGACTCTTGATTTCCTCAAGCAGACCCAAGGTTTGTAACCCATCCTCAAACCTATAAAACAAGCAGATTAGGGGAAAAATATGGAAGTCACAATAACAATCATTAACCCTTTAAACCAGGGGTGCCCAATCCTGCTCCTAGAGATCTCCCATCCTGCAAAATTCAGGATATTAATATATTTAGGTGGATCTGTTGACAGAAATGCAATATCATATACCCGTAAGCGAATAAAACACTGACACAATGATGAACAAGTAACAATAATATTCAAAATAACATATCGTTTAACTGAATTAAGTTCCTCGACATTTGATTTTACAAAGCTACAGTATGTGCACCTGTGGAGTTTTGCGTTGTAATCCGTGAGGAATATCTTGTGATCCACGCAATGTATTATAATTTAAATTGTGACAGGGCTCACAAAATCGCTAGCCCGACATCCCAGGGCTATTGTAGCTTTCAGTCGGGCTACCAAATGTATCAACGCCCAGCCCAACGGGCTATTTTAAATAGTGAAATAAGATTTCTTCCTTGATTTGAGTCATTCAGTCTCTTTACTCATTATCTAAAGGAAAAATAAGATCGCAGATGTTTTTGATCATGCTGATTTGTCCGAAGTGAAGTTTAGCTGAAGCTAATGTACTTGGTGTGCGTGTGTGTTTGTGATGAGCGGAACAAGCTTATATCCGCGGGTCAGGCAGACCAAATAATAAAATATAATATCGCGGGTGGATGAGAGATAAATCATTTGTGTCGATTTTATTAGACACACTGAACTCATTTCACAGATAAAAAACGCAGCAAACGTGTAATTACGTTTTCAAAAACCACTTATCTCTCTTCAGGGAAAACAAAATCAAATATAACAAAAATGCCTATAGCACCTCCTAGCAGACAGTATATAAAACACAAATAATTAAAAAAAAACCTACATGAGATATTGCTTAACTTAAAAGTTATAAGTTTCATCCCTAGTGCTGAGGCCCCAGTACTTGCATAAAAGTCAGCATACTTGATGTTAGGGGGTAATCACTTACTGTGCCAATGCAGCACGAGTACGTCCATCGGTGTAGAAACCCAAGGCCGACTGGACCAAGAGATCTCTTTCTTGCAACGATCTGACAGTTCGAAGTGCTCCCATTATGCTCAGGTTGTCCTCTGCCTCACTTATGGCATTGTTTGCCAGTTCTACGGTCTCTGCCTCCTTTATCTAAAACAAGCAGTTACTAAAACAGCTGACTTTTTGGATGTTTTAAAATAGATGCTGTCTGTGAGATTATGGTCTTAAAAGATTACCTTGAGTAGTTTTTCTTTGAAGGAGTGGTCTCCAACTTCATCAAAGACAGCAGGTTCTATTTTTTCCCCACAAAGCTGCAGGAACAGTCGTTTGGAAAAAAAGTGTGGGCCAACACCACCATGAATGACACACACTGAAATCATCATGCCAATTAATGCATAGAGCCTGGTGTCAAGAGCTGAAAACAAAAACACAGATGTGCATATTTTTAAATAAAAAGTTAATCAATTAAAAGCTCCCTTTCTGTCAGTAATGTTTCATGTCATGTTGATACTGACATATTGGGGTCTCACTTGGAAGCCAAATCACCTCTGAGTAGTAAAGAAATGACCAAAAGAACTGCATGGCAAGCTACTTCCCCAGACAGATGGGGGTATACAAGATGGCGGCCTGCATCCACTCAGATCTTTGCTTCAGAGGAGAGTGGTTGCACACAAGGGGGTAATCCAGCACCCGGAAAGCATACCTTCCCTGGGGGCCGCCACTGGCTAACAAGCCATCACCTGCTGTTAGCAGTCCACTAACTCCCATTCATTTTGACGTCACTTAAGACAGCGAATAACTTTAAAGACTCCATTTGTCCATTATTTATTTCTAAAGAAACACAATGTATAAAAGGCTCCATTACCTTGTATCTTACGTTATGGCCCGTAGAAGCAGTTTTTGTAAAAATAGGCTAACAATTGCGTCATAACCACGCGGCTCTCTGTCGCACAGTAGAGAGATTACCGTATGGACGGGAGGAGAAGCTTGCGGGCAATCGGGGGGACGTGGAGGCAAAATGACAAAATAATTAATCCGAATACTTAGCAAAAGTTTCTCCTGCTCCAAACTCATGGACAGCTCCTACTCACACTCTCCGTCTCTGCAAGATTCAGAAGGGAATGATTCAGATTTCTCTCGGCACAGCCACTAGAAGACAGACGGGTTGCTCACGTCACATCCACGTCATCAAGCTCAATTGAGTCGCAGTTTGACTTCACTTTTCATCATTGAAGTCTATGGGGTCACTGTGTCAATTTCTTTGACTGTCTATGGTTGCACACAGCGATCGCTATTCCTGTCACAGTTTGCAATCAAACAAATAATCATATCTCTTGCTGGCCAGGACACAGTGTCAGCTCCTCAGCATAGAACTAATGGAGCAGATGCAGGCTGCCATTTTGTATAATAGTCTGCCATCTAAAATACCCATTTGTCTGGGGGAGTGGCTTGCCAAGCAAATTTCACTAGCAATTTCTTTACTACTCAGATGTAGGTGGGCTCCTAAGTGAGACCCCAATATGATGGTATAAACATAAAAAGCTTGTTAAACTTAAAGAGGCACTGCCCAGACTGATCAGTGTATGACAAAGTACCACAAGAGCGATTAGAGCAGACAGCTCTGTATAAGTGCCGCTTTAAGTTGAACAAGCCTAACGTCTCCATTCCCTTCATCAGGAAACAAGAGTTACAATTAGGGCTGCATGATATATTTAAGCATTTATACAGCGATGTGCGTATCCGGAATAGTCACATTACAGGATGTGCGATGTCTAGTACAGGGATTGTTTATTTGTATGGACCAATTTCAAAGTCTAACCATCATAACACAGTGAAAGTGTTCTCTTTTGCGTGTCTATTTGTGCCAGAACGGACATACACACAAATGTCGAAATGCCAGTCTCAGAAGGTATCCTTGAAATCACAGTTGCCTTATGTCTTTGTGTGTCAATATTCATCCCAATTGTTCTAGAATTATTAATTCTTTACAAATAGAGCTATTCAAGTCATCTCATGAAGTTCTTAAATCGCAATATATAAAATCACAAAAAACATATTACAATGTCCACTTTCCAATATCCTACGGCCCTAATAGCAATAGTAACAGATGTTTTAGATACTTACCATGTGTATCAAGCGTTAACTGCCTACATTGTTCAGGCCCCTCAAAGATTTTAGCATGCTGTATTTCCTTCATTAATAATCGGAAATATTCCCTGGAAGGACCTCCTTCATCTACAGCCCCCTCAGACACACCCTCCTCGTCAACGAAAATAATATCTAATTTTCCACTTGGGTCAAAACGGCGTCGCTTAAATGCTTGCATGCTTCCATTTAAAATATTTTCTCTGCACACATTTATTTGATTGCTGGTGGGACATCTATTGGAATCCACTTTGCTAACCAGCTTCATTAAAATGGCCTGCAGATTAGCCCTGTAAAGAAAAGAAAAACATTTCAGCAATGACATAAAATGTTGTAGCAATACTACAAAAGCCAATGTCATGAAACGCATACACAGAATCAGTTTCCTCAAATGTTTCAGAGGGAATAGATAAAGGGGACCAGTTTGGAGGCGTAGGAGACCAGCGAGAACCTGAGATGCCAGGAGATCCAGGAGGTGAAGGTCCAGGAGACCACTGTGCATGCAGGCGTGTATGGGTAGGCGAGGGAATTGACATGTGTAGAGGTGAGAGAGAATGTGAAGGTGAAGGGGCAGACGTGCGTGGAGGTGAAGGTGAAGGGGCAGACGTGCGTGGAGGTGGAGGTGAATGGGCAGACATGCGTGAAGGTGAAGGGGCAGACATGCGTGGAGGTGGAGGTGAATGGGCAGACATGCGTGAAGGTGAAGGGGCAGACGTGCGTGGAGGTGGAGGTGAAGGGGCAGACGTGCGTGGAGGTGCAATAGTGTAGGCCATCTGCAACTCCGATGGTACCTGGTGATGGGTAATAGAAGGTAAAGGCTGGTTTACAATGCACAAAGAAATGACAACATCAAAACAGTTAAGGGTCCATTTCACACAGTTTATGATTGGTTTATGCAAGCGTTGACATTTAGAATCAAAGGAAGTGATTATCAGCTGAATCCTATTAGTGGATGTTCGTATTATAAGAAATGTATAATACAGGCTTTTGCATTCTCAATATTTAGTACTTTAGCCTCAGAATGTTTTAATTTGCTTTTATAGGCAGGTATTTCTACATTACCACAGAAAAACTGCTTGCTTGAATGCACTTTTTGTGTGTAGTAAGTACCTGTACACAGCATGATCGCAAGAAACGCTCGTAACTAAAGATTAAGGCTTTAGTTACGAGCCTTTTATATTGGTTAAAAGAAACGGAAACTGTTGTCGTCAAGCCAGCTTCAGTCAAAATGCTTCCCCCATTGCAAACCGTGATTATGATATAAAAATAAATATAAAATATAGCTGCGAGCAGCGATTACGGGCCCAAGCCGGTGGCACCGCAAATATATATATACACACACACACACACACACATACATATACATATATATATATACACGTATATATATATATATAAAAGACAGAAAATATGACTTGTCTTACCTTATTCTGATTTTATGATACACTCAAAATATTCCACAACAAATCCTTTAAATTTAATGTAAAAATAAAAACGAAAGTAAGCAGTGTTGGTCTCACGTAACCCTCTCATTAGAATCAAAATGTTTCAATATTTGCGATGTATTTGGATGCTAAACTATTCTTTATTATAGGCTTTGTACTTCACTCGTGTTCCAATATCGATGGAAAAAATCATCCTCTTCACACGCGCAAAAATGTGCTTGGAAACATCACAGTGGAGCTCTGCTTTCTGTGAATGGTACAAATTGTACTACTGACTATTTAAACAGAGCAGTGTAATTCGTTTATGTTAGGTTGACTATTTTTATTATTATATTGTATTAGGGCTATAATGAACAGGCTGCGATGTCAAGATTGCAATTCTGGAATGTGTGTGTGTGTGTGTGTGACGTGGTTGCGGTTGAACAGTGGACACAAAAACATAAATAAAATGTTTTAGTTAATTCCTAAATCCATAGGAATACATTGAAAATGGTCGCTCTACTCCGCACCATTATCAATGTCTGTGCGGACGTCTGTATTTTACTAGTATATAGTATACTATAGTTAGCGATTTAAAAGCCCTCAGCGGTGTCACACGTCGATTAACCGGTGGGAAAATTTTATCACAGTCACATCCCTAATATATTTATATAAAAATACAATAGGCCTACCTGAAAGAGAATTTTACTTGCCCGACCAGAGTATAGCCTGATTAGAACGTCAATAACAAAAAAATAACTTGGGAGTCACTAAAACGAGAGATTATTCTAATTTCATAACATTCAATTTAAGTTGCAATCAGCAGTTAAAAATGAATGTATTACTGATCAATGGTAACAAGGTTGCACTGCTGAGGCTCATGCTGCTTCTCCAGGAGAATTGTAAACAAATGAGCGCAGCACACAAAAAAGCAAACCAGTTAACAACATACTGACTATAAAAATTACAAATATGGAGTTTTTATATATTTTATAACATATGATAGAGTTAAGCAACCTCACTTGACGAGTAGGCAACTATTTCCTGAATACAATCACGATTGAAACTGTGACATTGATTTCATACAACAGGTTAATAAACAGTTACAATTAAGTCACTTACATTTTAGATGCAATATTGACTGTTTTTGTTCTGTTTCAGCAGCAAAAATAGTTAAACAAAGATCACAGCAGAACCATTGCGCATCTCACAGCAACTTGTTTTCTCATTACTGAATGATTCAGCATTTTGAAACGAATCGGTTGACTTAAAGATTCAATGGTCAATCCATAAACATCTGTCTCAATCATGAATGACTCAGTCATTGGAACGAATCGTTTGAACGAATGAATCAATGACTCGCTCATTAAGATGGTCGCCTGGCGACACCTAATGGCGGTTTAGTGTTATGTTTAAAAGTGTCATTTTTTCCAACGTGCACCATTATCAATGTCCGTGCGGACGTCCGTTTTTTACTTTCACTTTTATATTAGCGATTTAAAAGCACCCGCTCGTGTCACACGTCGATTAACCGATGGGAAAATATCCTCACAGTCATATACCTAATAAATTTATATTTAAATACAATAGGCCTACCTAGTAAAACGTTTTATATACTATTTTGATATCCTTTTGGACACAAGAGGGCAGTATAGCCCTATGTTTGCTTTTTTGTTGAACCAAATAGCACTAAATAGCCTGTTTTTAACTTTTTCATACTTCTTGAATTGCAAAAACAGAATAAAATAGGTTTAGTTCTAATATTTGTATAATTTTATATAAAAATAAATGGTGTATAATTACATTTTTAGAAGTTATGAGATGTTTCCTGCTTCCTTTTTGACATTAATTTAATCCCTCGCCATAGCAAAACCGTTTGAGATATTCAATATCCGTTTACAATTTAGCATCATTAATATATTTTTATCATGTTGAAAAAGTTTGGTGGGAATAAAATAAACCTTTTAGGAGGAGTAACTAAAAACTCAGAGGCTGATTTAACAAAAAATCCATATTCAGACCAAAATATCTGACTTCCTGTTGGTTGCAGCTAATGCCTGTAAATTAGAAAGTTGTCCGGCTCGATGAGACCAATATACGTACTGATTTTTGTAATTGTGGGTAAAACTAACCCCCCCACTTTTGTCAAAAACATTTTGAAAGTGACACACTTCCTGCTGCCAGTTGGTGGCGCTATAACTTTGACTCACAATAGTCACATCCATCTGATCGGCCTCTTACCACGAACACACTGCTGAAGTTTCATCAAGATCAGTTAATGTGTGCAGAAGTTATAACACTTCGTGTTTCTCTTTTCTCGCCATAAATTCGTGTCCTCGCCACAGCCAAACCGTTTGAGATATCAAAAATCCGTCCGCAATTTAGCATCCTCAATGTCTTGACTTCATGCACACCGAGTTTGGTGGCGATTTAATTAATTCTCTAGGAGAAGTGTTTCAAATTCCACAGCAAGCGTTCTCCAAACAACCCATAATTGCCGACTTCCTGTTGGGCTGGCGTAAAATTTAGAGCACGAAAGTTGTTCGGCCCGATGAGATCTATATGTGTACCGAGTTTCATATCATTAAATGCAAGTGTGTTTGATTTATGGACAAGTGTTCGGATCCCGTTCCAGGGGGCGCTGTTGAGCCCCCCTGCCACGCCCGGGTACCAGCTTCAGCCCGGCCCTGATGGCCGCGGGTTCTGACCTGTGTGCAAAGTTTCAAGAGTTTTCGAGCACGTTAAAGGCCCCAAAAGCCCCTGAAACCTTGAAAAACAGGAATTTTAAACAAATCTCACTCAAAAGACAAATCCCCCCACCCCTCACACACACAGAGACGCAGAGGCAGAGAGAGAGAGGGAGAGAATTCTCCAAAAAATCACATTCAAACCAAAATATCTCACTTCCTGTTGGTCACAGCTTATGACTATAAATTAGAAAGTTGTCCGGCTTGATGAGAACAATATACATAACGATTTTTGTGACTCTACTTAAAACTAAGCCCCCATTTTTGACTAAAGGTGGCGCTACTGAGCCCCTCACCACGCCCGTTTCTGAAACTTTGCACATGTCTACTGGATAATAAATGTGATGTGTCTGTCGAGTTTCATCCAATTTCAAGTATGTTAAGAGTCTCAAAAGCATCTGAAAAGAATATTAAAGTTTGATGCGTTGCCACGGCAACAGTATTTAAGATATCAATAAACCTTTCACAGGTCTACATCTGCCATGTGTCTACATTATACACAAAGTTTGAAGCAAATCGGGTAAAAATAAGAGGGTGATTTCAAAGCATTTTGAAAGTGACACACTTCCTGCTGCCAGTTGGTGGCGCTATAACTTTGACTCACAATAGTCACATCAATGTGATCGGCCTCTTACAACGAACACACTGCGGAAGTTTCATCAAGATCAGTTAATGTATGCAGAAGTTATAACACACTTCCTGTTTATCTTTTCTCGCTATAAATTAGTTTCATCGCCACGGCCAAACCGTTCGAGATATCAAAAATCCGTCCGCAATTTAGCATCCTCAATGTCTTGACTTCATGCTGACCGAGTTTGGTGGGGATCGGATCAATTCCCTAGGAGGAGTATTTCACATTCCATTGTATGCGTTTTCCAAACAACGTATAATAACCGACTTCCTGTTGGGCTGGTGTAAAACTTAGAGCACGAAAGTTGTTCGGCCCGATGAGATCTATATGTGTAATGAGTTTCATATTATTACATGCAAGCGTGTTTGATTTATGGACCAAGTTTTCAGACACCATTCCAGGGGGCGCTGTCGAGCCCCCCTGCCACGCCCGGGTACCAGCTTCATTCCGGCCCTGATGGCCGCGGGTTCTGACGTGTGTGCACAATTTCAAGAGTTTTTGAGCATGTTAAGGGCCCTAAAAGTGCCCGAGAAGTAGGAAAAAAAATAAAAAATAAAAAAATAAATATAGCTGCGAGCAGCGATTACGGGCCCAAGCCGGTGGCACCGCAGCCCCGGGGCCTTTAGTTACCTAAAGGCACCGGGGTGGCGGTACCGCCGGCTTTGGCCCTTCATCGCTGCTCGCAGCTATATATATATATATATATATATATATATATATATATATATACACACACACACATATACATATATACACATATACATATATAAATATATAAAAGACAGCAAATATTACTTGACTTACCTTATTCTGATTTTATGATGCACTCAAAATATTCCACAACAAATCCTTTAAATTTAATGTAAAAAAAAAAAAACGAAAGTAAGCAGTGTTGGGCTCACGTAACCCTCTCATTAGAATCAAAATGTTTCAACATTTGCCATGTATTTGGATGCTAAACTATTCTTTATTATAGGCTTTGTACTTCACTCGTGTTCCAATATCGACGGAAAACATCATCCTCTTCACACGCGCAAAAATGTACTTGGAAACATCACAGTGGAGCAGTGCTTACTGTGAATGTACGAATTGTACTACTGACTATTAAGAGCAGTGTAATTTTTATATGTTAGGTTGACTATTTTATTATTATATTTTATTAAGTCTACAATGAACAGGCTGCGATGTCAAGATTGCAATGCTGGAATGTGTGTGTGTGTGTTCATGTTTTTCTATCCCGGTGGGGACTTCAACCTGAATGCACACAGACTCATTGGGACTCGTGTCACAGTGGGGACCTAAATAGAGGTCCCCATGGGTAAACAAGCTTATAAATCATACAGAATGAGTTTTTTTGGAAATGTAAAAATGCAGAAAGTTTTCTGTGATGGGTAGGTTTAGGGGTAGGGTTAGTGTAAGGAGATAGAATATACAGTTTGTACAGTATAAAAACCATTAAGTCTATGGAGAGTCCCCACAAAGATAGTAAACCGTGTGTGTGTGTGTGGCGTGGGCGCGATTGAACAGTGGACTCATAAAAACATAGTCTGTCATTATACAGGACGACATTCAAACTGCAAAGTGTTAACTTATATTTGTGTACAGTCGCAATAAAACACAACATCGTGCTTTTGTAAAATAATTTCAAGCAATCCACCCCCTGAAAGGCGCTAATTTTAAAATTAAACTAAAATGCTCACGACTGCACGGGCATTCATAACGGTGCACGTCCATGGCGAGGAACGAGCAGAACAGAGTAAACGTTTTTCAGTTAATTCCTACTTCCATAGGAATTCATTTGAAACGCTCGCTCAACCACTATCAATATCAGTGCAGACAAACATATTTTACTTTCGGTTTTAAGTTGGCAATTCAAAAGCCCCCAGGCGGTGTCACACGTTGATTAACCGGTGGTAAAATATTCTCACCGTCATATACCTAGTATATTTTTAGATAGATACAATAGGCCTACCTGATTTTGAACACAAGAGGGCAGTATAGCCCTATGTATGACTTGATTTTATGGGACTAAATAGTACAATTACTATTTTTAAACTTATAAATAATTCTTAAATTAAAAAAAAGAATAAAATGGGTTTAGTTGTGATATTTGTATACTTTTATATAGAAATAAATGGTGTATAATTACATTTTTGAAGATATGAGGCTTTTAGTGTTTCCTTTTTGTACATTACTTTAATCCCTCGCCATAGCAAAACCGTTTGAGATATTCAATATCCGTTCACAATTTAGCATTTTTAATGTATTTTCATCATGTTGAAAAAGTTTGGTGTGAATAAAATAAACCACTTAGCAGGAGTGGGTAAAAATGCAGAGGCTGAATTTGCAAATAAATCCACATTCAAACCAAAATATCTGACTTCCTGTTGGTCCAAGCTAATGACTGTAAATTAGAAAGTTGTCCAGCTCGATGAGACCAATATACTTACTGATTTTTGTAATTGTGGGTAAACCTAACCCCCCCCACTTTTGTCAAAAACATTTAGAAAGTGACACACTTCCTGCTGCCAGTTGGTGGCGCTATAACTTTGACTCACAATAGTTACATCCATCTGATCGGCCTCTTACCACGAACACACTGCTGAAGTTTCATCAAGATCAGTTAATGTATGCAGAAGTTATACCACTTCGTGTTTCTCTTTTCTCGCCATAAATGCGTTTCCTCACCACGACCAAACCGTTCGAGATATCAAAAATCCGTCCGCAATTTAGAATCCTCAATGTCTTGACTTCATGCACACCAAGTTTGGTGACAATTTAATTAATTTTCTAGGAGGAGTGTTTCAAATTCCACAGCAAGCGTTCTCCAAACAACCCATAATAGCTGACTTCCTGTTGGGCTGGCGTGAAACTTGACAGAGGGAAAGTTGTTCAGCCCGATGAGATCTATATTTGTACCGAGTTTCATATTAATTCATGCAAGCGTGTTTGATATATGGACTATGTTTTCAGACCCCATTCAAGGGGGCGCTGTTGAGCCCCCCTGCCACGCCCGTTTCTGAAACTTTTCACATGTCTACTGGCTAATAAGTGTTATGTGTCTGTCAAGTTTTATCCAATTTCAAGCATGCTAAGAGTCTCAAACGCATCCGAAAAGAATATTAAAGTTTGATGCGTTGCCACGGCAACAGTATCTAAGATATCAATAATCCTTTCACAGGTCTACATCTGCCGTGTTTCTACATTATACACAAAGTTTGAAGCAAATCGGGTAAAAATAAGAGAGTGATTTCAAAGCATTTTGAAAGTGACACACTTCCTGCTGCCAGTTGGTGGCGCTATAACTTTGACTCACAATAGTCACATCCTTGTGTTCGGCCTCTTACAACGAATACACTGCTGAAGTTTCATCAAGATCAGATAATGTATGCTGAAGTTATAATACACTTCCTGTGTCCCTTATTCGCCATAAATTTGTTTCCTCGCCACGGCCAAACCGTTTGAGATATCAAAAATCCGTCCGCAATTTAGCATCCTCAGTGTCTTGACTTCATGCTGACCGAGTTTGGTTGCGATTGGACGAATTCTCTAGGAGGAGTACATCAAATTCCAGAGGATGCGTTTTTCAAACAATCCATAATAGCTGACTTCCTGTTGGGCGGAGCTAATAACATAGAGTGCGGAAGTTGTTCGGCCTGATGAGATCTATATGTGTACCGAGTTTCATACTAATACGTTCTTGTATGTGTCCAAGATTTCAGATTGTGTTCTAGGGGGCGCTATTGAGCCCCCCTGCCACGCCCCGGGTACCAGCTTCAGCCCGGCCCTGATGGCCGCGGGTTCTGACCTGTGTGCAAAGTTTCAAGAGTTTTCGAGCACGTTAAGGGCCCCAAAAGTGCCAGAGAAGTAGAAAAAAATAATAATAATTAAAGCTGCAAGCAGCGATGAAAGGGCCCTCGCACCCGTGCCATCAACACTCGGTGGCTTTAGGAAGACAGAGCATGGTTGGGAAATGTACATTTAAGGAGGTATATATAGTAAGAGTATGTCAAAGTCAGTTACAAAATGTTTTGTATAATGGTAATAATAGCATGCTTCATGACTCAGCTAAGTGTTGCTAGCATGTTTAGTCTGTTTCTAGCATGCTTAGTACACAATAATTATGTGGTTAGTACTGCATTACTGTGTTAACCATGTCAGTTTCTGTTGCCAGTAGGCATTTTTTTATATGTTATTAGGAGTCAAGAACAGTGTTAAACGTCACTTCCTGTTGCCAGCAGGTGGCGCTATGACTATAACTAAATATGAGCATGGACATGTGTTCAAGAGATAACTCTTATCAAACGTGTGACGTTTGGGGTAGATTGTACATTGCCTTCTTGAGTAACAACAAAGTCCTGTTTCATTGAATTAGCATGCTTTAGCACTTAGCTAAGTATTGCTAGCATGTTTTAATATGTTTCTAGCATGTTTAGAACTCAATGGCATTTTTAACATGTTGCTAGAACGGCATCAACGTGTTAAACATTTCACTTCCTGTTGCCAGTAGGTGGCGCTATTACTATAACTGAATTTGAGCATAGACGTGTTCAGGCCATGATTCTTATCAAACATGTGAAGTTTGGGGCAGATTGGACATTCCATGCCTGAGTTACAGCAAATTCCTATTTAATTGCAGTAATAGCATGCTTTAGCACTTAGCTAAGTGTTTGCTAGCATGTTTCTAGTATGTTGCTAACCTGTTTAGCACTTTCTGGCTCTTTTATATATGTTATTAGGAGACCACAACAGTGTTAAACATGTCACTTCCTGTTGACAGCAGGTGGCGCTATTACTATAACTGAATATTCTCATGTAGATGTGTTCAGGCCATGACTCTTATCAAACGTGTGAAGTTTGGGGCAGATTGGACATTCCATGCCTGTGTTACAGCAAATTCCTATTTAATTGCAGCAATAGCATGCTTTAGCACTTAGCTAAGTGTTTGCTAGCATGTTTTAGCATGTTTCTAGTATGTTGTTAGCATGTTTAGCACTTGCTGGCACTTTTTTTATATGTTTTTATATGTCCACAACAGTGTTTAACATGTCACTTCCTGTTGCCAGCAGGTGGCACTATGACTGTAACTGAATATGAGCATGGTCATGTGTTCAGGACAGAACGTTTATTAAAAGTGTGAAGTTTGGCGCAGATTGGACATTGCCTTCTTGAGTAACAACAACATCCTGTTTCATTGAATTAGCATGCTTTAGCACTTAGCTAAGTATTGCTAGCATGTTTTAACATGTTTCTAGCATGTTTAGAAGTCAATGGCATTTTTAACATGTTGCTAGAATGGCATCAACGTGTTAAACATGACACTTCCTGTTACCAGTAGGTGGCGCTATTACTATAACTGAATATTCTCATGTAGATATGTTCAGGACAGAACGCTTATCAAAAGTGTGAAGTTTGGGGCAGATTGGACATTCCATGCCTGAGTTACAGCAAATTCCTATTTAATTGCAATAATAGCATGCTTTAGCACTTAGCTAAGAGTTTGCTAGCATGTTTTAGCATGCTTCTAGTATGTTGTTAGCATGTTTAACACTTGCTGGCACTTTTTTATATGTTATTAGGAGTCCATAACAGTGTTAAACATGTCACTTCCTGTTGCCAGCAGGTGGCGCTATGACTATAACTGAATATGAGCATGGTCATGTGTTCAGGACAGAACTCTTATCAAATGTGTGAAGTTTGGGGCAGATTGGACATTCCATGCCTGAGTTACAGCAACTTCCTGTTTCATGGCGAAACATCAAAATTTGTCAGGCCGCCGAGGACCCGCCCTTCGACGAAAACTCAAGATCTTCGCAATTTAACGTCGCAAAGGCCTTAAGATTACACTCACCAAATTTGAAGATGATCAGATTAAAACTGTAGGAGGAGTTCGTTAAAGTACGAGGCCTGAAAATGTCAAAAACTGCACAAAAATCTGGGAGGAAGTTCAAAATGGCTGACTTCCTGTTGTGTTTAGGGCTATGCTCCAAGAGACTTTTTTGTAGGTATTAGGTCATTACATGTATGTACCGAATTTCGTGCACGTACGTGGAACGTTGCGGGAGGCGCACTCCGTTGAACTTTTATAGGTGGCGCTATCGAGCCATTTTGCCCCATCCAATTCTGAAACCTACATCAGATGTAAATTTTCGCCAGTTCTGACGCGTGTGCAAAGTTTTGTGAGTTTTCGAGCATGTTTAGGCCCTCAAAAATGCAATTAAATGCGGAGAAGAATAATAATAATAATTAAAGCTGCAAGCAGCGATGGAAAGGGCCCTCGCACCCCTGCCACCGCCACCCGGCACCTTTAGGAAAGGCCTTAAGATTACACTCACCAAATTTGAAGAGGATCAGATCAAAACTGTAGGAGGAGTTTGTTAAAGTACAACATCAGGAAATGGCAAAAACTGCCCAAAATCTGAGAGGAAGTTCAAAATAGCTGACTTCCTGTTGTGTTTAGGGCTACGCTCCAAGAGACTTTTTTGTAGGTATTGGGTCATTACATGTATGTACCAAATTTCATACCTGTACGTGAAACGTCGAGCCGGGGCAAAATGTAGGGGCAATAATTAAGCCATTTTGCCCCACCCAATTTTGAAAACCATATCACACGTAAATTTTCACCACTTCTGAAGCGTGTGCAAAGTTTCATGATTTTTCGAGCACGTTTTGTATTTGCCACACTTCCTGCTACCAGCAGGTGGCGCTATTGCTATAACCAAATATGAGCATGGTCATGTGTTCAGGACAGGACTCTTATCAAACATGTGAAGTTTGGGGCAGATTGGAAATTGTATGCCTAAGTTACTGCAGGCTGTCTGTGGTTGCCTAGCAACATCGGAACTGCAAGCAACATTAATATTGAACTTATCTGATCATGCATATATCACCAAAAGGCCGAAATTGGGTGAACTAGTGCAAAAAATGCCCGTGCAAAATCAGTTTTTGTGTGTGTTTTTAGTAATTGTTGGTTTGGTGTGTGCTCATTGTTACAATTACACAGCAAAAGTTCAGTGACATTTTTATTTGTGCATGGTAAAAAGCACACAGTGAACTCTGAGAAAACGCTATGCTTGAGCAAACAGTTTGTGAATAGGCAACTACAAATGATGCCCGTGAAAGAGACTGTGAACGCATTGAATAGGATATGTTTAGTTGGTGAATAGCATAGGCTACTATTACACAGTAGCGACAACGTTAAGCGCACCAGAATGAAATATAATATTCAGAAGTAAACACTAACAGCATAGCTGACTTACAGATTCAGTTTACATCCACAAATGAATAAGCACCTCGATTCAGGGAGCAGTGCAAAGTGCCCGTGCAAAATTAGTTTTTGTGAGCTGATCGCCGTCAAAAAAGTTCAGGAGATATTTCTTGCGATGGCAATATGATCAAAAATAACTTTATATTGATTCAATGGATTAATTGCATTTTGAAAAAAAAAAAAAAGTCATGAATTTATTGCATTTTTGGGAAAAAATAATCCGTTTTTATAATAAATCTTAAAAAATTCAAATCCAGATTTAGATTTTCAATGTTGTTATAACCTAAAGATGCTATGTGAAAGTTTGAAACAGAAAATAGTGGTTTTCACACATTTAGTGGTTATCTCACATTCGAGAGATATGCGAATAACACACAGACAGACAGACGGACGTTTCTGTAATTTATAGATAGATGGATTTATCACGTTCGGGAACCAAACTATAATATTCAGAAGTAAACAGTGTAGCTGACTGAGTGTTTATGTCAGAATGTTTATTTTTAAACCACAGCCTTCTTGGGGCTTCTTTGACCGATACAACTCTCTAATGTCAGAATGTTTATTTTTAAACCACAACCTTCTAAAAATGATATATTTAACGATATCTTTTGCATTTCTCATCCAAACAATGTCAAACTTGGCACTGCACTTACTCGTGCCCGTGGCGAGACACCTGTCGAGTTTGAAATCAATCGGACTAACGGTTCGAGAGATATGCGAGGAACAGACACACACACACACAGACAGACAGACAGACAGACGTTCCTGTAATTTATAGATAGATGTTTGTCAGGCCGCCGAGGGCACACCCTTCGACGAAAACTCTAGATCTTCGCAATTTAACGTCACAAAGGCCTTAAGATTACACTCACCAAATTTGAAGAGTATCAGATCAAATCTGTAGGAGGAGTTCGTTAAAGTACAACATCAGGAAATTACGAAAAATGCCCAAAATCCAGGAGGAAGTTCAAAATAGCTCACTTCCTGTTGTGTTTAGGGCTATGCTCCAAGAGACTTTTCTGTAGGTATTGGGTCATTACATGTATGTACCAAATTTCATACCTGTACGTGAAACCAGGAGCCGGGGCAAAATGTGGGGGCAATAATTTACCGAATTTGCCCCCCCCAATTCTGAAAACCATATCACACGTAAATTTTCACCACTTCTGAAGCGTGTGCAAAGTTTCATGAGTTTTCGAGCATGTTTAGGCCCTCTAAAAAGCGATTCACTTTGGAGAAGAAGAAGAAGAAGAATAATAAACGGAGCAAAAACAATAGGGTCCTCTCACCATCGGTGCTCGGGCCCTAATTAAAGCTGCAAGCAGCGATGAAAGGGCCCTCGCACCCATGCCATCAACACTCGGTGGCTTTAGGAAGGCAGAGCATGGTTGGGAAATGTACATTTAAGGAGGTATATATAGTAAGAGTATGTCAAAGTCAGTTACAAAATGTTTTGTATAATGGTGATAATAGCATGCTTCATGACTCAGCTAAGTGTTGCTAGCATGTTCAGTCTGTTTCTAGCATGCTTAGTACACAATAATTATGTGGTTAGTACTGCATTACTGTGTTAACCATGTCAGTTTCTGTTGCCAGTAGGTGGCGTTATGACTATAACTGAATATGAGCATGGATGTGTGTTCAGGACAGAACTCTTATCAAACATGTGAAGTTTGGTGCAAATTGGACATTGCCTTCTTGAGTAACAACAAAGTCATGTTTCATTGAATTAGCATTCTTTAGAACTTAGCTAAGCATTGTTAGCATGTTTTAACATGTTGCTAGAACGGCATCAACGTGTTAAACATGTCACTTCCTGTTGCCAGTTGGTGGCGCTATTACTATAACTGAACATTCTCATGTAGATGTGTTCAGGCCATGACTCTTATCAAAAGTGTGAAGTTTGGGGCAGATTGGACATTCCATGCCTGAGTTACAGCAAATTCCTATTTAATTGCAATAATAGCATGCTTTAGCACTTGGCTAAGAGTTTGCTAGCATGTTTTAGCATGTTTCTAGTATGTTGTTAGCATGTTTAACACTTGCTGGCACTTTTTTATATGTTATTAGGAGTCCACAACAGTGTTAAACATGTCACTTCCTGTTGCCAGCAGGTGGCGCTATGACTGTAACTGAATATAAGCATGGTCATGTGTTCAGGACAGAACGCTTATCAAAAGTGTGAAGTTTGGGGCAGATTGGACATTCCATGCCTGAGTTACAGCAAATTCATATTTAATTGCAGTAATATCATTCTTTAGCACTTAGCTAAGTGTTTGCTATTATGTTTTAGCATGTCTCTAGTATGTTGGTAGGATGTTTAGCACCTACTGGCATTTTTTTATATGTTATTAGGAGTCAAGAACAGTGTTAAACGTCACTTCCTGTTGCCAGCAGGTGGCGCTATGACTATAACTAAATATGAGCATGGACATGTGTTCAAGAGATAACTCTTATCAAACGTGTGACGTTTGGGGTAGATTGTACATTGCCTTCTTGAGTAACAACAAAGTCCTGTTTCATTGAATTAGCATGCTTTAGCACTTAGCTAAGTATTGCTAGCATGTTTTAATATGTTTCTAGCATGTTTAGAACTCAATGGCATTTTTAACATGTTGCTAGAACGGCATCAACGTGTTAAACATGTCACTTCCTGTTGCCAGTAGGTGGCGCTATTACTATAACTGAATTTGAGCATAGGCATGCGTTCAGGCCATGATTCTTATCAAACATGTGAAGTTTGGGGCAGATTGGACGTTCCATGCCTGAGTTACAGCAAATTCCTATTTAATTGCAGTAATAGCATGCTTTATCACTTAGCTAAGTGTTTGCTAGCATGTTTCTAGTATGTTGCTAACCTGTTTAGCACTTGCTGGCTCTTTTATATATGTTATTAGGAGACCACAACAGTGTTAAACATGTCACTTCCTGTTGACAGCAGGTGGCGCTATTACTATAACTGAATATTCTCATGTAGATGTGTTCAGGCCATGACTCTTATCAAACGTGTGAAGTTTGGGGCAGATTGGACATTCCATGCCTGTGTTACAGCAAATTCCTATTTAATTGCAGCAATAGCATGCTTTAGCACTTAGCTAAGTGTTTGCTAGCATGTTTTAGCATGTTTCTAGTATGTTGTTAGCATGTTTAGCACTTGCTGGCACTTTTTTTATATGTTTTTATATGTCCACAACAGTGTTTAACATGTCACTTCCTGTTGCCAGCAGGTGGCACTATGACTGTAACTGAATATGAGCATGGTCATGTGTTCAGGACAGAACGTTTATTAAAAGTGTGAAGTTTGGCGCATATTGGACATTGCCTTCTTGAGTAACAACAACATCCTGTTTCATTGAATTAGCATGCTTTAGCACTTAGCTAAGTATTGCTAGCATGTTTTAACATGTTTCTAGCATGTTTAGACCTCAATGGCATTTTTAACATGTTGCTAGAATGGCATCAACGTGTTAAACATGACACTTCCTGTTGCCAGTAGGTGGCGCTATTACTATAACTGAATATTATCATGTAGATGTGTTCAGGACAGAACGCTTATCAAAAGTGTGAAGTTTGGGGCAGATTGGACATTCCATGCCTGAGTTACAGCAAATTCCTATTTAATTGCAATAATAGCATGCTAGCAAACTCTTAGCTAAGTGCTAAAGCATGTTTTAGCATGCTTCTAGTATGTTGTTAGCATGTTTCGCACTTGCTGGCACTTTTTTATATGTTATTAGGAGTCCATAACAGTGTTAAACATGTCACTTCCTGTTGCCAGCAGGTGGCGCTATGACTATAACTGAATATGAGCATGGCCATGTGTTCAGGACAGAACTCTTATCAAACGTGTGAAGTTTGGGGGAGATTGGACATTCCATGCCTGAGTTACAGCAACTTCCTGTTTCATGGCGAAACATCGAAATTTGTAAGGCCGCCGAGGACCCGCCCTTCGACGAAAACTCAAGATCTTCGCAATTTAACGTCGCAAAGGCCTTAAGATTACACTCACCAAATTTGAAGATGATCAGATTAAAACTGTAGGAGGAGTTCGTTAAAGTACGAGGCCTGAAAATGGCAAAAACTGCACAAAAATCTGAGAGGAAGTTCAAAATGGCTGACTTCCTGTTGTGTTTAGGGCTATGCTCCAAGAGACTTTTTTGTAGGTATTAGGTCATTACACGTATGTACCGAATTTCGTGCACGTACGTGGAACGTTGCAGGAGGCGCACTCCGTTGAACTTTTATAGGTGGCGCTATCGAGCCATTTTGCCCCGTCCAATTCTGAAACCTATATCAGATGTAAATTTTCGCCAGTTCTGACGCGTGTGCAAAGTTTCGTGAGTTTTCGCGCATGTTTAGGCCCTCAAAAATGCAATTCAATGCGGAGAAGAATAATAATAATAATAATAAACAGAGCAATTCCAAGAGGGTCCTCACACCATCGGTGCTCGGGCCCTAATAATAATTAAAGCTGCAAGCAGCGATGAAAGGGCCCTCGCACCCGTGCCATCAACACTCGGTGGCTTTAGGAAGACAGAGCATGGTTGGGAAATGTACATTTAAGGAGGTATATATAGTAAGAGTATGTCAAAGTTAGTAACAAAATGTTTTGTATAATGGTGATAATAGCATGCTTCATGACTCAGCTAAGTGTTGCTAGCATGTTTAGTCTGTTTCTAGCATGCTTAGTACACAATAATTATGTGGTTAGTACTGCATTACTGTGTTAACCATGTCAGTTTCTGTTGCCAGTAGGTGGCGTTATGACTATTGCTGAATATGAGCATGGATGTGTGTTCAGGACAGAACTCTTATCAAACGTGTGAAGTTTGGTGCAAATTGGAAATTGCCTTCTTGAGTAACAAAAAAGTCATGTTTCATTGAATTAGCATTCTTTAGCACTTAGCTAAGCATTGTTAGCATGTTTTAACATGTTTCTAGCATGTTTAGAACTCAATGGCATTTTTAACATGTTGCTAGAACGGCATCAACGTGTTAAACATGTCACTTCCTGTTGCCAGTAGGTGGCGCTATTACTATAAATGAACATTCTCATGTAGATGTATTCAGGCCATGACTCTTATCAAAAGTGTGAAGTTTGGGGCAGATTGGACATTCCATGCCAGAGTTACAGCAAATTCCTATTTAATTGCAATAATAGCATGCTTTAGCACTTAGCTAAGAGTTTGCTAGCATGTTTTAGCATGTTTATAATATGTTGTTAGCATGTTTAACACTTGCTGGCACTTTTTTATATGTTATTAGGAGTCCATAACAGTGTTAAACATGTCACTTCCTGTTGCCAGCAGGTGGCGCTATGTCTGTAACTGAATATAAGCATGGTCATGTGTTCAGGACAGAACGCTTATCAAAAGTGTGAAGTTTGGGGCAGATTGGACATTCCATGCCTGAGTTACAGCAAATTCATATTTAATTGCAGTAATATCATTCTTTAGCACTTAGCTAAGTGTTTGCTAGTATGTTTTAGCATGTCTCTAGTATGTTGGTAGGATGTTTAGCACCTACTGGCATTTTTTTTATATGTTATTAGGAGTCAAGAACAGTGTTAAACATCACTTCCTGTTGCCAGCAGGTGGCGCTATGACTATAACTAAATATGAGCATGGACATGTGTTCAAGAGATAACTCTTATCAAACGTGTGAAGTTTGGGGTAGATTGTACATTGCCTTCTTGAGTAACAACAAAGTCCTGTTTCATTGAATTAGCATGCTTTAGCACTTAGCTAAGTATTGCTAGCATGTTTTAATATGTTTCTAACATGTTTAGAACTCAATGGCATTTTTAACATGTTGCTAGAACGGCATCAACGTGTTAAACATGTCACTTCCTGTTGCCAGTAGGTGGCGCTATTACTATAACTGAATTTGAGCATAGACATGTGTTCAGGCCATGATTCTTATCAAACGTGTGAAGTTTGGGGCAGATTGGACATTCCATGCCTGGGTTACAGCAAATTCCTATTTAATTGCAGTGATAGCATGCTTTAGCACTTAGCTAAGTGTTTGCTAGCATGTTTCTAGTATGTTGCTAACCTGTTTAGCACTTGCTGGCTCTTTTTTATATGTTATTAGGAGACCACAACAGTGTTAAACATGTCACTTCCTGTTGACAGCAGGTGGCGCTATTACTATAACTGAATATTCTCATGTAGATGTGTTCAGGCCATGACTCTTATCAAACGTGTGAAGTTTGAGGCAGATTGGACATTCCATGCCTGTGTTACAGCAAATTCCTATTTAATTGCAGCAATAGCATGCTTTAGCACTTAGCTAAGTGTTTGCTAGCATGTTTTAGCATTTTTCTAGTATGTTGTTAGCATGTTTAGCACTTGCTGGCACTTTTTTATATGTTTTTATGTCCACAACAGTGTTTAACATGTCACTTCCTGTTGCCAGCAGGTGGCACTATGACTGTAACTGAATATGAGCATGGTCATGTGTTCAGGACAGAACGTTTATTAAAAGTGTGAAGTTTGGCGCAGATTGGACATTGCCTTCTTGAGTAACAACAACATCCTGTTTCATTGAATTAGCATGCTTTAGCACTTAGCTAAGTATTGCTAGCATGTTTTAACATGTTTCTAGCATGTTTAGAAGTCAATGGCATTTTTAACATGTTGCTAGAATGGCATCAACGTGTTAAACATGACACTTCCTGTTACCAGTAGGTGGCGCTATTACTATAACTGAATGTTCTCATGTAGATGTGTTCAGGACAGAACGCTTATCAAAAGTGTGAAGTTTGGGGCAGATTGGACATTCCATGCCTGAGTTACAGCAAATTCCTATTTAATTGCAATAATAGCATGCTTTAGCACTTAGCTAAGAGTTTGCTAGCATGTTTTAGCATGCTTCTAGTATGTTGTTAGCATGTTTAGCACTTGCTGGCACTTTTTTATATGTTATTAGGAGTCCATAACAGTGTTAAACATGTCACTTCCTGTTGCCAGCAGGTGGCGCTATGACTGTAACTGAATATGAGCATGGTCATGTGTTCAGGACAGAACGCTTATCAAAAGTGTGAAGTTTGGGGCAGATTGGACATTCCATGCCTGAGTTACAGCAAATTCATATTTAATTGCAGTAATATAATTCTTTAACACTTAGCTAAGTGTTTGCTAGTATGTTTTAGCATGTCTCTAGTATGTTGGTAGGATGTTTAGCACCTACTGGCCTTTTTTTTATATGTTATTAGGAGTCAAGAACAGTGTTAAACGTCACTTCCTGTTGCCAGCAGGTGGCGCTATGACTATAACTAAATATGAGCATGGACATGTGTTCAAGAGATAACTCTTATCAAACGTGTGAAGTTTGGGGTAGATTGTACATTGCCTTCTTGAGTAACAACAAAGTCCTGTTTCATTGAATTAGCATGCTTTAGCACTTAGCTAAGTATTGCTAGCATGTTTTAACATGTTTCTAGCATGTTTAGAAGTCAATGGCATTTTTAACATGTTGCTAGAACGGCATCAACGTGTTAAACATGTCACTTCCTGTTGCCAGTAGGTGGTGCTATTACTATAACTGAATTTGAGCATAGACATGTGTTCAGGCCATGATTCTTATCAAACGTGTGAAGTTTGGGGCAGATTGGACATTCCATGCCTGGGTTACAGCAAATTCCTATTTAATTGCAGTGATAGCATGCTTTAGCACTTAGCTAAGTGTTTGCTAGCATGTTTCTAGTATGTTGCTAACCTGTTTAGCACTTGCTGGCTCTTTTTTATATGTTATTAGGAGACCACAACAGTGTTAAACATGTCACTTCCTGTTGACAGCAGGTGGCGCTATTACTATAACTGAATATTCTCATGTAGATGTGTTCAGGCCATGACTCTTATCAAACGTGTGAAGTTTGAGGCAGATTGGACATTCCATGCCTGTGTTACAGCAAATTCCTATTTAATTGCAGCAATAGCATGCTTTAGCACTTAGCTAAGTGTTTGCTAGCATGTTTTAGCATGTTTCTAGTATGTTGTTAGCATGTTTAACACTTGCTGGCACTTTTTTATATGTTATTAGGAGTCCATAACAGTGTTAAACGTCACTTCCTGTTGCCAGCAGGTGGCGCTATGACTATAACTAAATATGAGCATGGACATGTGTTCAAGAGATAACTCTTATCAAATGTGTGAAGTTTGGCGCAGATTGGACATTGCCTTCTTGAGTAACAACAACATCCTGTTTCATTGAATTAGCATGCTTTAGCACTTAGCTAAGTATTGCTAGCATGTTTTAACATGTTTCTAGCATGTTTAGAAGTCAATGGCATTTTTAACATGTTGCTAGAATGGCATCAACGTGTTAAACATGACACTTCCTGTTACCAGTAGGTGGCGCTATTACTATACCTGAATTTTCTCATGTAGATGTGTTCAGGACAGAACGCTTATCAAAAGTGTGAAGTTTGGGGCAGATTGGACATTCCATGCCTGAGTTACAGCAAATTCCTATTTAATTGCAATAATAGCATGCTTTAGCACTTAGCTAAGTATTGCTAGCATGTTTTAACATGTTTCTAGCATGTTTAGAAGTCAATGGCATTTTTAACATGTTGCTAGAATGGCATCAACGTGTTAAACATGACACTTCCTGTTACCAGTAGGTGGCGCTATTACTATAACTGAATTTTCTCATGTAGATGTGTTCAGGACAGAACGCTTATCAAAAGTGTGAAGTTTGGGGCAGATTGGACATTCCATGCCTGAGTTACAGCAAATTCCTATTTAATTGCAATAATAGCATGCTTTAGCACTTAGCTAAGAGTTTGCTAGCATGTTTTAGCATGCTTCTATTATGTTGTTAGCATGTTTAGCACTTGCTGGCACTTTTTTATATGTTATTAGGAGTCCATATCAGTGTTAAACATGTCACTTCCTGTTGCCAGCAGGTGGCGCTATGACTGTAACTGAATATGAGCATGGTCATGTGTTCAGGACAGAACGCTTATCAAAAGTGTGAAGTTTGGGGCAGATTGGACATTCCATGCCTGAGTTACAGCAACTTCCTGTTTCATGGCGAAACATCGAAATTTGTCAGGCCGCCGAGGACCCGCCCTTTGACGAAAACTCAAGATCTTCGCAATTTAACGTCGCAAAGGCCTTAAGATTACACTCACCAAATTTGAAGATGATCAGATTAAAACTGTAGGAGGAGTTCGTTAAAGTACGAGGCCTGAAAATGGCAAAAACTGCACAAAAATCTGAGAGGAAGTTCAAAATGGCTGACTTCCTGTTGTGTTTAGGGCTATGCTCCAAGAGACTTTTTTGTAGGTATTAGGTCATTACATGTATGTACCGAATTTCGTGCACGTACGTGGAACGTTGCGGGAGGCGCACTCCGTTGAACTTTTATAGGTGGCGCTATCGAGCCATTTTGCCCCGTCCAATTCTGAAACCTATATCAGATGTAAATTTTCGCCAGTTCTGACGCGTGTGCAAAGTTTCGTGAGTTTTCGAGCATGTTTAGGCCCTCAAAAATGCAATTAAATGCGGAGAAGAATAATAATAATAATTAAAGCTGCAAGCAGCGATGAAAGGGCCCTCGCACCCGTGCCATCAACACTCGGTGGCTTTAGGAAGACAGAGCATGGTTGGGAAATGTACATTTAAGGAGGTATATATAGTAAGAGTATGTCAAAGTCAGTTACAAAATGTTTTGTATAATGGTGATAATAGCATGCTTCATGACTCAGCTAAGTGTTGCTAGCATGTTTAGTCTGTTTCTAGCATGCTTAGTACACAATAATTATGTGGTTAGTACTGCATTACGGTGTTAACCATGTCAGTTTCTGTTGCCAGTAGGTGGCGTTATGGCTATAACTGAATATGAGCATGGATGTGTGTTCAGGACAGAACTCTTATCAAACGTGTGAAGTTTGGTGCAAATTGGACATTGCCTTCTTGAGTAACAACAAAGTCATGTTTCATTGAATTAACATTCTTTAGCACTTAGCTAAGCATTGTTAGCATGTTTTAACATGTTTCTAGCATGTTTAGAACTCAATGGCATTTTTAACATGTTGCTAGAACGGCATAAAAGTGTTAAACATGTCACTTCCTGTTGCCAGTAGGTGGCGCTATTACTATAACTGAATTTGAGCATAGACATGTGTTCAGGCCATGATTCTTATCAAATGTGTGAAGTTTGGGGCAGATTGGACATTCCATGCCTGAATTACAGCAAATTCCTATTTAATTGCAATAATAGCATGCTTTAGCACTTAGCTAAGAGTTTGCTAGCATGTTTTAGCATGTTTCTAGTATGTTGTTAGCATGTTTAGCACTTGCTGGCACTTTTTTATATGTTATTAGGAGTCCATAACAGTGTTAAACATGTCACTTCCTGCTGCCAGCAGGTGGCGCTATGACTGTAAGCATGATCATGTGTTCAGGACAGAACGCTTATCAAAAGTGTGAAGTTTGGGGCAGATTGGACATTCCTTGCCTGAGTTACAGCAAATTCATATTTAATTGCAGTAATATCATTCTTTAGCACTTAGCTAAGTGTTTGCTAGTATGTTTTAGCAAGTCTCTAGTATGTTGGTAGGATGTTTAGCACCTACTTGCATTTTTTTATATGTTATTAGGAGTCAAGAACAGTGTTAAACGTCACTTCCTGTTGCCAGCAGGTGGCGCTATGACTATAACTAAATATGAGCATGGACATGTGTTCAAGAGATAACTCTTATCAAACGTGTGAAGTTTGGGGTAGATTGTACATTGCCTTCTTGAGTAACAACAAAGTCCTGTTTCATTGAATTAGCATGGTTTAGCACTTAGCTAAGTACTGCTAGCATGTTTTAACATGTTTCTAGCATGTATAGAACTCAATGGCATTTTTAACATGTTGCTAGAACGGCATCAAAGTGTTAAACATGTCACTTCCTGTTGCCAGTAGGTGGTGCTATTACTATAACTGAATTTGAGCATAGACATGTGTTCAGGCCATGATTCTTATCAAATGTGTGAAGTTTGGGGCAGATTGGACATTACATGCCTGAGTTACAGCAAATTCCTATTTAATTGCAGTAATAGCATGCTTTAGCACTTAGCTAAGTGTTTGCTAGCATGTTTCTAGTATGTTGCTAACCTGTTTAGCACTTGTTGGCTCTTTTTTATATGTTATTAGGAGACCACAAGAGTGTTAAACATGTCACTTCCTGTTACCAGTAGGTGGCGCTATTACTATAACTGAATTTTCTCATGTAGATGTGTTCAGGACAGAACGCTTATCAAAAGTGTGAAGTTTGGGGCAGATTGGACATTCCATGCCTGAGTTACAGCAAATTCCTATTTAATTGCAATAATAGCATGCTTTAGCACTTAGCTAAGAGTTTGCTAGCATGTTTTAGCATGCTTCTATTATGTTGTTAGCATGTTTAGCACTTGCTGGCACTTTTTTATATGTTATTAGGAGTCCATATCAGTGTTAAACATGTCACTTCCTGTTGCCAGCAGGTGGCGCTATGACTGTAACTGAATATGAGCATGGTCATGTGTTCAGGACAGAACGCTTATCAAAAGTGTGAAGTTTGGGGCAGATTGGACATTCCATGCCTGAGTTACAGCAACTTCCTGTTTCATGGCGAAACATCGAAATTTGTCAGGCCGCCGAGGACCCGCCCTTTGACGAAAACTCAAGATCTTCGCAATTTAACGTCGCAAAGGCCTTAAGATTACACTCACCAAATTTGAAGATGATCAGATTAAAACTGTAGGAGGAGTTCGTTAAAGTACGAGGCCTGAAAATGGCAAAAACTGCACAAAAATCTGAGAGGAAGTTCAAAATGGCTGACTTCCTGTTGTGTTTAGGGCTATGCTCCAAGAGACTTTTTTGTAGGTATTAGGTCATTACATGTATGTACCGAATTTCGTGCACGTACGTGGAACGTTGCGGGAGGCGCACTCCGTTGAACTTTTATAGGTGGCGCTATCGAGCCATTTTGCCCCGTCCAATTCTGAAACCTATATCAGATGTAAATTTTCGCCAGTTCTGACGCGTGTGCAAAGTTTCGTGAGTTTTCGAGCATGTTTAGGCCCTCAAAAATGCAATTAAATGCGGAGAAGAATAATAATAATAATAATTAAAGCTGCAAGCAGCGATGAAAGGGCCCTCGCACCCGTGCCATCAACACTCGGTGGCTTTAGGAAGACAGAGCATGGTTGGGAAATGTACATTTAAGGAGGTATATATAGTAAGAGTATGTCAAAGTCAGTTACAAAATGTTTTGTATAATGGTGATAATAGCATGCTTCATGACTCAGCTAAGTGTTGCTAGCATGTTTAGTCTGTTTCTAGCATGCTTAGTACACAATAATTATGTGGTTAGTACTGCATTACTGTGTTAACCATGTCAGTTTCTGTTGCCAGTAGGTGGCGTTATGACTATAACTGAATATGAGCATGGATGTGTGTTCAGGACAGAACTCTTATCAAACTTGTGAAGTTTGGTGCAAATTGGACATTGCCTTCTTGAGTAACAACAAAGTCATGTTTCATTGAATTAGCATTCTTTAGCACTTAGCTAAGCATTACTAGCATGTTTTAATATGTTTCTAGCATGTTTAGAACTCAATGGCATTTTTAACATGTTGCTAGAACGGCATCAACGTGTTAAACATGTCACTTCCTGTTGCCAGTAGGTGGCGCTATTACTATAACTGAACATTCTCATGTAGATGTGTTCAGGCCATGACTCTTATCAAAAGTGTGAAGTTTGGGGCAGATTGGACATTCCATGCCTGAGTTACAGCAAATTCCTATTTAATTGCAATAATAGCATGCTTTAGCACTTAGCTAAGAGTTTGCTAGCATGTTTTAGCATGTTTCTAGTATGTTGTTAGCATGTTTAACACTTGCTGGCACTTTTTTATATGTTATTAGGAGTCCATAACAGTGTTAAACATGTCACTTCCTGTTGCCAGCAGGTGGCGCTATTACTGTAACTGAATATAAGCATGGTCATGTGTTCAGGACAGAACGCTTATCAAAAGTGTGAAGTTTGGGGCAGATTGGACATTCCATGCCTGAGTTACAGCAAATTCATATTTAATTGCAGTAATATCATTCTTTAGCACTTAGCTAAGTGTTTGCTAGTATGTTTTATTATGTCTCTAGTATGTTGGTAGGATGTTTAGCATCTACTGGCATTTTTTTATATGTTATTAGGAGTCAAGAACAGTGTTAAACGTCACTTCCTGTTGCCAGCAGGTGGCGCTATGACTATAACTAAATATGAGCATGGACATGTGTTCAAGAGATAACTCTTATCAAACATGTGAAGTTTGGGGTAGATTGTACATTGCCTTCTTGAGTAACAACAAAGTCCTGTTTCATTGAATTAGCATGCTTTAGCACTTAGCTAAGTATTGCTAGCATGTTTTAATATGTTTCTAGCATGTTTAGAACTCAATGGCATTTTTAACATGTTGCTAGAACGGCATCAACGTGTTAAACATGTCACTTCCTGTTGCCAGTAGGTGGCGCTATTACTATAACTGAATTTGAGCATAGACATGTGTTCAGGCCATGATTCTTATCAAACGTGTGAAGTTTTGGGCAGATTGGACATTCCATGCCTGAGTTACAGCAAATTCCTATTTAATTGCAGTAATAGCATGCTTTAGCACTTAACTAAGTGTTTGCTAGCATGTTTCTAGTATGTTGCTAACCTGTTTAGCACTTGCTGGCTCTTTTTTATATGTTATTAGGAGACCACAACAGTGTTAAACATGTCACTTCCTGTTGACAGCAGGTGGCGCTATTACTATAACTGAATATTCTCATGTAGATGTGTTCAGGCCATGACTCTTATCAAACGTGTGAAATTTGGGGCAGATTGGACATTCCATGCCTGTGTTACAGCAAATTCCTATTTAATTGCAGCATTTGCATGCTTTAGCACTTAGCTAAGTGTTTGCTAGCATGTTTTAGCATGTTTCTAGTATGTTGTTAGCATGTTTAGCACTTGCTGGCACTTTTTTATATGTTTTTATATGTCCACAACAGTGTTTAACATGTCACTTCCTGTTGCCAGCAGGTGGCACTATGACTGTAACTGAATATGAGCATGGTCATGTGTTCAGGATAGAACGTTTATTAAAAGTGTGAAGTTTGGCGCAGATTGGACATTGCCTTCTTGAGTAACAACAACATCCTGTTTCATTGAATTAGCATGCTTTAGCACTTAGCTAAGTATTGCTAGCATGTTTTAACATGTTTCTAGCATGTTTAGAAGTCAATGGCATTTTTAACATGTTGCTAGAATGGCATCAACGTGTTAAACATGACACTTCCTGTTACCAGTAGGTGGCGCTATTACTATAACTGAATATTCTCATGTAGATGTGTTCAGTACAGAACGCTTATCAAAAGTGTGAAGTTTGGGGCAGATTGGACATTCCATGCCTGAGTTACAGCAAATTCCTATTTAATTGCAATAATAGCATGCTTTAGCACTTAGCTAAGAGTTTGCTAGCATGTTTTAGCATGCTTCTAGTATGTTGTTAGCATGTTTAGCACTTGCTGGCACTTTTTTATATGTTATTAGGAGTCCATAACAGTGTTAAACATGTCACTTCCTGTTGCCAGCAGGTGGCGCTATGACTATAACTGAATATGAGCATGGTCATGTGTTCAGGACAGAACTCTTATCAAACGTGTGAAGTTTGGGGCAGATTGGACATTCCATGCCTGAGTTACAACAACTTCCTGTTTCATGGCGAAACATCGAAATTTATCAGGCCGCCGAGGACCCGCCCTTTGACGAAAACTCAAGATCTTCGCAATTTAACGTCGCAAAGGCCTTAAGATTACACTCACCAAATTTGAAGATGATCAGATTAAAACTGTAGGAGGAGTTCGTTAAAGTACGAGGCCTGAAAATGGCAAAAACTGCACAAAAATCTGAGAGGAAGTTCAAAATGGCTGACTTCCTGTTGTGTTTAGGGCTATGCTCCAAGAGACTTTTTTGTAGGTATTAGGTCATTACATGTATGTACCGAATTTCGTGCACGTACGTGGAACGTTGCGGGAGGCGCACTCCGTTGAAATTTTATAGGTGGCGCTATCGAGCCATTTTGCCCCGTCCAATTCTGAAACCTATATCAGATGTAAATTTTCGCCAGTTCTGATGCGTGTGCAAAGTTTTGTGAGTTTTCGAGCATGTTTAGGCCCTCAAAAATGCAATTAAATGCGGAGAAGAATAATAATAATAATAATAAACAGAGCAATTCCAAGAGGGTCCTCACACCATCGGTGCTCGGGCCCTAATTAAAGCTGCAAGCAGCGATGAAAGGGCCCTCGCACCCGTGCCATCAACACTCAATGGCTTTAGGAAGACAGAGCATGGTTGGGAAATGTACATTTAAGGAGGTATATATAGTAAGAGTATGTCAAAGTAAGTTACAAAATGTTTTGTATAATGGTGATAATAGCATGCTTCATGACTCAGCTAAGTGTTGCTAGCATGTTTAGTCTGTTTCTAGCATGCTTAGTACACAATAATTATGTGGTTAGTACTGCATTACTGTGTTAACCATGTCAGTTTCTGTTGCCAGTAGGTGGCGTTATGACTATAACTGAATATGAGCATGGATGTGTGTTCAGGACAGAACTCTTATCAAACGTGTGAAGTTTGGTGCAAATTGGACATTGCCTTCTTGAGTAACAACAAAGTCATGTTTCATTGAATTAGCATTCTTTAGCACTTAGCTAAGCATTGTTAGCATGTTTTAACATGTTTCTAGCATGTTTAGAACTCAATGGCATTTTTAACATGTTGCTAGAACGGCATCAATGTGTTAAACATGTCACTTCCTGTTGCCAGTAGGTGGCGCTATTACTATAACTGAACATTCTCATGTAGATGTGTTCAGGCCATGACTCTTATTAAAAGTGTGAAGTTTGGGGCAGATTGGACATTCCATGCCTGAGTTACAGCAAATTCCTATTTAATTGCAATAATAGCATGCTTTAGCACTTAGCTAAGAGTTTGCTAGCATGTTTTAGCATGTTTCTAGTATGTTGTTAGCATGTTTAACACTTGCTGGCACTTTTTTATATGTTATTAGGAGTCCATAACAGTGTTAAACATGTCACTTCCTGTTGCCAGCAGGTGACGCTATGACTGTAACTGAATATAAGCATGGTCATGTGTTCAGGACAGAACGCTTATCAAAAGTGTGAAGTTTGGGGCAGATTGGACATTCCATGCCTGAGTTACAGCAAATTCATATTTAATTGCAGTAATATCATTCTTTAGCACTTAGTTAAGTGTTTGCTAGTATGTTTTAGCATTTCTCTAGTATGTTGGTAGGATGTTTAGCACCTACTGGCATTTTTTTATATGTTATTAGGAGTCATGAACAGTGTTAAACGTCACTTCCTGTTGCCAGCAGGTGGCGCTATGACTATAACTAAATATGAGCATGGACATGTGTTCAAGAGATAACTCTTATCAAACGTGTGAAGTTTGGGGTAGATTGTACATTGCCTTCTTGAGTAACAACAAAGTCCTGTTTCATTGAATTAGCATGCTTTAGCACTTAGGTAAGTATTGCTAGCATGTTTTAATATGTTTCTAGCATGTTTAGAACTCAATGGCATTTTTAACATGTTGCTAGAACGGCATCAACGTGTTAAACATGTCACTTCCTGTTGCCAGTAGGTGGCGCTATTACTATAACTGAATTTGAGCATAGACATGTGTTCAGGCCATGATTCTTATCAAACGTGTGAAGTTTGGGGTAGATTGGACATTCCATGCCTGAGTTACAGCAAATTCCTATTTAATTGCAGTAATAGCATGCTTTAGCACTTAGCTAAGTGTTTGCTAGCATGTTTCTAGTATGTTGCTAACCTGTTTAACACTTGCTGGCTCTTTTTTTATATGTTATTAGGAGACCACAACAGTGTTAAACATGTCACTTCCTGTTGACAGCAGGTGGCGCTATTACTATAACTGAATATTCTCATGTAGATGTGTTCAGGCCATGACTCTTATCAAACGTGTGAAGTTTGGGGCAGATTGGACATTCCATGCCTGAGTTACAGCAAGTTCCTATTTAATTGCAATAATAGCATGCTTTAGCACTTAGCTAAGAGTTTGCTAGCATGTTTTAGCATGCTTCTAGTATGTTGTTAGCATGTTTAGCACTTGCTGGCACTTTTTTATATGTTATTAGGAGTCCATAACAGTGTTAAACATGTCACTTCCTGTTGCCAGCAGGTGGCGCTATGACTATAACTGAATATGAGCATGGTCATGTGTTCAGGACAGAACGCTTATCAAACGTGTGAAGTTTGGGGCAGATTGGACATTCCATGCCTGAGTTACAGCAACTTCCTGTTTCATGGCGAAACATCGAAATTTGTCAGGCCGCCGAGGACCCGCCCTTCGACGAAAACTCAAGATCTTCGCAATTTAACGTCGCAAAGGCCTTAAGATTACACTCACCAAATTTGAAGATGATCAGATTAAAACTGTAGGAGGAGTTCGTTAAAGTACGAGGCCTGAAAATGGCAAAAACTGCACAAAAATCTGAGAGGAAGTTCAAAATGGCTGACTTCCTGTTGTGTTTAGGGCTATGCTCCAAGAGACTTTTTTGTAGGTATTAGGTCATTACATGTATGTACCGAATTTTGTGCACGTACGTGGAACGTTGCGGGAGGCGCACTCCGTTGAACTTTTATAGGTGGCGCTATCGAGCCATTTTGCCCCGTCCAATTCTGAAACCTATATCAGATGTAAATTTTCGCCAGTTCTGACGCGTGTGCAAAGTTTTGTGAGTTTTCGAGCATGTTTAGGCCCTCAAAAATGCAATTAAATGCGGAGAAGAATAATAATAATAATAATAAACAGAGCAATTCCAAGAGGGTCCTCACACCATCGGTGCTCGGGCCCTAATAATAATAATAATAAACAGAGCAATTCCAAGAGGGTCCTCACACCATCGGTGCTCGGGCCCTAATAAACAGAGCAATTCCAAGAGGGTCCTCACACCATCGGTGCTCGGGCCCTAATAATTAAAGCTGCAAGCAGCGATGGAAAGGGCCCTCGCACCCCTGCCACCGCCACCCGGCGCCTTTAGGAAATGCCTTAAGATTACACTCACCAAATTTGAAGAGGATCAGATCATAACTGTAGGAGGAGTTTGTTAAAGTACAACATCAGGAAATGGCAAAAACTGCCCAAAATCTGAGAGGAAGTTCAAAATAGCTGACTTCCTGTTGTGTTTAGGGCTACGCGCCAGGAGACTTTTTTGTAGGTATTGGGTCTTTACATGTATGTACCAAATTTCATACCTGTACGTGAAACCAGGAGCCGGGGCAAAATATAGGGGCAATAAGTAAGCCATTTTGCCCCACCCAATTTTGAAAACCACATCACACGTAAATTTTCACCACTTCTGAAGCATGTGCAAAGTTTCATGATTTTTCGAGCACGTTTTGTATTTGCCACACTTCCTGCTACCAGCAGGTGGCGCTATTGCTATAACCATAATGAGCATGGTCATGTGTTCAGGACAGGACTCTTATCAAACATGTGAAGTTTGGGGCAGATTGAAAAATGTATGGCTGAGTTACTGCAGGCTGTCTGTGGTTGCCTAGCAACATCGGAACTGCAAGCAACATTATTATTGAACTTATCTGATCATGCATATATCACCAAAAGGCCGAAATTGGGTGAACGTTTGTCAGGCCGCCGAGGGCACACCCTTCGACGAAAACTCAAGATCTTCGCAATTTAACGTCGCAAAGGCCTTCAGATTACACTCACCAAATTTGAAGAGGATCAGATCAAAACTGTAGGAGGAGTTCGTTAAAGTACAACATCAGGAAATTACGAAAAATGCCCAAAATCTAGGAGGAAGTTCAGAATAGCTCACTTCCTGTTGTGTTTAGGGCTATGCTCCAAGAGACTTTTTTGTAGGTATTGGGTCATTACATGTATGTACCAAATTTCATACCTGTAAGTGAAACCAGGAGCCGGGGCAAAATGTGGGGGCAATAATTTACAGAATTTGCCCCCCCCAATTCTGAAAACCATATCACACGTAAATTTTCACCACTTCTGAAGCGTGTGCAAAGTTTCATGAGTTTTCGAGCATGTTTAGGCCCTCTAAAAAGCGATTCACTTTGGAGAAGAATAATAATAATAATAAACGGAGCAAAAACAATAGGGTCCTCTCACCATCGGTGCTCGGGCCCTAATAATAATAATAATAATAATAATAAACAGAGCAATTCCAAGAGGGTCCTCACTCCATCGGTGCTCGGGCCCTAATTAAAGCTGCAAGCAGCGATGAAAGGGCCCTCGCACCCGTGCCATCAACACTCGGTGGCTTTAGGAAGACAGAGCATGGTTGGGAAATGTACATTTAAGGAGGTATATATAGTAAGAGTATGTCAAAGTAAGTTACAAAATGTTTTGTATAATGGTGATAATAGCATGCTTCATGACTCAGCTAAGTGTTGCTAGCATGTTTAGTCTGTTTCTAGCATGCTTAGTACACAATAATTATGTGGTTAGTACTGCATTACTGTGTTAACCATGTCAGTTTCTGTTGCCAGTATGTGGCGTTATGACTATAACTGAATATGAGCATGGATGTGTGTTCAGGACAGAACTCTTATCAAACGTCTGAAGTTTGGTGCAAATTGGACATTGCCTTCTTGAGTAACAACAAAGTCATGTTTCATTGAATTAGCATTCTTTAGCACTTAGCTAAGCATTGTTAGCATGTTTTAACATGTTTCTAGCATGTTTAGAACTCAATGGCATTTTTAACATGTTGCTAGAACGGCATCAACGTGTTAAACATGTCACTTCCTGTTGCCAGTAGGTGGCGCTATTACTATAACTGAACATTCTCATGTAGATGTGTTCAGGCCATGACTCTTATCAAAAGTGTGAAGTTTGGGGCAGATTGGACATTCCATGCCTGAGTTACAGCAAATTCCTATTTAATTGCAATAATAGCATGCTTTAACACTTAGCTAAGAGTTTGCTAGCATGTTTTAGCATGTTTCTAGTATGTTGATAGCATGTTTAACACTTGCTGGCACTTTTTTATATGTTATTAGGAGTCCATAACAGTGTTAAACATGTCACTTCCTGTTGCCAGCAGGTGGCGCTATGACTGTAACTGAATATAAGCATGGTCATGTGTTCAGGACAGAACACTTATCAAAAGTGTGAAGTTTGGGGCAGATTGGATATTCCATGCCTGAGTTACAGCAAATTCATATTTAATTGCAGTAATATCATTCTTTAGCATTTAGCTAAGTGTTTGCTAGTATGTTTTAGCATGTCTCTAGTATGTTGGTAGGATGTTTAGCACCTACTGGCAGTTTTTTATATGTTATTAGGAGTCCACAGCAGTGTTAAACATGTCACTTCCTGTTGCCAGCAGGTGGCGCTATGACTATAACTAAATATGAGCATGGACATGTGTTCAAGAGATAACTCTTATCAAACGTGTGAAGTTTGGGGTAGATTGTACATTGCCTTCTTGAGTAACAACAAAGTCCTGTTTCATTGAATTAGCATGCTTTAGCACTTAGCTAAGTATTGCTAGCATGTTTTAACATGTTTCTAGCATGTTTAGAACTCAATGGCATTTTTAACATGTTGCTAGAACGTAGGGCTGGGCGATATGGAGCAAAAAATATATCTCGATATATTTTGCTATATCTCGATATACGATATATATCTCGATATCTTTACAGGAAAAATAACCCCCCAAAAACTACTGCAAAAACAAATATGCCAAATACCACAAAGTCTTTTTTTATTGACGTGCAAATAGGTAGGCAGTTCATGTAGGAACAAAGTGTTTCTGCGACATTTAAAAAAAAAAAAAAAAAAAAATCCCTGTATACAAAAATAATAATTTAACTGTAAAATAAAGGAAGAAATAATACATATTGCACTATTTTAAATAAACCTGTATAGAAATATCATTACTAATTTTGGCAAATAAATAAAAAAATGCCATATATCCCCCAAAAACTGCACAACTGTAGAGTAAAACATTAATAATAAAAAAAAGTGATACTAATGCATCTAAAAATTGACATGATTATTACAAAATCACACTGTCTGGGGCCTCTGGAGAACTTAGAACAACTGCTAGCATAAAGTTTAAGGTAAAAATAACTGCCATTAAATTACAGTATCTTACTACTATGCAATTAGATAAACTGTTCATTCATTACATCGCTTTACCTCTGTCTTTATCCACCTTTATCCTCTTCTTTTTGGCACTGTATCTATAGCAGAATAGGTAGGCTAATGCTAATTTATAATGTGTCATGTAAATTCGGCCATCCGTCACAATCAGGAAACTTTCACCGTGTCTAGACCTGGCGCGAGCTGCCAGGCCCGTTTCTACAGGGGAGCATGTTAAGTGTGAGTGTGTTAAGCGCCCTCAAACAAAAGCAATGCGGCGAGAGGCGACGTTACACAAAAAATTACCAACAACAACTGATCGCGCGCGCGCGCTGTTTCTGACGCACTTCAAGCACTCGCTGGGCGGGGAAAGATTGATGTGCCTGACCGGACTCGGGGGACTTGGTTGAATGAGACAACACGCGAGGGGAGGGGGAACAAAAGCAAGGAGGCGGAGGAGGGCGGGGGCGAGCACAGCACAGAGAAGGCAAACAAGCAAAGTGGCGAAATCAGAATTAAATATAAACAATATATCGATATATACGATATGTCAAAATCCATATCGAGTTTAAAAAATATCTCGATATATCGTAAATATCGAGATATCGCCCACCCCTACTAGAACGGCATCAACGTGTTAAACATGTCACTTCCTGTTGCCAGTAGGAGGCGCTATTACTATAACTGAATTTGAGCATAGACATGTGTTCAGGCCATGATTCTTATCAAACGTGTTAAGTTTGGGGCAGATTGGACATTCCATGCCTGAGTTACAGCAAATTCCTATTTAATTGCAGTAATAGCATGCTTTAGCACTTAGCTAAGTATTGCTAGCATGTTTTAACATGTTTCTAGCATGTTTAGAAGTCAATGGCATTTTTAACATGTTGCTAGAATGGCATCAACGTGTTAAACATGACACTTCCTGTTACCAGTAGGTGGCGCTATTACTATAACTGAATATTCTCATGTAGATGTGTTCAGGACAGAACCCTTATCAAAAGTGTGAAGTTTGATAGCCTATTATAGCCATCCAAATGAAGTAGTTCAACTTTTTCTGATAATTACTGATCTAGAGAGTCCAGAGAATTGTACTGCACTAGTTTTGAACATTATTATATGAAAATTATATGATCATAGATGGAAAAGACCATTTACAGCCAATAAAGGCAATTTACCATAGGAAATATATGGTTTTACAGCTTTTTAAAAGTTATAGCTATACCTATCGTCCGATCTCCATGAAATTTTGCATGGTTATTAATGATGTTATGTCACATATGCTCACCAATTTTTGTGAAGTTCTGAGTTTTCATTTAGGATTTATAGGCTTTTTAATGCATTTTGCCACGCCCATTTTATAAATGACCCTATTACAGCCATACAAATACAAAAGTTCAATGTTTTTTTGATAATTATTGATCTAGAGAGTCCAGAGAATTGTCCTAGACTGGTCTGGTTCCGATCGGGCGAAAAACCAGGGACTAGTTCGCAAAAGTAGGTTTTTAACATATTCATGAATATTTAATGAACTGTTTGATTGACAGCAATGGTTCTAGAGGCAAAGTTGTTCAGCATGAGCAGATCTATCAGATTTGTGACAATATGTGTAACACCACGTGATTACAGAGCCATAAAACTCGTTAGCGCCAACTAGTGGCCGATTTCTTTCAAAATTCTTACAGACCTCTAGGGCCATGAGACAAACATGCCCATCGAGTTTCGTTCCGATCGGCCTCCGTTAACCTTATCTAATAGGTGCTCAACTTCATTGGCCAATGGCGGCCATGTTTTTTGAGATACGCCAATGTCCTCATAGACATACATGACACCTTGGACCAAGACACTGCATACCAATTTTCAAGTCAATCGGACTAACGGTCAGGTGGTTATAGCCCTTTTCATGTTTTTTTCATGTTATAGCGCCACCTAGTGTTCAATCGCCGCAATTTTTTTACTGTGACCCCAGACTGAACCCATACACATGCGTACCGAGTTTGGTGAAGATATCTTATTTACTTTTTAAGTAAAATAGGCTCCTCCCACAACGTTTATTTTGCGCCCCCTAGCGACCATGAATCAAAATTTCACATTTTTTTCGATAATTATTGATCTTCAGACTCCAGAGAACATTTCTGCACTGGTTTGGTTCCGATCGGACGAAAAACCACGGACTAGTTCGCAAAAGTAGATTTTTGACAAAATTCAAAATGGCGGAAAATCTATCATGACGGAAATGAAATCGGAGATATACGTTTTGTTCGTCAGGCGTCCAGCTTTCCAATGATATAAGACACTTGAGTCTACGACATACGGTCTAGGAGTTATGAGCAGTTTCGCGCTTTTGGTCGCTATAGCGCCACCTATGGGCCAATCGGGGTCATAATCTCTGAACCTCTCCTCGATTTTTGTACTACCATCTGGCAAAGTTTCAATGCTCTAGCCCCTACGGTTTGGGCTGCACGATGCCAGTGCCGTCGCTGGTGGGGTGCGAGGCCCTGTGCGAAATTGAAATGCGAGGCCCTGCTCTTTGATGTGTATGCTCAATTGCGCATGAATTACAGTCACACGGACGTAGCTGTTCTAATTCTTTTGCACGCATAATCTTGCTGCAATACGTTTTTATCAAGTAGAATAATACAGCATAATCATGCACATAGTCTCAGCTATGACTTTTTGCTATGTATTTCAGAGGGGAAAAAAATCAACTGTGCAACCACGAATGGCTTTACATCAAGTCAGGTCGAGAATTCGCCTATTTAGCTCTTATGTGTCTTAATGGTCCAGTGGTAGAACTTTCACCTACCATGTCAGAGGGTTGTAGGTTCGAATCCACTGTCGTATGGTTTTATTTTTCTCGTAAAACGTTTTTTTTTTTTTTCTCATCAAAACCGATTATGTTAATCAGTGGTTGTATATCAAGCAGGGACACATTTGTGTGCATTATGTTAGAGTATCCACAACGGATTGAAGCGCGCGTCCAAATGAAGACAGTGCGGCGTGTGCGCAAGCCACACGAGAAAACACTGTATCCGCGCCTCTGATCGCAGCGGCAACGAGCACTTTGATCACTTGATTTAAAAAACACATTTCAGCGCTAGATCTTCTCTTATTTAAAAAAAAAAACGAACGAAATGAATGATTTGCCAGTTAACTGGATATGTTTTATTTATTTGTAGAATTGTTACATTCGTGACGCAAGATGTTTTAAAAAGTGGTGAAAAAAAACAAACAAAAAAAAAACAGCAGGATTGCGAGGCCCCCTATTGGCGCGAGGCCCTGTGCGGTTGCACAGTTCGCACAGCCTATGCGACGGCTCTGCACGATGCGTTTTACGGCAGAAGAATAATAATAATAATAATAATTAAAGCTGCAAGCAGCATTTATCGGGGTTCAAGCAGTTAAGGCCTTTAAGGCATTTAAGCACAAAAGCATCAAAAGTTATTAAGATTTATTTAGCAAGCATGTAACCACTGACATAATAGATGGAAAAGACCATTTACAGCCAATACAGGCAATTTGCCATGGGATATATATGGTTTTAAAGCTTTTTAACAGTTATAGCGCCACCTATGGTCCGATCTCCATAAAATTGTTTACTGTGACCTCAAATTGAACCCATACACATGTGTACTGAGTTTGGTGAAGATATCTCATTTACTTCTTGAGTTATAGCCATTTGAGTAAAATAGGCTCCTCCCACAACGATTTGCCACATTCTAGAATTATTTAATATGATTCTAGCATGATTTACTATCATATACCATGTTCCAGAATGATTTATTAGGATTCTAGCATGATTTACCTTGATACACCTCATTTCAGTATTATTTACTATGATTTACAATGTTTCTAGCATGATTAACCACATTACTAGCAATTATGTGAAGTGTCAGTGCAAATGAGGTGATGAACACTGACAAAATATTATTGTGTTATAATAGTTAGTTATATACGTGATTTTTAGTGTGTGTCCAAGTATGAATGCAAAAGCACATGTAAAATATTTCATTATTAAGTAGAATGGCCAGCAGAGGGCACTAGAAGACCACTTATTGGCTCACTTTCACTTTAAACCAGTTTTCTGCACTAAAGCAAACCAGTTTTTCCATGTTAACTCAATGCATGCTTACACACACACACACACACACACACACACACACACACACAAACACACACACACACACACACACACACACACACAAACACACACACACACACACACACACACACACACACACACACATACACACACAGCATAGTTAACCATGATTTACCATGATATACCACGTTCTAGTATTATTTACCAGGAGATAAACGACAATCTAGTATTATTTACTTTGATTTACCATGTTTCTAGCCTGATTTATCACATTACTAGCAATTATTTGAAGTGTCAGTGCAAATAAAGTGATTAACACTGTCAAAATATGATTGTGTTATAATAGTTATTGCTATATAAGTGATTTTTTTAGTGTGTATTCAAGTATGAATGCAAGCACATGTTGAAATATTTCATTAATAAGTAGAATGGCCAGCAGAGGGCAGTAGAAGACCACTTATTGGCTCACTTTCACTTTAAACCAGTTTTCTGCACTAAAGCAAACCAGTTTATCCATGTTAACTCAATGCATGCTTACACACACACACACACACACACACACACACACACACACACACACACACACACACACACACAGCATAGTTAACCATGATTTACCATGATTTACCACATTACTAGCAATTATTTGAAGTGTCAGTGCAAATAAAGTGATTAACACTGACAAAATATGATTATGTTATAATAGTTATTGCTATATAAGTGATTTTTAGTGTGTATTCAAGTATAAATGCAAGCACATGTGGAAAAATTTAATTAATAAGTAGAATGGCCAACAGAGGGCAGTAGAAGACCACTTATTGGCTCACTTTCACTTTAAACCTCATGATTTTGACCAGTTTTCTGCACTAAAGCAAACCAGTGTTTCCATGTTAACTCAATAATGCATACTTGCTACATATGCTACACACAATAATGCTACACACACACACACACACACACACACACACACACACACACACACACACACACACAAATGTTTCAGTGATATTGGTGTCACATTCACCTTCATCACATTCACCTTCTGTCTTCATCACATTCACCATCTGTCGTCATCACCTGCACCTGCTCCTCATCACCCTCCTCATCATCACCTGCTCCTCATCATCATAACCGTCACCTGTTGTCCTTGTCTTGATCTGTGTATTTAAGTTCCCCTCTCATCCATTATCATTGTCGGTTATTGTTTGTGCACTAGCACTCTGTTATGTTTGTTTTCATGTTGGAAAATAAAACCTTTGTTATATTTGTACCACACACACACACACACACACACACACACACACACCATAATTTATCATGATTTACCATGGCTGATACCAATACCAATATGAGAAAATGACTATTTTAAACAGCAGGGGGCAGTAAAATACCACTTATTGGCTTAACATGCCATTAATTCATATCATTTTCACCTTTTTAACTGTTATAGAGGCAAATTTTGTCCGATCTGTCTGAAAATTTTCATGCTTGTTCAGGGTGATATTTCACACGTTCTGACTTGTTTTTAAGAAGGTCTGAGCATTGATTAAAGAGATATAGGCTTTCGGGGACACTTGGTAAAGGCCAGATTTTGAAGTGAACCTATTATAGCTATCCAAATGAAGTAGTTCAACTTTTTCTGACAATTATTGATCTAGTGAGTCCAGAGAATTGTATTGCACTAGTTTTGAACATTATGATATGAAAATTATATGATCAGAGATGGAAAAGACCATTTACAGCCAATACAGGCAGTTTACCATAGGAAATATATGATTTTAAAGCTTTTTAACAGTTATAGCGCCACCTATCGTCCGATCTCCATAGAATTTTTCATGCTTGTTAATGATGTTATGTCACATATGCTGACCAATTTTTGTGAAGTTCTGAGTTTTTATTTAGGATTTATAGGCTTTTTAATGTATTTTGACACGCCCATTTTATAAATTACCCTATTACAGCCATCCAAATGCAAAAGTTCAACTTTTTTTTGATAATTATTGATCTAGAGAGTCCAGAGAATTGTCCTAGACTGGTCTGGTTCCGATCGGGCAAAAAACCTAGGACTAGTTCGCAAAAGTAGGTTTTTAACATATTAATGAATAATTAATGAACAGTTTGATTGACAGCAATGGTTCTTGAGGCAAAGTTGTTCAGGATGAGGAGATCTATCAAATGATATGCATATTGTGTGGATATTTGTAACACCACGTGATTACAGAGCCGTAAAACTCGTTAGCGCCAACTAGTGGCCGATTTCTTTCAAAATTCTTACAGACCTTTAGGGCCATGAGCCGAACATGCCCATTGAGTTTCGTTCCGATCGGCCTCCGTTAACCTTGTCTAATAGGTGCTCAAACTTCGTTGGCCAATGGCGGCCATGTTTTTTGAGATACGCCAATGTCCTCATACACATACATGGCACCTTGGACCAAGACACTGCATACCAATTTTCAAGTCAATCGGACTAACGGTCAGGTGGTTATAGCCTGTTTTATGTTTTTTTCATTTTATAGCGCCACCATGAGGCCAATCGTCGCGATTTTTTTACTGTGACCCCAGAGTAAGCTCATACACATGTGTACCAAGTTTGGTGAAGATAACTCATTTACATCGGGAGTTATAGCCATTTTAGTAAAATAGGCCCCTCCCACAACGTACGTTTTTGCGCCCCTTAGCGACCGTGAATCGAAATTTCCACTTTTTTTCGATAATTATTGATATTCAGTCTCCAGAGAACATTTCTGCACTAGTTTGGTTCCAATCGGGCAAAAAACCAGGGACTAGTTCGCAAAAGTAGATTTTTGACAAAATTCAAAATGGCGGAAAATCTATCATGGCGGAAATGAAATCGGAGATATACGTTTTGTTCGTCAGGCGTCCAGCTTTCCAATGATATAAGACACTTGAGTCTACGACATACGGTCTAGGAGTTATGAGCAGTTTCGCGCTTTTGGTTGTTATAGCGCCACCTATGGGCCAATCGGGGTCATAATCTCTGAACCTTTCCTCGATTTTTGTACTACCATCTGTCAAAGTTTCAAAGTTCCAGCTCTTACGGTTTGGGCTGCACGATGCGTTTTACGGCGGAATAATAATAATAATAATAATTAAAGCTGCAAGCAGCATTTATCGGGGTTCAAGCAGTTAAAGCCTTTTAAGCATTTAAGCACAAAAGCATCAAAAGTTAAGATTTATTTAGCAAGCATGTAACCACGGACATAATAGATGGAAAAGACCATTTACAGCCAATACAGGCAGTTTACCATGGGATATATATGGTTTTAAAGCTTTTTAACAGTTATAGCGCCACCTATGGTCCGATCTCCATAGAATTGTTTACTGTGACCTCAAATTGAACCCATACACATGTGTACTGAGTTTGGTGAAGATATCTCATTTACTTCTTGAGTTATAGCCATTTTAGTAAAATAGGCTCCTCCCACAACAATTTAGCACATTCTAGTATTATTTACTATGATTCTAGCATGATTTGCCATATTCTAGCATAATTTACCATGATATACTACATTCTAGTATGATTTACCATTGTTTACTGTGATTCTAGCATGGATTACCATAGTTTATCATGATTTATCATAGTTTACCATGATTTACCCTGTTCTAGCATAGTTTACCATGATTTACCATGTTCTAGCATGATTTACCATGATATACCACATTCTAACATGATTTACCATAGTTTATTATGATTTATCATGGCTTACCATGATTTACCCTGTTCTAGCATAGTTTACCATGATTTACCATGTTCTAGCATGATGTACCATGATATACTATGTTCTAGAATGATGTACCAGGATTGTAGTATGATTTACCTTGATACACCACATTCAAGTATCATTTATTGATTTACCATGTTTTTAGTGTGATTTAACCATGATTTACCACATTGCTAGCAATTATGTGAAGTATCAGTAAAAATGAAGTGATAAACTCTGACAAAATATGATTGTGCTACAATAGTAATTGTTATATAAGTGATTTTTTAGTGTTTTATTGTTATATAAGTGATTTTTAGTGTCTAATGAATGCAAAAGCATATGTGGGTAGACATTAATAAGTAGAATGGCCAGCAGAGGGCAGTAGAAGACCACATATTGGCTCACTTTCACTTTAAACTTCTTGATTTTCACCATTTTTCTGCACTAAAGCAAACCAGTTTTTCCATTTTAAATCCATAATGCATGTTAACACACACACACACACACACACACACACACACACACACACACACACACACAAGACAAATGTTGTTTTTTCAATGCTATTGGGATATGTCATTATGAAAATATATTTGAATGGTCTATAAACATTTCACAAAGTCTTTGTAAGCTATTAATCAGATCATTCAGAATTTATTCAGAAACCTAAGACTACACACACACATTATATTGTAGATACAGACATTTGAAATATATGATGTGATCAAACTGTCAATACTAATAATTTAACAGATGGATTTTTGACTAAATGTAATTGTAAATGTTAAAATAGTGATTTTATAAAGTCTAAATATAAATTATAGAACAATATGACAACATGACTATTTTAAACAGCAGGGGGCAGTAAAATACCACTTCTTGGCTTAATATGTCATTATATTCATATCATTTTCACCTTTTTAACTGTTATAGAGGCAAATTTTGTCAGATCTGTCTGAAAATTTTCATGCATGTTCAGAGTGATATTTCACATGTTCTGACTTGTTTTTAAGAAGGTTTGAACATTCATTAAAGAGATATAGGCTTTCGGGGACACTTGGTAAAGGCCACATTTTGAAGTGAACCTATTATAGCTATCCAAATGAAGTAGTTCAACTTTTTCTGACAATTATTGTTCTAGTGAGTCCAGAGAATTGTATTGCACTAGTTTTTAACATTATGATATGAAAATTATATATTCAGAGATGGAAAAGACCATTTACAGTCAATACAGGCAGTTTACCATAGGAAATATATGGTTTTAAAGATTTTTAACAGTTATAGCGCCACCTATCGTCCGATCTCCATGAAATTTTGCATGCTTGTTAATGATGTTATGTCACATAAGTTCACCAATTTTTGTGAAGTTCTGGGTTTTTATTTAGGATTTATAGGCTTTTTAATGTATTTTTCCATGCCCATTTTATAAATGATCCTATTACAGCCATCCAAATGCAAAAGTTCAACTTTTTTTTGATAATTATTGATCTAGAGAGTCCAGAGAATTGTCCTAGACTGGTCTGGTTCCGATCGGGCAAAAAACCTAGGACTAGTTCGCAAAAGTAGGTTTTAGACATATTCATGAATATTTAATGAACGGTTTGATTGACAGAAATGGTTCTTGAGGCAAAGTTGTTCAGCATGAGCAGATATATCAAATGATATGCTTTTTGTGACGATAAGTGTAACACCACGTGATTACAGAGCCAAAAAACTCGTTAGCGCCAACTAGTGGCCGATTTCTTTCAAAATTCTTACAGACCTCTAGGGCCATGAGTCGAACATGCCCATCGAGTTTCGTTCCGATCGGCCTCCGTTAACCTTGTCTAATAGGTGCTCAACTTCATTGGCCAATGGCGGCCATGTTTTTTGAGATACGCCAATGTCCTCATAGACATACATGGCACCTTGGACCAAGACACTGCATACCAATTTTCAAGTCAATCGGACTAACGGTCAGGTGGTTATAGCCCTTTTCATGTTTTTTTCATGTTATAGCGCCACCTAGTGTTCAATCGTCGCGATTTTTTTACTGTGACCCCAGAATGAACCCATACACATGTGTACCGAGTTTGGTGAAGCTATCTTATTTACTTTTTAAGTTATAGCCATTTTAGTAAAATAGGCTCCTCCCACAACGATTATTTTGCGCCCCCTAGCGTCCATGAATCGAAATTTCAACATTTTTTCGATAATTATTGATCTTCAGACTCCAGAGAACATTTCTGCACTGGTTTGGCTCCGATCGGGCAAAAAACCAGGGACTAGTTCGCAAAAGTAGATTTTCGACAAAATTCAAAATGGCGGAAAATCTATCATGACGGAAATGAAATCGGAGATATACGTTTTGTTCGTCAGGCGTCCAGCTTTCCAATGATATAAGACACTTGAGTCTGCGACATACGGTCTAGGAGTTATGAGCAGTTTCGCGCTTTTGGTTGCTATAGCGCCACCTATGGGCCAATCGGGGTCATAATCTCTGAACCTCTCCTCGATTTTTGTACTACCATCTGGCAAAGTTTCAATGCTCTAGCCCTTACGGTTTGGGCTGCACGATGCGTTTTACGGCAGAAGAATAATAATAATAATAATAAAAATCAGTACAATTACAATAGGGTTTCAGCACTTCGTGCTTGAACCCCTAATAAAAATCAGTACAATTACAATAGGTGTTCAGCACTTCGTGCTTGAACCCCTAATAAAAATCCTTACAATAACAATAGGGTTTCAGCACTTCGTGCTTGAACCCCTAATAAAAATCAGCACAATTACAATAGGGTTTCAGCACTTCGTGCTTGAACCCCTAATAATAATAATAATAAAAATCAGCACAAATACAATAGGGTTTCAGCACTTCGTGCTTGAACCCCTAATAATAATAATAATAATAAAAATCAGCACAATTACAATAGGGTTTCAGCACTTCGTGCTTGAACCCCTAATCAGTACAATTACAATAGGGTTTCAGCACTTCGTGCTTGAACCCCTAATAATAATAAAAATCAGTACAATTACAATAGGGTTTCAGCACTTCGTGCTTGAACCCCTAATTAAAGCTGCAAGCAGCATTTATCGGGGTTCAAGCAGTTAAGGCCTTTAAGGCATTTAAGCACAAAAGCATCAAAAGTTATTAAGATTTATTTAATAAGCATGTAACCACTGACATAATAGATGGAAAAGACCATTTACAGCCAATACAGGCAATTTACCATGTGATATATATGGTTTTAAAGCTTTTTAACAGTTATAGCGCCACCTATGGTCCGATCTCCATAGAATTGTTTACTGTGACCTCAAATTGAACCCATACACATGTGTACTGAGTTTGGTGAAGATATCTCATTTACTTCTTGAGTTATAGCCATTTTAGTAAAATAGGCTCCTCCCACAACAATTTAGCACATTCTAGTATTATTTACTATGATTCTAGCATGATTTGCCATATTCTAGCATAATTTACCATGATATACTACATTCTAGTATGATTTACCATTGTTTACTGTGATTCTAGCATGGATTACCATAGTTTATCATGATTTATCATAGTTTACCATGATTTATCGTAGTTTACCATGATTTACCCTGTTCTAGCATAGTTTACCATGATTTACCAAGTTCTAGCATGATTTACCATGATATACCACATTCTAACATGATTTACCATAGTTTATTATGATTTATCATGGCTTACCATGATTTACCCTGTTCTAGCATAGTTTACCATGATTTACCATGTTCTAGCATGATGTACCATGATATACCATGTTCTAGAATGATGTACCAGGATTGTAGTATGATTTACCTTGATACACCACATTCTAGTATTATTTATTATGATTTAGCATGTTTTTAGTGTGATTTACCATGATTTACCACATTGCTAGCAATTATGTGAAGTATCAGTAAAAATGAAGTGATAAACTCTGACAAAATATGATTGTGCTACAATAGTAATTGTTATATAAGTGATTTTTAGTGTTTTATTGTTATATAAGTGATTTTTAGTGTCTAATGAATGCAAAAGCATATGTGAGTAGACTTCATTAATAAGTAGAATGGCCAGCAGAGGGCAGTAGAAGACCACATATTGGCTCACTTTCACTTTAAACTTCTTGATTTTCACCATTTTTCTGCACTAAAGCAAACCAGTTTTTCCATTTTAACTCCATAATGCATGTTTACACACACACACACACACACACACACACACACACACAAAGACAAATGTTGTTGTTGTTATTTCAATGCTATTGGTATATGTCATTATGAAAATATATTTGAATGGTCTATAAACATTTCACAAAGTCTTTGCAAGCTATTAATCAGATGATTCAGAATTTATTCAGAAACCTAAGACTACACACACACATTATGTTGTAGATGCAGACATTTGAAATGTATGATGTGATCAAACTGTCAATACTAATACTTTAACAGATGGATTTTGACTAAATGTAATTGTAAATGTTAAAATAGTGATTTTATAAAGTCTAAATATAAATTATAGAACAATATGACAAAATGACTATTTTGAACAGCAGGGGGCAGTAAAATACCACTTATTGGCTTAACATGCCATTATAATCATATCATTTTCACCTTTTTAACTGTTATAGAGGCAAATTTTGTCTGATCTGTCTGAAAATTTTCATGCATGTTCAGAGTGATATTTCACATGTTCTGACTTGTTTGTAAGAAGGTCTGAGTCATTCATTAAAGAGATATAGGCTTTCGGGGACACTTGGTAAAGGCCACATTTCGAAGTGAACCTATTATAGCTATCCAAATGAAGTAGTTCAACTTTTTCTGACAATTATTGTTCTAGTGAGTCCAGAGAATTGTACTGCACTAGTTTTTAACATTATGATATGAAAATTATATGATCAGAGATGGAAAAGACCATTTACAGTCAATACAGGCACTTTACCATAGGAAATATATGGTTTTAAAGCTTTTTAACAGTTATAGCGCCACCTATCGTCCGATCTCCATAAAATTTTGCATGCTTGTTAATGATGTTATGTCACATATGCTGACCAATTTTTTGTGAAGTTCTGAGTTTTCATTTATGATTTATAGGCTTTTGAGTGTATTTTGCCACGCCCATTTTATAAATGACCCTATTACAGCCATCCAAATGCAAAAGTTCAACTTTTTTTTGATAATTATTGATCTAGAGAGTCCAGAGAATTGTCCTAGACTGGTCTGGTTCCGATCGGATAAAAAACCTAGGACTAGTTCGCAAAAGTAGGTTTTAGACATATTCGTGAATATTTAATGAACAGTTTGATTGACAGCAATGGTTCTTGAGGCAAAGTTGTTCAGCATGAGCAGATATATCAAATGATATGCATTTTGTTACAATAAGTGTAACACCACGTGATTACAGAGCCAAAAAACTCGTTAGCGCCAACTAGTGGCCGATTTCTTTCAAAATTCTTACAGACCTCTAGGGCCATGAGTCGAACATGCCCATCGAGTTTCGTTCCGATCGGCCTCCGTTAACCTTGTCTAATAGGTGCTCAACTTCATTGGCCAATGGCGGCCATGTTTTTTGAGATACGCCAATGTCCTCATAGACATACATGGCACCTTGGACCAAGACACTGCATACCAATTTTCAAGTCAATCGGACTAACGGCCAGGTGGTTATAGCCCTTTTCATGTTTTTTTCATGTTATAGCGCCACCTAGTGTTCAATCGTCGCGATTTTTTTACTGTGACCCCAGACTGAACCCATACACAGGTGTACCGAGTTTGGTGAAGCTATCTTATTTACTTTTTAAGTTATAGCCATTTTAGTAAAATAGGCTCCTCCCACAACGATTATTTTGCGCCCCCTAGCGACCATGAATCGAAATGTCAATTTTTTTTCGATAATTATTGATCTTCAGACTCCAGAGAACATTTCTGCACTGGTTTGGTTCCGATCGGGCAAAAAACCAGGGACTAGTTCGCAAAAGTAGATTTTCGACAAAATTCAAAATGGCGGAAAATCTATCATGACGGAAATGAAATCGGAGATATACGTTTTGTTCGTCAGGCGTCCAGCTTTCCAATGATATAAGACACTTGAGTCTACGACATACGGTCTAGGAGTTATGAGCAGTTTCGCGCTTTTGGTCGCTATAGCGCCACCTATGGGCCAATCGGGGTCATAATCTCTGAACCTCTCCTCGATTTTTGTACTACCATCTGGCAAAGTTTCAATGCTCTAGCCCTTACGGTTTGGGCTGCACGATGCGTTTTACGGCAGAAGAATAATAATAATTAAAGCTGCAAGCAGCATTTATCGGGGTTCAAGCAGTTAAGGCCTTTAAGGCATTTAAGCACAAAAGTATCAAAAGTTATTAAGATTTATTTAATAAGCATGTAACCACTGACATAATAGATGGAAAAGACCATTTACAGCCAATACAGGCAATTTACCATGTGATATATTTGGTTTTAAAGCTTTTTAACAGTTATAGCGCCACCTATGGTCCGATCTCCATAGAATTGTTTACTGTGACCTCAAATTGAACCCATACACATGTGTACTGAGTTTGGTGAAGATATCTCATTTACTTCTTGAGTTATAGCCATTTTAGTAAAATAGGCTCCTCCCACAACAATTTAGCATATTCTAATATTATTTACTATGATTCTAGCATGATTTGCCATATTCTAGCATAATTTACCATGATATACTACATTCTAGTATGATTTACCATTGTTTACTGTGATTCTAGCATGGATTACCATAGTTTATCATGATTTATCATAGTTTACCATGATTCATCATAGTTTACCATGATTTACCCTGTTCTAGCATAGTTTACCATGATTTACCATGTTCTAGCATGATTTACCATGATATACCACATTCTAACATGATTTACCATGTTCTAGCATGATGTACCATGATATACCATGTTCTAGAATGATGTACCAGGATTGTAGTATGATTTATCTTGATACACCACATTCTAGTATTATTTATTATGATTTACCATGTTTTTAGTGTGATTTACCATGATTTACCACATTGCTAGCAATTATGTGAAGTATCAGTAAAAATGAAGTGATAAACTCTGACAAAATATGATTGTGCTACAATAGTAATTGTTATATAAGTGATTTTTTAGTGTTTTATTGTTATATAAGTGATTTTTAGTGTCTAATGAATGCAAAAGCATAAGTGAGTAGACTTCATTAATAAGTAGAATGGCCAGCAGAGGGCAGGAGAAGACCACATATTGGCTCACTTTCACTTTAAACTTCTTGATTTTCACCATTTTTCTGCACTAAAGCAAACCAGTTTTTCCATTTTAACTCCATAATGCATGTTTACACACACACACACACACACGCACACACACACACACACACACACACACACACACACAAAGACAAATGTTGTTGTTGTTTTTTCAATGCTATTGGGATATGTCATTATGAAAATATATTTGAATGGTCTATAAACATTTCACAAAGTCTTTGCAAGCTATTAATCAGATGATTAACCTAAGACTACACACACACATTATGTTGTAGATGCAGACATTTGAAATGTATGATGTGATCAAACTGTCAATACTAATACTTTAACAGATGGATTTTGACTAAATGTAATTGTAAATGTTAAAATAGTGATTTTATAAAGTCTAAATATAAATTATAGAACAATATGACAAAATGACTATTTTGAACAGCAGGGGGCAGTAAAATACCACTTATTGGCTTAACATGCCATTATAATCATATCATTTTCACCTTTTTAACTGTTATAGAGGCAAATTTTGTCTGATCTGTCTGAAAATTTTCATGCATGTTCAGAGTGATATTTCACATGTTCTGACTTGTTTTTAAGAAGGTCTGAGTCATTCATTAAAGAGATATAGGCTTTCGGGGACACTTGGTAAAGGCTACATTTTGAAGTGAACCTATTATAGCTATCCAAATGAAGTAGTTCAACTTTTTCTGACAATTATTGATCTAGTGAGTCCAGAGAATTGTATTGCACTAGTTTTGAACATTATGATATGAAAATTATATGATCAGAGATGGAAAAGACCATTTACAGCCAATACAAGCAACATACCATAGGAAATATATGGTTTTAAAGCTTTTTAAAGGTTATAGCGCCACCTATCGTCCGATCTCCATAAAATTTTGCATGCTTGTTAATGATGTTATGACACATAGGCTGACCAATTTTTGTGAAGTTCTGAGTTTTCATTTAGGATTTATAGGCTTTTGAGTGTATTTTGCCACACCCATTTTATAAATGACCCTATTACAGCCATACAAATGCAAAAGTTCAACTTTTTTTTGATAATTATTGATCTAGAGAGTCCAGAGAATTGTCCTAGACTGGTCTGGTTCTGATCGGGCGAAAAACCTAGGACTAGTTCGCAAAAGTAGGTTTTAGACATATTCGTGAATATTTAATGAACGGTTTGATTGACAGCAATGGTTCTTGAGGCAAAGTTGTTCAGCATGAGCAGATCTATCAAATGATGTGCATATTGTGTGGATGAGTGTAACACCACGTGATTACAGAGCCATAAAACTCGTTAGCGCCAACTAGTGGCCGATATCTTTCAAAATTCTTACAGACCTCTAGGGCCATGAGACGAACATGCCCATCGAGTTTCGTTCCGATCGGCCTCCGTTAACCTTGTCTAATCGGTGCTCAAACTTCATTGGCCGATGGCGGCCATGTTTTTTGAGATACGCCAATGTCCTCATAGACATACATGGCACCTTGGACCAAGACACTGCATACCAATTTTCAAGTCAATCGGACTAACGGTCAGGTGGTTATAGCCTGTTTTATGTTTTTTTCATGTTATAGCGCCACCATGTGGCCAATCGCCGCGATTTTTTTACCGTGACCTCAGATTGACCTATTACACATGTGTACCAAGTTTGGTTAAAATACCTCTTTTACTTCTGGAGTTATAGCCATTTTAGTAAAATAGGCTCCTCCCACAACGTTAATTTTGCACCCCCTAGCGACCGTGAATCGAAATTTCAACTTTTTTTCGATAATTATTGATCTTCAGACTCCAGAGAACAATTCTGCACTGGTTTGGTTCCGATCGGGCGAAAAACCAGGGACTAGTTCGCAAAAGTAGATTTTCGACAAAATTCAAAATGGCGGAAAATCTATCATGGCGGAAATAAAATCGGAGATATACGTTTTGTTCGTCAGGCGTCCAGCTTTCCAATGATATAAGACACTTGAGTCTAGGACTTACGGTCTAGGAGTTATGAGCAGTTTCGCGCTTTTGGTTGCTATAGCGCCACCTATGGGCCAATCGGGGTCATAATTTGATAACCTCTCCTCGATTTTTGTACTACCATATGGCAAAGTTTCAAAGCTCTAGCCCTTACGGTTTGGGCTGCACGATGCGTTTTACGGCGGAATAATAATAATAATAATAATAAAAATCAGCACAATTACAATAGGGTTTCAGCACTTCGTGCTTGAACCCCTAATTAAAGCTGCAAGCAGCATTTATCGGGGTTCAAGCAGTTAAGGCCTTTAAGGCATTTAAGCACAAAAGCATCAAAAGTTATTAAGATTTATTTAGCAAGCTTGTAACCACTGACATAATAGATGGAAAAGACCATTTACAGCCAATACAGGCAATTTACCATGGGATATATATGGTTTTAAAGCTTTTTAACAGTTATAGCGCCAGCTATGGTCCGATCTCCATAAAATTGTTTACTGTGACCTCAAATTGAACCCATACACATGTGTACTGAGTTTGGTGAAGATATCTCATTTACTTCTTGAGTTATAGCCATTTTAGTAAAATAGGCTCCTCCCACAACAATTTAGCACATTCTAGTATTATTTACTATGATTCTAGCATGATTTGCCATATTCTAGCATAATTTACCATGATATACTACATTCTAGTATGATTTACCATTGTTTACTGTGATTCTAGCATGGATTACCATAGTTTATCATGATTTATCATAGTTTACAATGATTTATCATAGTTTACCATGATTTACCCTGTTCTAGCATAGTTTACCATGATTTACCATGTTCTAGCATGATTTACCATGATATACCACATTATAACATGATTTACCATAGTTTATTATGATTTATCATGGCTTACCATGATTTACCCTGTTCTAGCATAGTTTACCATGATTTACCATGTTCTAGCATGATGTACCATGATATACCATGTTCTAGAATGATGTACCAGGATTGTAGAATGATTTACCTTGATACACCACATTCTAGTATTATTTATGATTTCCATGTTTTTAGTGTGATTTAACCATGATTTACCACATTGCTAGCAATTCTGTGAAGTATCAGTAAAAATGAAGTGATAAACTCTGACAAAATATGATTGTGCTACAATAGTAATTGTTATATAAGTGATTTTTTAGTGTTTTATTGTTATATAAGTGATTTTTAGTGTCTAATGAATGCAAAAGCATATGTGAGTAGACTTCATTAATAAGTAAAATGGCCAGCAGAGGGCAGTAGAAGACCACATATTGGCTCACTTTCACTTTAAACTTCTTGATTTTCACCATTTTTCTGCACTAAAGCAAACCAGTTTTTCCATTTTAACTCCATAATGCATGTTTACACACACACACACACACACACACACACACAAAGACAAGTGTTGTTGTTTTTTCAATGCTATTGGGATGTCATTATGAATGGTCTATAAACATTTCACAAAGTCTTTGTAAGCTATTAATCAGATGATTCAGAATTTATTCAGAAACCTAAGACTACACACACACATTATGTTGTAGATGCAGACATTTGAAATGTATGATGTGATCAAACTGTCAATACTAATACTTTAACAGATGGATTTTGACTAAATGTAATTGTAAATGTTAAAATAGTGATTTTATAAAGTCTAAATATAAATTATAGAACAATATGACAAAATGACTATTTTGAACAGCAGGGGGCAGTAAAATACCACTTATTGGCTTAACATGCCATTATAATCATATCATTTTCACCTTTTTAACTGTTATAGAGGCAAATTTTGTCTGATCTGTCTGAAAATTTTCATGCATGTTCAGAGTGATATTTCACATGTTCTGACTTGTTTTTAAGAAGGTCTGAGTAATTCATTAAAGAGATATAGGCTTTCGGGGACACTTGGTAAAGGCTACATTTTGAAGTGACCCTATTATAGCTATCCAAATGAAGTAGTTCAACTTTTTCTGACAATTATTGATCTAGTGAGTCCAGAGAATTGTATTGCACTAGTTTTGAACATTATGATATGAAAATTATATGATCAGAGATGGAAAAGACCATTTACAGCCAATACAGGCAACATACCATAGGAAATATATGGTTTTAAAGCTTTTTAACAGTTATAGCGCCACCTATCGTCCGATCTCCATAAAATTTTGCATGCTTGTTAATGATGTTATGACACATAGGCTGACCAATTTTTGTGAAGTTCTGAGTTTTCATTTAGGATTTATAGGCTTTTGAGTGTATTTTGCCACGCCCCTTTTCTAAACGAGCCTGTTACAGCCACCCAAATGCAAAAGTTCAACTTTTTTTTGATAATTATTGATCTAGAGAGTCCAGAGAATTGTCCTAGACTGGTTTGGTTCCGATCGGGCGAAAAACCAGGGACTAGTTCGCAAAAGTAGGTTTTGGACAAAATTCGACATAGCAGAATATTTTCCCTGCCGACATCCAAATCGGAGATAGCCATTTTGTCCGTCTTGAGCCAAGGATTCCAACGATATAGGGCACTTGATCCTGGGACAAACGGTCTAAGAGTTATGAGCAATTTTGAACTTTTGGTTGCTGTAGCGCCACCTATGGGCCATTCGGGGTCATACTCTGATAGGTTGTCCCCAAACTGAGGCCTACCATCTGGCCAGGTTTCACGTCTCTAGGCCTTACGGTTTGGCCTGCACGATGCGTTTTACGAATCCTTACAATTACAATAGGGTTTCAGCATTTCATGCTTGAACCCCTAATAAGAATGAGGGCTTTTTGCCAGTTATAGCGCCACCTAAGGTCCGATCTCCATGAAACTCTGCATGCTTCCTCACCATGTTCTGACACATATGCTCATCAATTTTGGTGAAGTTCTGAGTTTTCATTTGGGATTTATTGGCTTTTGAGTGTATTTTGCCACGCCCCTTTTCTAAACGAGCCTGTTACAGCCACCCAAATGCAAAAGTTCAACTTTTTTTCGATAATTATTGATCTAGAGAGTCCAGAGAATTGTCCTAGACTGGTTTGGTTCCGATCGGGCGAAAAACCAGGGACTAGTTCGCAAAAGTAGGTTTTGGACAAAATTCGACATAGCAGAATATTTTCCCTGCCGACATCCAAATCGGAGATAGCCATTTTGTCCGCCTTGAGCCAAGGATTCCAACGATATAGGGCACTTGATCCTGGGACAAACGGTCTAAGAGTTATGAGCAATTTTGAACTTTTGGTTGCTGTAGCGCCACCTATGGGCCATTCGGGGTCATACTCTGATAGGTTGTCCCCAAACTGAGGCCTACCATCTGGCCAGGTTTCACGTCTCTAGGCCTTACGGTTTGGCCTGCACGATGCGTTTTACGAATCCTTACAATTACAATAGGGTTTCAGCATGAAATGCTTGAACCCCTAATAAGAATGAGGGCTTTTTGCCAGTTATAGCGCCACCTAAGGTCCGATCTCCATGAAACTCTGCATGCTTCCTCACCATGTTCTGACACATATGCTCATCAATTTTGGTGAAGTTCTGAGTTTTCATTTGGGATTTATTGGCTTTTGAGTGTATTTTGCCACGCCCCTTTTCTAAACGAGCCTGTTACAGCCACCCAAATGCAAAAGTTCAACTTTTTTTCGATAATTATTGATCTAGAGAGTCCAGAGAATTGTCCTAGACTGGTTTGGTTCCGATCGGGCGAAAAACCAGGGACTAGTTCGCAAAAGTAGGTTTTGGACAAAATTCGACATAGCAGAATATTTTCCCTGCCGACATCCAAATCGGAGATAGCCATTTTGTCCGCCTTGAGCCAAGGATTCCAACGATATAGGGCACTTGATCCTGGGACAAACGGTCTAAGAGTTATGAGCAATTTTGAACTTTTGGTTGCTGTAGCGCCACCTATGGGCCATTCGGGGTCATACTCTGATAGGTTGTCCCCAAACTGAGGCCTACCATCTGGCCAGGTTTCACGTCTCTAGGCCTTACGGTTTGGCCTGCACGATGCGTTTTACGAATCCTTACAATTACAATAGGGTTTCAGCATGAAATGCTTGAACCCCTAATAAGAATGAGGGCTTTTTGCCAGTTATAGCGCCACCTAAGGTCCGATCTCCATGAAACTCTGCATGCTTCCTCACCATGTTCTGACACATATGCTCATCAATTTTGGTGAAGTTCTGAGTTTTCATTTGGGATTTATTGGCTTTTGAGTGTATTTTGCCACGCCCTTTTTCTAAACGAGCCTGTTACAGCCACCCAAATGCAAAAGTTCAACTTTTTTTCGATAATTATTGATCTAGAGAGTCCAGAGAATTGTCCTAGACTGGTTTGGTTCCGATCGGGCGAAAAACCAGGGACTAGTTCGCAAAAGTAGGTTTTGGACAAAATTCGACATAGCAGAATATTTTCCCTGCCGACATCCAAATCGGAGATAGCCATTTTGTCCGCCTTGAGCCAAGGATTCCAACGATATAGGGCACTTGATCCTGGGACAAACGGTCTAAGAGTTATGAGCAATTTTGAACTTTTGGTTGCTGTAGCGCCACCTATGGGCCATTCGGGGTCATACTCTGATAGGTTGTCCCCAAACTGAGGCCTACCATCTGGCCAGGTTTCACGTCTCTAGGCCTTACGGTTTGGCCTGCACGATGCGTTTTACGAATCCTTACAATTACAATAGGGTTTCAGCATTTCATGCTTGAACCCCTAATAAGAATGAGGGCTTTTTGCCAGTTATAGCGCCACCTAAGGTCCGATCTCCATGAAACTCTGCATGCTTCCTCACCATGTTCTGACACATATGCTCATCAATTTTGGTGAAGTTCTGAGTTTTCATTTGGGATTTATTGGCTTTTGAGTGTATTTTGCCACGCCCCTTTTCTAAACGAGCCTGTTACAGCCACCCAAATGCAAAAGTTCAACTTTTTTTCGATAATTATTGATCTAGAGAGTCCAGAGAATTGTCCTAGACTGGTTTGGTTCCGATCGGGCGAAAAACCAGGGACTAGTTCGCAAAAGTAGGTTTTGGACAAAATTCGACATAGCAGAATATTTTCCCTGCCGACATCCAAATCGGAGATAGCCATTTTGTCCGCCTTGAGCCAAGGATTCCAACGATATAGGGCACTTGATCCTGGGACAAACGGTCTAAGAGTTATGAGCAATTTTGAACTTTTAGTTGCTGTAGCGCCACCTATGGGCCATTCGGGGTCATACTCTGATAGGTTGTCCCCAAACTGAGGCCTACCATCTGGCCAGGTTTCACGTCTCTAGGCCTTACGGTTTGGCCTGCACGATGCGTTTTACGAATCCTTACAATTACAATAGGGTTTCAGCATTTCATGCTTGAACCCCTAATAAGAATGAGGGCTTTTTGCCAGTTATAGCGCCACCTAAGGTCCGATCTCCATGAAACTCTGCATGCTTCCTCACCATGTTCTGACACATATGCTCATCAATTTTGGTGAAGTTCTGAGTTTTCATTTGGGATTTATTGGCTTTTGAGTGTATTTTGCCACGCCCCTTTTCTAAACGAGCCTGTTACAGCCACCCAAATGCAAAAGTTCAACTTTTTTTCGATAATTATTGATCTAGAGAGTCCAGAGAATTGTCCTAGACTGGTTTGGTTCCGATCGGGCGAAAAACCAGGGACTAGTTCGCAAAAGTAGGTTTTGGACAAAATTCGACATAGCAGAATATTTTCCCTGCCGACATCCAAATCGGAGATAGCCATTTTGTCCGCCTTGAGCCAAGGATTCCAACGATATAGGGCACTTGATCCTGGGACAAACGGTCTAAGAGTTATGAGCAATTTTGAACTTTTGGTTGCTGTAGCGCCACCTATGGGCCATTCGGGGTCATACTCTGATAGGTTGTCCCCAAACTGAGGCCTACCATCTGGCCAGGTTTCACGTCTCTAGGCCTTACGGTTTGGCCTGCACGATGCGTTTTACGAATCCTTACAATTACAATAGGGTTTCAGCATGAAATGCTTGAACCCCTAATAAGAATGAGGGCTTTTTGCCAGTTATAGCGCCACCTAAGGTCCGATCTCCATGAAACTCTGCATGCTTCCTCACCATGTTCTGACACATATGCTCATCAATTTTGGTGAAGTTCTGAGTTTTCATTTGGGATTTATTGGCTTTTGAGTGTATTTTGCCACGCCCCTTTTCTAAACGAGCCTGTTACAGCCACCCAAATGCAAAAGTTCAACTTTTTTTCGATAATTATTGATCTAGAGAGTCCAGAGAATTGTCCTAGACTGGTTTGGTTCCGATCGGGCGAAAAACCAGGGACTAGTTCGCAAAAGTAGGTTTTGGGCAAAATCCGACATAGCAGAAAATTTTTCCTGCCTACATCCAAATTGGAGATAGCCATTTTGTCCGCCTTGAGCCAAGGATTCCAACGATATAAGACACTTGATCCTGGGACAAACGGTCTAAGAGTTATGAGCAATTTTGAACTTTTGGTTGCTGTAGCGCCACCTATGGGCCAATCGGGGTCATACTCTGATAGGTTGTCCCCAAATTGAGGCCTACCATCTGGCCAGGTTTCAAGTCTCTAGGCCTTACGGTTTGTCCTGCACGATGCGTTTTACAAATCCTTACAATTACAATAGGGTTTCAGCATTTCATGCTTGAACCCCTAATAAGAATGAAGGCTTTTTGCCAGTTATAGCGCCAACTGTGGTCCGATCTCCATGAAACTCTGCATGCTTCCTCAGCATGTTCTGACACATATGCTCATCAATTTGGGTGAAGTTCTGAGTTTTCATTTGGGATTTATAGGCTTTTGAGTGTATTTTGCCACGCCCCTTTTCTAAATGACCCTGTTACAGCCACCCAAATGCAAAAGTTCAACTTTTTTTCGATAATTATTGATCTAGAGAGTCCAGAGAATTGTCCTAGACTGGTTTGGTTCCGATCGGGCGAAAAACCAGGGACTAGTTCGCAAAAGTAGGTTTTGGGCAAAATCCGACATAGCAGAAAATTTTTCCTGCCTACATCCAAATTGGAGATAGCCATTTTGTCCGCCTTGAGCCAAGGATTCCAACGATATAAGACACTTGATCCTGGGACAAACGGTCTAAGAGTTATGAGCAATTTTGAACTTTTGGTTGCTGTAGCGCCACCTATGGGCCAATCGGGGTCATACTCTGATAGGTTGTCCCCAAATTGAGGCCTACCATCTGGCCAGGTTTCAAGTCTCTAGGCCTTACGGTTTGTCCTGCACGATGCGTTTTACAAATCCTTACAATTACAATAGGGTTTCAGCATTTCATGCTTGAACCCCTAATAAGAATGAAGGCTTTTTGCCAGTTATAGCGCCAACTGTGGTCCGATCTCCATGAAACTCTGCATGCTTCCTCAGCATGTTCTGACACATATGCTCATCAATTTGGGTGAAGTTCTGAGTTTTCATTTGGGATTTATAGGCTTTTGAGTGTATTTTGCCACGCCCCTTTTCTAAATGACCCTGTTACAGCCACCCAAATGCAAAAGTTCAACTTTTTTTCGATAATTATTGATCTAGAGAGTCCAGAGAATTGTCCTAGACTGGTTTGGTTCCGATCGGGCGAAAAACCAGGGACTAGTTCGCAAAAGTAGGTTTTGGGCAAAATCCGACATAGCAGAAAATTTTTCCTGCCTACATCCAAATTGGAGATAGCCATTTTGTCCGCCTTGAGCCAAGGATTCCAACGATATAAGACACTTGATCCTGGGACAAACGGTCTAAGAGTTATGAGCAATTTTGAACTTTTGGTTGCTGTAGCGCCACCTATGGGCCAATCGGGGTCATACTCTGATAGGTTGTCCCCAAATTGAGGCCTACCATCTGGCCAGGTTTCAAGTCTCTAGGCCTTACGGTTTGTCCTGCACGATGCGTTTTACAAATCCTTACAATTACAATAGGGTTTCAGCATTTCATGCTTGAACCCCTAATAAGAATGAAGGCTTTTTGCCAGTTATAGCGCCAACTGTGGTCCGATCTCCATGAAACTCTGCATGCTTCCTCAGCATGTTCTGACACATATGCTCATCAATTTGGGTGAAGTTCTGAGTTTTCATTTGGGATTTATAGGCTTTTGAGTGTATTTTGCCACGCCCCTTTTCTAAATGACCCTGTTACAGCCACCCAAATGCAAAAGTTCAACTTTTTTTCGATAATTATTGATCTAGAGAGTCCAGAGAATTGTCCTAGACTGGTTTGGTTCCGATCGGGCGAAAAACCAGGGACTAGTTCGCAAAAGTAGGTTTTGGGCAAAATCCGACATAGCAGAAAATTTTTCCTGCCTACATCCAAATTGGAGATAGCCATTTTGTCCGCCTTGAGCCAAGGATTCCAACGATATAAGACACTTGATCCTGGGACAAACGGTCTAAGAGTTATGAGCAATTTTGAACTTTTGGTTGCTGTAGCGCCACCTATGGGCCAATCGGGGTCATACTCTGATAGGTTGTCCCCAAATTGAGGCCTACCATCTGGCCAGGTTTCAAGTCTCTAGGCCTTACGGTTTGTCCTGCACGATGCGTTTTACAAATCCTTACAATTACAATAGGGTTTCAGCATTTCATGCTTGAACCCCTAATAAGAATGAAGGCTTTTTGCCAGTTATAGCGCCAACTGTGGTCCGATCTCCATGAAACTCTGCATGCTTCCTCAGCATGTTCTGACACATATGCTCATCAATTTGGGTGAAGTTCTGAGTTTTCATTTGGGATTTATAGGCTTTTGAGTGTATTTTGCCACGCCCCTTTTCTAAATGACCCTGTTACAGCCACCCAAATGCAAAAGTTCAACTTTTTTTCGATAATTATTGATCTAGAGAGTCCAGAGAATTGTCCTAGACTGGTTTGGTTCCGATCGGGCGAAAAACCAGGGACTAGTTCGCAAAAGTAGGTTTTGGGCAAAATCCGACATAGCAGAAAATTTTTCCTGCCTACATCCAAATTGGAGATAGCCATTTTGTCCGCCTTGAGCCAAGGATTCCAACGATATAAGACACTTGATCCTGGGACAAACGGTCTAAGAGTTATGAGCAATTTTGAACTTTTGGTTGCTGTAGCGCCACCTATGGGCCAATCGGGGTCATACTCTGATAGGTTGTCCCCAAATTGAGGCCTACCATCTGGCCAGGTTTCAAGTCTCTAGGCCTTACGGTTTGTCCTGCACGATGCGTTTTACAAATCCTTACAATTACAATAGGGTTTCAGCATTTCATGCTTGAACCCCTAATAAGAATGAAGGCTTTTTGCCAGTTATAGCGCCAACTGTGGTCCGATCTCCATGAAACTCTGCATGCTTCCTCAGCATGTTCTGACACATATGCTCATCAATTTGGGTGAAGTTCTGAGTTTTCATTTGGGATTTATAGGCTTTTGAGTGTATTTTGCCACGCCCCTTTTCTAAATGACCCTGTTACAGCCACCCAAATGCAAAAGTTCAACTTTTTTTCGATAATTATTGATCTAGAGAGTCCAGAGAATTGTCCTAGACTGGTTTGGTTCCGATCGGGCGAAAAACCAGGGACTAGTTCGCAAAAGTAGGTTTTGGGCAAAATCCGACATAGCAGAAAATTTTTCCTGCCTACATCCAAATTGGAGATAGCCATTTTGTCCGCCTTGAGCCAAGGATTCCAACGATATAAGACACTTGATCCTGGGACAAACGGTCTAAGAGTTATGAGCAATTTTGAACTTTTGGTTGCTGTAGCGCCACCTATGGGCCAATCGGGGTCATACTCTGATAGGTTGTCCCCAAATTGAGGCCTACCATCTGGCCAGGTTTCAAGTCTCTAGGCCTTACGGTTTGTCCTGCACGATGCGTTTTACAAATCCTTACAATTACAATAGGGTTTCAGCATTTCATGCTTGAACCCCTAATAAGAATGAAGGCTTTTTGCCAGTTATAGCGCCAACTGTGGTCCGATCTCCATGAAACTCTGCATGCTTCCTCAGCATGTTCTGACACATATGCTCATCAATTTGGGTGAAGTTCTGAGTTTTCATTTGGGATTTATAGGCTTTTGAGTGTATTTTGCCACGCCCCTTTTCTAAATGACCCTGTTACAGCCACCCAAATGCAAAAGTTCAACTTTTTTTCGATAATTATTGATCTAGAGAGTCCAGAGAATTGTCCTAGACTGGTTTGGTTCCGATCGGGCGAAAAACCAGGGACTAGTTCGCAAAAGTAGGTTTTGGGCAAAATCCGACATAGCAGAAAATTTTTCCTGCCTACATCCAAATTGGAGATAGCCATTTTGTCCGCCTTGAGCCAAGGATTCCAACGATATAAGACACTTGATCCTGGGACAAACGGTCTAAGAGTTATGAGCAATTTTGAACTTTTGGTTGCTGTAGCGCCACCTATGGGCCAATCGGGGTCATACTCTGATAGGTTGTCCCCAAATTGAGGCCTACCATCTGGCCAGGTTTCAAGTCTCTAGGCCTTACGGTTTGTCCTGCACGATGCGTTTTACAAATCCTTACAATTACAATAGGGTTTCAGCATTTCATGCTTGAACCCCTAATAAGAATGAAGGCTTTTTGCCAGTTATAGCGCCAACTGTGGTCCGATCTCCATGAAACTCTGCATGCTTCCTCAGCATGTTCTGACACATATGCTCATCAATTTGGGTGAAGTTCGGAGTTTTCATTTGGGATTTATAGGCTTTTGAGTGTATTTTGCCACGCCCCTTTTCTAAATGACCCTGTTACAGCCACCCAAATGCAAAAGTTCAACTTTTTTTCGATAATTATTGATCTAGAGAGTCCAGAGAATTGTCCTAGACTGGTTTGGTTCCGATCGGGCGAAAAACCAGGGACTAGTTCGCAAAAGTAGGTTTTGGGCAAAATCCGACATAGCAGAAAATTTTTCCTGCCTACATCCAAATTGGAGATAGCCATTTTGTCCGCCTTGAGCCAAGGATTCCAACGATATAAGACACTTGATCCTGGGACAAACGGTCTAAGAGTTATGAGCAATTTTGAACTTTTGGTTGCTGTAGCGCCACCTATGGGCCAATCGGGGTCATACTCTGATAGGTTGTCCCCAAATTGAGGCCTACCATCTGGCCAGGTTTCAAGTCTCTAGGCCTTACGGTTTGTCCTGCACGATGCGTTTTACAAATCCTTACAATTACAATAGGGTTTCAGCATTTCATGCTTGAACCCCTAATAAGAATGAAGGCTTTTTGCCAGTTATAGCGCCAACTGTGGTCCGATCTCCATGAAACTCTGCATGCTTCCTCAGCATGTTCTGACACATATGCTCATCAATTTGGGTGAAGTTCTGAGTTTTCATTTGGGATTTATAGGCTTTTGAGTGTATTTTGCCACGCCCCTTTTCTAAATGACCCTGTTACAGCCACCCAAATGCAAAAGTTCAACTTTTTTTCGATAATTATTGATCTAGAGAGTCCAGAGAATTGTCCTAGACTGGTTTGGTTCCGATCGGGCGAAAAACCAGGGACTAGTTCGCAAAAGTAGGTTTTGGGCAAAATCCGACATAGCAGAAAATTTTTCCTGCCTACATCCAAATTGGAGATAGCCATTTTGTCCGCCTTGAGCCAAGGATTCCAACGATATAAGACACTTGATCCTGGGACAAACGGTCTAAGAGTTATGAGCAATTTTGAACTTTTGGTTGCTGTAGCGCCACCTATGGGCCAATCGGGGTCATACTCTGATAGGTTGTCCCCAAATTGAGGCCTACCATCTGGCCAGGTTTCAAGTCTCTAGGCCTTACGGTTTGTCCTGCACGATGCGTTTTACAAATCCTTACAATTACAATAGGGTTTCAGCATTTCATGCTTGAACCCCTAATAAGAATGAAGGCTTTTTGCCAGTTATAGCGCCAACTGTGGTCCGATCTCCATGAAACTCTGCATGCTTCCTCAGCATGTTCTGACACATATGCTCATCAATTTGGGTGAAGTTCTGAGTTTTCATTTGGGATTTATAGGCTTTTGAGTGTATTTTGCCACGCCCCTTTTCTAAATGACCCTGTTACAGCCACCCAAATGCAAAAGTTCAACTTTTTTTCGATAATTATTGATCTAGAGAGTCCAGAGAATTGTCCTAGACTGGTTTGGTTCCGATCGGGCGAAAAACCAGGGACTAGTTCGCAAAAGTAGGTTTTGGGCAAAATCCGACATAGCAGAAAATTTTTCCTGCCTACATCCAAATTGGAGATAGCCATTTTGTCCGCCTTGAGCCAAGGATTCCAACGATATAAGACACTTGATCCTGGGACAAACGGTCTAAGAGTTATGAGCAATTTTGAACTTTTGGTTGCTGTAGCGCCACCTATGGGCCAATCGGGGTCATACTCTGATAGGTTGTCCCCAAATTGAGGCCTACCATCTGGCCAGGTTTCAAGTCTCTAGGCCTTACGGTTTGTCCTGCACGATGCGTTTTACAAATCCTTACAATTACAATAGGGTTTCAGCATTTCATGCTTGAACCCCTAATAAGAATGAAGGCTTTTTGCCAGTTATAGCGCCAACTGTGGTCCGATCTCCATGAAACTCTGCATGCTTCCTCAGCATGTTCTGACACATATGCTCATCAATTTGGGTGAAGTTCTGAGTTTTCATTTGGGATTTATAGGCTTTTGAGTGTATTTTGCCACGCCCCTTTTCTAAATGACCCTGTTACAGCCACCCAAATGCAAAAGTTCAACTTTTTTTCGATAATTATTGATCTAGAGAGTCCAGAGAATTGTCCTAGACTGGTTTGGTTCCGATCGGGCGAAAAACCAGGGACTAGTTCGCAAAAGTAGGTTTTGGGCAAAATCCGACATAGCAGAAAATTTTTCCTGCCTACATCCAAATTGGAGATAGCCATTTTGTCCGCCTTGAGCCAAGGATTCCAACGATATAAGACACTTGATCCTGGGACAAACGGTCTAAGAGTTATGAGCAATTTTGAACTTTTGGTTGCTGTAGCGCCACCTATGGGCCAATCGGGGTCATACTCTGATAGGTTGTCCCCAAATTGAGGCCTACCATCTGGCCAGGTTTCAAGTCTCTAGGCCTTACGGTTTGTCCTGCACGATGCGTTTTACAAATCCTTACAATTACAATAGGGTTTCAGCATTTCATGCTTGAACCCCTAATAAGAATGAAGGCTTTTTGCCAGTTATAGCGCCAACTGTGGTCCGATCTCCATGAAACTCTGCATGCTTCCTCAGCATGTTCTGACACATATGCTCATCAATTTGGGTGAAGTTCTGAGTTTTCATTTGGGATTTATAGGCTTTTGAGTGTATTTTGCCACGCCCCTTTTCTAAATGACCCTGTTACAGCCACCCAAATGCAAAAGTTCAACTTTTTTTCGATAATTATTGATCTAGAGAGTCCAGAGAATTGTCCTAGACTGGTTTGGTTCCGATCGGGCGAAAAACCAGGGACTAGTTCGCAAAAGTAGGTTTTGGGCAAAATCCGACATAGCAGAAAATTTTTCCTGCCTACATCCAAATTGGAGATAGCCATTTTGTCCGCCTTGAGCCAAGGATTCCAACGATATAAGACACTTGATCCTGGGACAAACGGTCTAAGAGTTATGAGCAATTTTGAACTTTTGGTTGCTGTAGCGCCACCTATGGGCCAATCGGGGTCATACTCTGATAGGTTGTCCCCAAATTGAGGCCTACCATCTGGCCAGGTTTCAAGTCTCTAGGCCTTACGGTTTGTCCTGCACGATGCGTTTTACAAATCCTTACAATTACAATAGGGTTTCAGCATTTCATGCTTGAACCCCTAATAAGAATGAAGGCTTTTTGCCAGTTATAGCGCCAACTGTGGTCCGATCTCCATGAAACTCTGCATGCTTCCTCAGCATGTTCTGACACATATGCTCATCAATTTGGGTGAAGTTCTGAGTTTTCATTTGGGATTTATAGGCTTTTGAGTGTATTTTGCCACGCCCCTTTTCTAAATGACCCTGTTACAGCCACCCAAATGCAAAAGTTCAACTTTTTTTCGATAATTATTGATCTAGAGAGTCCAGAGAATTGTCCTAGACTGGTTTGGTTCCGATCGGGCGAAAAACCAGGGACTAGTTCGCAAAAGTAGGTTTTGGGCAAAATCCGACATAGCAGAAAATTTTTCCTGCCTACATCCAAATTGGAGATAGCCATTTTGTCCGCCTTGAGCCAAGGATTCCAACGATATAAGACACTTGATCCTGGGACAAACGGTCTAAGAGTTATGAGCAATTTTGAACTTTTGGTTGCTGTAGCGCCACCTATGGGCCAATCGGGGTCATACTCTGATAGGTTGTCCCCAAATTGAGGCCTACCATCTGGCCAGGTTTCAAGTCTCTAGGCCTTACGGTTTGTCCTGCACGATGCGTTTTACAAATCCTTACAATTACAATAGGGTTTCAGCATTTCATGCTTGAACCCCTAATAAGAATGAAGGCTTTTTGCCAGTTATAGCGCCAACTGTGGTCCGATCTCCATGAAACTCTGCATGCTTCCTCAGCATGTTCTGACACATATGCTCATCAATTTGGGTGAAGTTCTGAGTTTTCATTTGGGATTTATAGGCTTTTGAGTGTATTTTGCCACGCCCCTTTTCTAAATGACCCTGTTACAGCCACCCAAATGCAAAAGTTCAACTTTTTTTCGATAATTATTGATCTAGAGAGTCCAGAGAATTGTCCTAGACTGGTTTGGTTCCGATCGGGCGAAAAACCAGGGACTAGTTCGCAAAAGTAGGTTTTGGGCAAAATCCGACATAGCAGAAAATTTTTCCTGCCTACATCCAAATTGGAGATAGCCATTTTGTCCGCCTTGAGCCAAGGATTCCAACGATATAAGACACTTGATCCTGGGACAAACGGTCTAAGAGTTATGAGCAATTTTGAACTTTTGGTTGCTGTAGCGCCACCTATGGGCCAATCGGGGTCATACTCTGATAGGTTGTCCCCAAATTGAGGCCTACCATCTGGCCAGGTTTCAAGTCTCTAGGCCTTACGGTTTGTCCTGCACGATGCGTTTTACAAATCCTTACAATTACAATAGGGTTTCAGCATTTCATGCTTGAACCCCTAATAAGAATGAAGGCTTTTTGCCAGTTATAGCGCCAACTGTGGTCCGATCTCCATGAAACTCTGCATGCTTCCTCAGCATGTTCTGACACATATGCTCATCAATTTGGGTGAAGTTCTGAGTTTTCATTTGGGATTTATAGGCTTTTGAGTGTATTTTGCCACGCCCCTTTTCTAAATGACCCTGTTACAGCCACCCAAATGCAAAAGTTCAACTTTTTTTCGATAATTATTGATCTAGAGAGTCCAGAGAATTGTCCTAGACTGGTTTGGTTCCGATCGGGCGAAAAACCAGGGACTAGTTCGCAAAAGTAGGTTTTGGGCAAAATCCGACATAGCAGAAAATTTTTCCTGCCTACATCCAAATTGGAGATAGCCATTTTGTCCGCCTTGAGCCAAGGATTCCAACGATATAAGACACTTGATCCTGGGACAAACGGTCTAAGAGTTATGAGCAATTTTGAACTTTTGGTTGCTGTAGCGCCACCTATGGGCCAATCGGGGTCATACTCTGATAGGTTGTCCCCAAATTGAGGCCTACCATCTGGCCAGGTTTCAAGTCTCTAGGCCTTACGGTTTGTCCTGCACGATGCGTTTTACAAATCCTTACAATTACAATAGGGTTTCAGCATTTCATGCTTGAACCCCTAATAAGAATGAAGGCTTTTTGCCAGTTATAGCGCCAACTGTGGTCCGATCTCCATGAAACTCTGCATGCTTCCTCAGCATGTTCTGACACATATGCTCATCAATTTGGGTGAAGTTCTGAGTTTTCATTTGGGATTTATAGGCTTTTGAGTGTATTTTGCCACGCCCCTTTTCTAAATGACCCTGTTACAGCCACCCAAATGCAAAAGTTCAACTTTTTTTCGATAATTATTGATCTAGAGAGTCCAGAGAATTGTCCTAGACTGGTTTGGTTCCGATCGGGCGAAAAACCAGGGACTAGTTCGCAAAAGTAGGTTTTGGGCAAAATCCGACATAGCAGAAAATTTTTCCTGCCTACATCCAAATTGGAGATAGCCATTTTGTCCGCCTTGAGCCAAGGATTCCAACGATATAAGACACTTGATCCTGGGACAAACGGTCTAAGAGTTATGAGCAATTTTGAACTTTTGGTTGCTGTAGCGCCACCTATGGGCCAATCGGGGTCATACTCTGATAGGTTGTCCCCAAATTGAGGCCTACCATCTGGCCAGGTTTCAAGTCTCTAGGCCTTACGGTTTGTCCTGCACGATGCGTTTTACAAATCCTTACAATTACAATAGGGTTTCAGCATTTCATGCTTGAACCCCTAATAAGAATGAAGGCTTTTTGCCAGTTATAGCGCCAACTGTGGTCCGATCTCCATGAAACTCTGCATGCTTCCTCAGCATGTTCTGACACATATGCTCATCAATTTGGGTGAAGTTCTGAGTTTTCATTTGGGATTTATAGGCTTTTGAGTGTATTTTGCCACGCCCCTTTTCTAAATGACCCTGTTACAGCCACCCAAATGCAAAAGTTCAACTTTTTTTCGATAATTATTGATCTAGAGAGTCCAGAGAATTGTCCTAGACTGGTTTGGTTCCGATCGGGCGAAAAACCAGGGACTAGTTCGCAAAAGTAGGTTTTGGGCAAAATCCGACATAGCAGAAAATTTTTCCTGCCTACATCCAAATTGGAGATAGCCATTTTGTCCGCCTTGAGCCAAGGATTCCAACGATATAAGACACTTGATCCTGGGACAAACGGTCTAAGAGTTATGAGCAATTTTGAACTTTTGGTTGCTGTAGCGCCACCTATGGGCCAATCGGGGTCATACTCTGATAGGTTGTCCCCAAATTGAGGCCTACCATCTGGCCAGGTTTCAAGTCTCTAGGCCTTACGGTTTGTCCTGCACGATGCGTTTTACAAATCCTTACAATTACAATAGGGTTTCAGCATTTCATGCTTGAACCCCTAATAAGAATGAAGGCTTTTTGCCAGTTATAGCGCCAACTGTGGTCCGATCTCCATGAAACTCTGCATGCTTCCTCAGCATGTTCTGACACATATGCTCATCAATTTGGGTGAAGTTCTGAGTTTTCCTTTGGGATTTATAGGCTTTTGAGTGTATTTTGCCACGCCCCTTTTCTAAATGACCCTGTTACAGCCACCCAAATGCAAAAGTTCAACTTTTTTTCGATAATTATTGATCTAGAGAGTCCAGAGAATTGTCCTAGACTGGTTTGGTTCCGATCGGGCGAAAAACCAGGGACTAGTTCGCAAAAGTAGGTTTTGGGCAAAATCCGACATAGCAGAAAATTTTTCCTGCCTACATCCAAATTGGAGATAGCCATTTTGTCCGCCTTGAGCCAAGGATTCCAACGATATAAGACACTTGATCCTGGGACAAACGGTCTAAGAGTTATGAGCAATTTTGAACTTTTGGTTGCTGTAGCGCCACCTATGGGCCAATCGGGGTCATACTCTGATAGGTTGTCCCCAAATTGAGGCCTACCATCTGGCCAGGTTTCAAGTCTCTAGGCCTTACGGTTTGTCCTGCACGATGCGTTTTACAAATCCTTACAATTACAATAGGGTTTCAGCATTTCATGCTTGAACCCCTAATAAGAATGAAGGCTTTTTGCCAGTTATAGCGCCAACTGTGGTCCGATCTCCATGAAACTCTGCATGCTTCCTCAGCATGTTCTGACACATATGCTCATCAATTTGGGTGAAGTTCTGAGTTTTCCTTTGGGATTTATAGGCTTTTGAGTGTATTTTGCCACGCCCCTTTTCTAAATGACCCTGTTACAGCCACCCAAATGCAAAAGTTCAACTTTTTTTCGATAATTATTGATCTAGAGAGTCCAGAGAATTGTCCTAGACTGGTTTGGTTCCGATCGGGCGAAAAACCAGGGACTAGTTCGCAAAAGTAGGTTTTGGGCAAAATCCGACATAGCAGAAAATTTTTCCTGCCTACATCCAAATTGGAGATAGCCATTTTGTCCGCCTTGAGCCAAGGATTCCAACGATATAAGACACTTGATCCTGGGACAAACGGTCTAAGAGTTATGAGCAATTTTGAACTTTTGGTTGCTGTAGCGCCACCTATGGGCCAATCGGGGTCATACTCTGATAGGTTGTCCCCAAATTGAGGCCTACCATCTGGCCAGGTTTCAAGTCTCTAGGCCTTACGGTTTGTCCTGCACGATGCGTTTTACAAATCCTTACAATTACAATAGGGTTTCAGCATTTCATGCTTGAACCCCTAATAAGAATGAAGGCTTTTTGCCAGTTATAGCGCCAACTGTGGTCCGATCTCCATGAAACTCTGCATGCTTCCTCAGCATGTTCTGACACATATGCTCATCAATTTGGGTGAAGTTCTGAGTTTTCATTTGGGATTTATAGGCTTTTGAGTGTATTTTGCCACGCCCCTTTTCTAAATGACCCTGTTACAGCCACCCAAATGCAAAAGTTCAACTTTTTTTCGATAATTATTGATCTAGAGAGTCCAGAGAATTGTCCTAGACTGGTTTGGTTCCGATCGGGCGAAAAACCAGGGACTAGTTCGCAAAAGTAGGTTTTGGGCAAAATCCGACATAGCAGAAAATTTTTCCTGCCTACATCCAAATTGGAGATAGCCATTTTGTCCGCCTTGAGCCAAGGATTCCAACGATATAAGACACTTGATCCTGGGACAAACGGTCTAAGAGTTATGAGCAATTTTGAACTTTTGGTTGCTGTAGCGCCACCTATGGGCCAATCGGGGTCATACTCTGATAGGTTGTCCCCAAATTGAGGCCTACCATCTGGCCAGGTTTCAAGTCTCTAGGCCTTACGGTTTGTCCTGCACGATGCGTTTTACAAATCCTTACAATTACAATAGGGTTTCAGCATTTCATGCTTGAACCCCTAATAAGAATGAAGGCTTTTTGCCAGTTATAGCGCCAACTGTGGTCCGATCTCCATGAAACTCTGCATGCTTCCTCAGCATGTTCTGACACATATGCTCATCAATTTGGGTGAAGTTCTGAGTTTTCATTTGGGATTTATAGGCTTTTGAGTGTATTTTGCCACGCCCCTTTTCTAAATGACCCTGTTACAGCCACCCAAATGCAAAAGTTCAACTTTTTTTCGATAATTATTGATCTAGAGAGTCCAGAGAATTGTCCTAGACTGGTTTGGTTCCGATCGGGCGAAAAACCAGGGACTAGTTCGCAAAAGTAGGTTTTGGGCAAAATCCGACATAGCAGAAAATTTTTCCTGCCTACATCCAAATTGGAGATAGCCATTTTGTCCGCCTTGAGCCAAGGATTCCAACGATATAAGACACTTGATCCTGGGACAAACGGTCTAAGAGTTATGAGCAATTTTGAACTTTTGGTTGCTGTAGCGCCACCTATGGGCCAATCGGGGTCATACTCTGATAGGTTGTCCCCAAATTGAGGCCTACCATCTGGCCAGGTTTCAAGTCTCTAGGCCTTACGGTTTGTCCTGCACGATGCGTTTTACAAATCCTTACAATTACAATAGGGTTTCAGCATTTCATGCTTGAACCCCTAATAAGAATGAAGGCTTTTTGCCAGTTATAGCGCCAACTGTGGTCCGATCTCCATGAAACTCTGCATGCTTCCTCAGCATGTTCTGACACATATGCTCATCAATTTGGGTGAAGTTCTGAGTTTTCATTTGGGATTTATAGGCTTTTGAGTGTATTTTGCCACGCCCCTTTTCTAAATGACCCTGTTACAGCCACCCAAATGCAAAAGTTCAACTTTTTTTCGATAATTATTGATCTAGAGAGTCCAGAGAATTGTCCTAGACTGGTTTGGTTCCGATCGGGCGAAAAACCAGGGACTAGTTCGCAAAAGTAGGTTTTGGGCAAAATCCGACATAGCAGAAAATTTTTCCTGCCTACATCCAAATTGGAGATAGCCATTTTGTCCGCCTTGAGCCAAGGATTCCAACGATATAAGACACTTGATCCTGGGACAAACGGTCTAAGAGTTATGAGCAATTTTGAACTTTTGGTTGCTGTAGCGCCACCTATGGGCCAATCGGGGTCATACTCTGATAGGTTGTCCCCAAATTGAGGCCTACCATCTGGCCAGGTTTCAAGTCTCTAGGCCTTACGGTTTGTCCTGCACGATGCGTTTTACAAATCCTTACAATTACAATAGGGTTTCAGCATTTCATGCTTGAACCCCTAATAAGAATGAAGGCTTTTTGCCAGTTATAGCGCCAACTGTGGTCCGATCTCCATGAAACTCTGCATGCTTCCTCAGCATGTTCTGACACATATGCTCATCAATTTGGGTGAAGTTCTGAGTTTTCATTTGGGATTTATAGGCTTTTGAGTGTATTTTGCCACGCCCCTTTTCTAAATGACCCTGTTACAGCCACCCAAATGCAAAAGTTCAACTTTTTTTCGATAATTATTGATCTAGAGAGTCCAGAGAATTGTCCTAGACTGGTTTGGTTCCGATCGGGCGAAAAACCAGGGACTAGTTCGCAAAAGTAGGTTTTGGGCAAAATCCGACATAGCAGAAAATTTTTCCTGCCTACATCCAAATTGGAGATAGCCATTTTGTCCGCCTTGAGCCAAGGATTCCAACGATATAAGACACTTGATCCTGGGACAAACGGTCTAAGAGTTATGAGCAATTTTGAACTTTTGGTTGCTGTAGCGCCACCTATGGGCCAATCGGGGTCATACTCTGATAGGTTGTCCCCAAATTGAGGCCTACCATCTGGCCAGGTTTCAAGTCTCTAGGCCTTACGGTTTGTCCTGCACGATGCGTTTTACAAATCCTTACAATTACAATAGGGTTTCAGCATTTCATGCTTGAACCCCTAATAAGAATGAAGGCTTTTTGCCAGTTATAGCGCCAACTGTGGTCCGATCTCCATGAAACTCTGCATGCTTCCTCAGCATGTTCTGACACATATGCTCATCAATTTGGGTGAAGTTCTGAGTTTTCATTTGGGATTTATAGGCTTTTGAGTGTATTTTGCCACGCCCCTTTTCTAAATGACCCTGTTACAGCCACCCAAATGCAAAAGTTCAACTTTTTTTCGATAATTATTGATCTAGAGAGTCCAGAGAATTGTCCTAGACTGGTTTGGTTCCGATCGGGCGAAAAACCAGGGACTAGTTCGCAAAAGTAGGTTTTGGGCAAAATCCGACATAGCAGAAAATTTTTCCTGCCTACATCCAAATTGGAGATAGCCATTTTGTCCGCCTTGAGCCAAGGATTCCAACGATATAAGACACTTGATCCTGGGACAAACGGTCTAAGAGTTATGAGCAATTTTGAACTTTTGGTTGCTGTAGCGCCACCTATGGGCCAATCGGGGTCATACTCTGATAGGTTGTCCCCAAATTGAGGCCTACCATCTGGCCAGGTTTCAAGTCTCTAGGCCTTACGGTTTGTCCTGCACGATGCGTTTTACAAATCCTTACAATTACAATAGGGTTTCAGCATTTCATGCTTGAACCCCTAATAAGAATGAAGGCTTTTTGCCAGTTATAGCGCCAACTGTGGTCCGATCTCCATGAAACTCTGCATGCTTCCTCAGCATGTTCTGACACATATGCTCATCAATTTGGGTGAAGTTCTGAGTTTTCATTTGGGATTTATAGGCTTTTGAGTGTATTTTGCCACGCCCCTTTTCTAAATGACCCTGTTACAGCCACCCAAATGCAAAAGTTCAACTTTTTTTCGATAATTATTGATCTAGAGAGTCCAGAGAATTGTCCTAGACTGGTTTGGTTCCGATCGGGCGAAAAACCAGGGACTAGTTCGCAAAAGTAGGTTTTGGGCAAAATCCGACATAGCAGAAAATTTTTCCTGCCTACATCCAAATTGGAGATAGCCATTTTGTCCGCCTTGAGCCAAGGATTCCAACGATATAAGACACTTGATCCTGGGACAAACGGTCTAAGAGTTATGAGCAATTTTGAACTTTTGGTTGCTGTAGCGCCACCTATGGGCCAATCGGGGTCATACTCTGATAGGTTGTCCCCAAATTGAGGCCTACCATCTGGCCAGGTTTCAAGTCTCTAGGCCTTACGGTTTGTCCTGCACGATGCGTTTTACAAATCCTTACAATTACAATAGGGTTTCAGCATTTCATGCTTGAACCCCTAATAAGAATGAAGGCTTTTTGCCAGTTATAGCGCCAACTGTGGTCCGATCTCCATGAAACTCTGCATGCTTCCTCAGCATGTTCTGACACATATGCTCATCAATTTGGGTGAAGTTCTGAGTTTTCATTTGGGATTTATAGGCTTTTGAGTGTATTTTGCCACGCCCCTTTTCTAAATGACCCTGTTACAGCCACCCAAATGCAAAAGTTCAACTTTTTTTCGATAATTATTGATCTAGAGAGTCCAGAGAATTGTCCTAGACTGGTTTGGTTCCGATCGGAGCGAAAAACCAGGGACTAGTTCGCAAAAGTAGGTTTTGGGCAAAATCCGACATAGCAGAAAATTTTTCCTGCCTACATCCAAATTGGAGATAGCCATTTTGTCCGCCTTGAGCCAAGGATTCCAACGATATAAGACACTTGATCCTGGGACAAACGGTCTAAGAGTTATGAGCAATTTTGAACTTTTGGTTGCTGTAGCGCCACCTATGGGCCAATCGGGGTCATACTCTGATAGGTTGTCCCCAAATTGAGGCCTACCATCTGGCCAGGTTTCAAGTCTCTAGGCCTTACGGTTTGTCCTGCACGATGCGTTTTACAAATCCTTACAATTACAATAGGGTTTCAGCATTTCATGCTTGAACCCCTAATAAGAATGAAGGCTTTTTGCCAGTTATAGCGCCAACTGTGGTCCGATCTCCATGAAACTCTGCATGCTTCCTCAGCATGTTCTGACACATATGCTCATCAATTTGGGTGAAGTTCTGAGTTTTCATTTGGGATTTATAGGCTTTTGAGTGTATTTTGCCACGCCCCTTTTCTAAATGACCCTGTTACAGCCACCCAAATGCAAAAGTTCAACTTTTTTTCGATAATTATTGATCTAGAGAGTCCAGAGAATTGTCCTAGACTGGTTTGGTTCCGATCGGGCGAAAAACCAGGGACTAGTTCGCAAAAGTAGGTTTTGGGCAAAATCCGACATAGCAGAAAATTTTTCCTGCCTACATCCAAATTGGAGATAGCCATTTTGTCCGCCTTGAGCCAAGGATTCCAACGATATAAGACACTTGATCCTGGGACAAACGGTCTAAGAGTTATGAGCAATTTTGAACTTTTGGTTGCTGTAGCGCCACCTATGGGCCAATCGGGGTCATACTCTGATAGGTTGTCCCCAAATTGAGGCCTACCATCTGGCCAGGTTTCAAGTCTCTAGGCCTTACGGTTTGTCCTGCACGATGCGTTTTACAAATCCTTACAATTACAATAGGGTTTCAGCATTTCATGCTTGAACCCCTAATAAGAATGAAGGCTTTTTGCCAGTTATAGCGCCAACTGTGGTCCGATCTCCATGAAACTCTGCATGCTTCCTCAGCATGTTCTGACACATATGCTCATCAATTTGGGTGAAGTTCTGAGTTTTCATTTGGGATTTATAGGCTTTTGAGTGTATTTTGCCACGCCCCTTTTCTAAATGACCCTGTTACAGCCACCCAAATGCAAAAGTTCAACTTTTTTTCGATAATTATTGATCTAGAGAGTCCAGAGAATTGTCCTAGACTGGTTTGGTTCCGATCGGGCGAAAAACCAGGGACTAGTTCGCAAAAGTAGGTTTTGGGCAAAATCCGACATAGCAGAAAATTTTTCCTGCCTACATCCAAATTGGAGATAGCCATTTTGTCCGCCTTGAGCCAAGGATTCCAACGATATAAGACACTTGATCCTGGGACAAACGGTCTAAGAGTTATGAGCAATTTTGAACTTTTGGTTGCTGTAGCGCCACCTATGGGCCAATCGGGGTCATACTCTGATAGGTTGTCCCCAAATTGAGGCCTACCATCTGGCCAGGTTTCAAGTCTCTAGGCCTTACGGTTTGTCCTGCACGATGCGTTTTACAAATCCTTACAATTACAATAGGGTTTCAGCATTTCATGCTTGAACCCCTAATAAGAATGAAGGCTTTTTGCCAGTTATAGCGCCAACTGTGGTCCGATCTCCATGAAACTCTGCATGCTTCCTCAGCATGTTCTGACACATATGCTCATCAATTTGGGTGAAGTTCTGAGTTTTCATTTGGGATTTATAGGCTTTTGAGTGTATTTTGCCACGCCCCTTTTCTAAATGACCCTGTTACAGCCACCCAAATGCAAAAGTTCAACTTTTTTTCGATAATTATTGATCTAGAGAGTCCAGAGAATTGTCCTAGACTGGTTTGGTTCCGATCGGGCGAAAAACCAGGGACTAGTTCGCAAAAGTAGGTTTTGGGCAAAATCCGACATAGCAGAAAATTTTTCCTGCCTACATCCAAATTGGAGATAGCCATTTTGTCCGCCTTGAGCCAAGGATTCCAACGATATAAGACACTTGATCCTGGGACAAACGGTCTAAGAGTTATGAGCAATTTTGAACTTTTGGTTGCTGTAGCGCCACCTATGGGCCAATCGGGGTCATACTCTGATAGGTTGTCCCCAAATTGAGGCCTACCATCTGGCCAGGTTTCAAGTCTCTAGGCCTTACGGTTTGTCCTGCACGATGCGTTTTACAAATCCTTACAATTACAATAGGGTTTCAGCATTTCATGCTTGAACCCCTAATAAGAATGAAGGCTTTTTGCCAGTTATAGCGCCAACTGTGGTCCGATCTCCATGAAACTCTGCATGCTTCCTCAGCATGTTCTGACACATATGCTCATCAATTTGGGTGAAGTTCTGAGTTTTCATTTGGGATTTATAGGCTTTTGAGTGTATTTTGCCACGCCCCTTTTCTAAATGACCCTGTTACAGCCACCCAAATGCAAAAGTTCAACTTTTTTTCGATAATTATTGATCTAGAGAGTCCAGAGAATTGTCCTAGACTGGTTTGGTTCCGATCGGGCGAAAAACCAGGGACTAGTTCGCAAAAGTAGGTTTTGGGCAAAATCCGACATAGCAGAAAATTTTTCCTGCCTACATCCAAATTGGAGATAGCCATTTTGTCCGCCTTGAGCCAAGGATTCCAACGATATAAGACACTTGATCCTGGGACAAACGGTCTAAGAGTTATGAGCAATTTTGAACTTTTGGTTGCTGTAGCGCCACCTATGGGCCAATCGGGGTCATACTCTGATAGGTTGTCCCCAAATTGAGGCCTACCATCTGGCCAGGTTTCAAGTCTCTAGGCCTTACGGTTTGTCCTGCACGATGCGTTTTACAAATCCTTACAATTACAATAGGGTTTCAGCATTTCATGCTTGAACCCCTAATAAGAATGAAGGCTTTTTGCCAGTTATAGCGCCAACTGTGGTCCGATCTCCATGAAACTCTGCATGCTTCCTCAGCATGTTCTGACACATATGCTCATCAATTTGGGTGAAGTTCTGAGTTTTCATTTGGGATTTATAGGCTTTTGAGTGTATTTTGCCACGCCCCTTTTCTAAATGACCCTGTTACAGCCACCCAAATGCAAAAGTTCAACTTTTTTTCGATAATTATTGATCTAGAGAGTCCAGAGAATTGTCCTAGACTGGTTTGGTTCCGATCGGGCGAAAAACCAGGGACTAGTTCGCAAAAGTAGGTTTTGGGCAAAATCCGACATAGCAGAAAATTTTTCCTGCCTACATCCAAATTGGAGATAGCCATTTTGTCCGCCTTGAGCCAAGGATTCCAACGATATAAGACACTTGATCCTGGGACAAACGGTCTAAGAGTTATGAGCAATTTTGAACTTTTGGTTGCTGTAGCGCCACCTATGGGCCAATCGGGGTCATACTCTGATAGGTTGTCCCCAAATTGAGGCCTACCATCTGGCCAGGTTTCAAGTCTCTAGGCCTTACGGTTTGTCCTGCACGATGCGTTTTACAAATCCTTACAATTACAATAGGGTTTCAGCATTTCATGCTTGAACCCCTAATAAGAATGAAGGCTTTTTGCCAGTTATAGCGCCAACTGTGGTCCGATCTCCATGAAACTCTGCATGCTTCCTCAGCATGTTCTGACACATATGCTCATCAATTTGGGTGAAGTTCTGAGTTTTCATTTGGGATTTATAGGCTTTTGAGTGTATTTTGCCACGCCCCTTTTCTAAATGACCCTGTTACAGCCACCCAAATGCAAAAGTTCAACTTTTTTTCGATAATTATTGATCTAGAGAGTCCAGAGAATTGTCCTAGACTGGTTTGGTTCCGATCGGGCGAAAAACCAGGGACTAGTTCGCAAAAGTAGGTTTTGGGCAAAATCCGACATAGCAGAAAATTTTTCCTGCCTACATCCAAATTGGAGATAGCCATTTTGTCCGCCTTGAGCCAAGGATTCCAACGATATAAGACACTTGATCCTGGGACAAACGGTCTAAGAGTTATGAGCAATTTTGAACTTTTGGTTGCTGTAGCGCCACCTATGGGCCAATCGGGGTCATACTCTGATAGGTTGTCCCCAAATTGAGGCCTACCATCTGGCCAGGTTTCAAGTCTCTAGGCCTTACGGTTTGTCCTGCACGATGCGTTTTACAAATCCTTACAATTACAATAGGGTTTCAGCATTTCATGCTTGAACCCCTAATAAGAATGAAGGCTTTTTGCCAGTTATAGCGCCAACTGTGGTCCGATCTCCATGAAACTCTGCATGCTTCCTCAGCATGTTCTGACACATATGCTCATCAATTTGGGTGAAGTTCTGAGTTTTCATTTGGGATTTATAGGCTTTTGAGTGTATTTTGCCACGCCCCTTTTCTAAATGACCCTGTTACAGCCACCCAAATGCAAAAGTTCAACTTTTTTTCGATAATTATTGATCTAGAGAGTCCAGAGAATTGTCCTAGACTGGTTTGGTTCCGATCGGGCGAAAAACCAGGGACTAGTTCGCAAAAGTAGGTTTTGGGCAAAATCCGACATAGCAGAAAATTTTTCCTGCCTACATCCAAATTGGAGATAGCCATTTTGTCCGCCTTGAGCCAAGGATTCCAACGATATAAGACACTTGATCCTGGGACAAACGGTCTAAGAGTTATGAGCAATTTTGAACTTTTGGTTGCTGTAGCGCCACC